>NC_133769.1:321420863-321493100 GCF_003597395.2 Chelonoidis abingdonii
GGAGGTTGTGGAATCTCCATCTCTGGAGATATTTAAGAGTAGGTTAGATAAATGTCTATCAGGGATGGTCTAGACAGTATTTGGTCCTGCCATGAGGGCAAGGGACTGGACTCGATGACCTCTCGAGGTCCCTTCCAGTCCTAGAGTCTATGAATCTATTTCTCAATTTATCTCATACAAGTACTGTAGTGACATCTTTTTATTGTGAAAGTGAAACTTACAAATGTAGTTTTTTTTGTTACATAACTGCACTCAAAAACAAAACAATGTAAAACTTCAGAGTCTACAAGTCCACTCAGTCCTACTTCTTGTTCAGCCAATGGCTAAAACAAAGAAGTTTGTCTACATTTACAGGAGATAATGCTGCCTCTTCTTATTTACAATGTCACCAGAACATGAGAACAGGCATATGCATGGCACTTTTGTAGCGGCATTGCAAGGTATTACGGTGCTTCCATGCAGATGATGCTTGTTAAAAAAATAATGCATTAATTAAATTTGTGACTGAACTCCTTGGGGGAGAATTGTATGTCCCCGCCCTGCTCTGTTTTACCCACATTCTGTCATATATTTCATGTTATAGCAGTCTTGGATGATGACCCAGCACATGTTCATTTTTAGAACACTTTAACTTCAGATTTGACAATATACAAAGAAGATACCAATGTGAGATTTCTAAAGATAGCTACAGCACTCAACCCAAGTTTTAAGAATCTGAAGTGCTTTCCAAAATCTGACAAGGACAAGGTGTAGAGCATGCTTTCAGAAGTCATAAAAGAGCAACACTCTAGGGCGGAAACTACAGAACCTGAACCACCAAAGAAGAAAATCAATCTTCTACTGGTGGCATCTGACTCAGATAATGAAATGAACATACGTCCATCCGCACTGGTTTGGATTGTTATCAAGCAGAACCTGTCATCAGCATGGACGTATGTCCCCTGGAATGATGGTTGAAGCATGAAGGGATATATGAATCTTTAGCACATCTGGCATGTAAATATCTTGCGATACCGGCTACAACAGTGCCATGCAAATACCTGTTCACTTTCAGCTGACACTGTAAATAAGAAGAGGGCAGAATCATGTCCTGTAAATGCAAACAAACTTGTTTGTCTGAGTGATGGCTAAACAAGAAGTAAGAGTGAGTAGACTGTAGGCTCTAAAATTTTACATTGTTTTATTTTTAATGCGTTTTTTTAACATAATTCTGCATTTGTAAGTTCAACTTTCATGATAAAGATATTGCACTACAGTACTTATATTAGGTGAGTTGAAAAATACTATTCTTTTTTATAGTGCAAATACTAGTAATCAAAAATAAATATAAAGTGAGCACTGAACACTTTGTATTCTGTGTTGTAATTGAAATCAATATATATGAAAATGTAGAAAATATCTGAAAATACTTAAATAAATGGTATTCTATTATTGTTTAACAGTGCGATTAACTTTTTAAATCGCTTGACAGCCTTACTTAATAGTATTTAATTTATCTGTTTGTTCTAAAACTTCCTGTATTGACTCCTCAATCTGGGGCAGTTCCTCAGATCTGGACCTAAAAAGAATGGCTCGGGTGTGGGAATCTCCCTCAGATCCTTTGCAGTGAAGACTAATACAAAGTATTCATTTAGCTTCTCTACAATGCCCCTTGTCTTCCTTAAGTGCTCCTTTGATTTAGCACCTTGATCGTCCAATGACCCCACTGATAGTTTGCAGACTTCCTGCTTCTAATGTATTTAAATTATTTCTATTAGTTTGAATCTTTTGCTAGTTGCTCATCAAATTCTTTTTTGGTCTGCCTAATTATACTTTTACACTTGACAGTTTATGCTCCTTTCTATTTTCCACAGTAGGATTTAACTTCCAGTTTTTAAAGGATGCTTTTTTACCTCCAACCACTTCTTTTATTCTGTTTAGCCATGATGGCTTTTTTTTTTTTTTTGGTTCTCTTACTATTATTTTAATCTGGGGTATACATTTAATTTGAACTAGTATTATGGTGTTTTTAAAAGTTTCCATGCAGCTTGCAGGCATTTCACTTTTGTGACTTCATTTTAATTTGAGTCTAACTAGCTTCTTCATTCTTCATGTAGTTCCCTTATCTGAAGTAAAATACTACTGTGGTGGTATTTTCCCCCTCCCCTGTACAAGGATGTTAAATTGAATTACGTTATAGTTGCTATTACCAAGCAGTTCAGTCATATTGACCTCTTGGACTAGATCCTATGCTCCATTTAAGACTAAATCAAGAAATGCCTCTCCCCTTGTGGGTTCCAGGCCTACCTACTCTAAGAAGCAGTCATTAATGGTCAAATTAGCCTTCACTGCAGTGTTCTAGCAAGCTAGTCTTAGGCCCTCCATCCAGCCTCTTCACCAGTAAGGCCCTCTTAGACCAGGAACCTCTAGGCATCACCTGCTGAAGGGTTGTTTCTCTGGACTCACAGTCCCTGCATAGGTTCATAGAATATCAGGGTTGGAAGGGACCTCAGGAGGTCATCTAGTCCAACCCCTTCCTCAAAGCAGGACCAATCCTCAGACAGATTTCTACCTCAGTTCCCTAAATGGCCTTTTTGAGGCTTGAACTCACAACTGTGGGTTTGGTAGGCTAATGCTCAAACCACTGAGCTAGCTCTCCCCAGCTCATCACTGGAGCACTGGACTTAGCCCTTTGACCGCTGTCTGGTAAGATCTTTTTGCTGGAATCAAGCCTCTCTATGGCTTTGCTCCTTGGGGAACCTTATTCTTCCAGAAACGCCTTTCCTAGTTCTCTTTGTCTGGCAAGTTCTCTAATCAGCTCCCCTGAGAAATACTCCTACTCTGGTGCATAGTAACTGAGTCCTCATAAGTCTTTATTTAGGCCCAGGTGCTCCTTACCTAATTAGCTGCCATCCAGCTACTTAGGCAATTTACTATCCACAGGTGGATCTGGGTTATTTTATTCTCTTTAGTGGAGTCTGTTACAGATAGAGTGGGTTTCTATTCCCTTCAGAGGGTTAGTTCTCCTGTGGGCTCTTGCTAGTCCTTGTTTTTTTTGCTGAGACTTGTCTGTGCTGTGTTTGTGTTCTTTGAGCTGTTCGCTTCTTCTGTGCTGTTTCACTTCTTTGTACAGAAAGCTGCTCACATTGCTATAAGCCTCTTGAGTTGCATCTGTTTCAATGAGTTTTTATCCTCTCCTTTCTCAGAGAGTTAATTGAAGGTGAACACACTCCTTAAGAGTTTGGCTGGATTCTTGTTTTGTGCAGCTACACTTATGGCTAGATGCACCATAGATAAGGTCTCAGTTGCTTCTTCCGTTACCCCTTATGTGATAGGAGTTGAAGGTAAATTATGATCTGCCCTAGCAGAGTTAGTGCTTAGAATATCTTTGAAGTTTTACTGGTTTAAATTTTCTTCAGTCCATTTTCTGAAACATGGTTTCATCTCTTTCAGTGTTTGAATATCTAGAGAGGTTTCTCACATAAGTAAACACATGTGTAGTCTATATTGGTTCCCTGCCTCATCTAATACCCAAAGTATGTGCTCAAGAAGGAAGAGCTCTGCAGCAGAGCTTGCCTCATTCAGTGTTCATTGTGTGCAGTACATAAGTGTTTTGTCTAGCAAATAGTTCCTTATTATGGAAGAAGGATGATCCCATTTTTAGAGTGTTAGCTTAGGACTTGGGTTCAAGTCTCTGCTCCTCCACAGGCTCCATGTGTGACCTTGGGCAAGTTATTTAGCCTCTCTGGTTCATTTCTCCATCTGCAAAATGAGGCTAATAGTACCTCTCTACCTCACTGAAGAATTGTGAAGATAAATACATCAACGATTGTGAGTTGCTGAGATACTACAGTGATGAGGGCCACATAAATATGTTAGATATATTATAGAATTTTTTTCTAGACTTTTTTCAGGTAGAAAACATAAGAATTAGGATACTACCAGAAGTATGAGCTAGAGTTATACTAGGAAACTGAACCATTTTGGAAAATTATTTTCAGCAAATTACTTTGAGCTGGTGTTGAAAGTTATTTTAAGACCATGTAGATGAGTTAAATCCCTTCAGAAAACATGTTACATGAATGCAGAGTGGAGTGCCCGAAAGTAAGGAAATGCTAAAATAAAATTTGCTTGTGAAACCTTAACTCTGCCTTGTTTACACTCAGGAAGTGAAGTGAAGTGTTGCAACTTAACAGTGCAGTGCATCAACACTAACCCTTCTGGTTTGGGTGCAGTTCTCCCCTGCACTAAATGCACTGCTGTCTATGAGCTACCTATTCCTCAGGCCCTGGAAGTGATACTTTGTGGGAAACTGTGCAAGGTGTTCGGATTGTCTAAAGGAATTATGGGAGATGGGGTCAAATCCTATAACTCACTGACAACTGCAGTCTGTTCTGGCATCTTATCCCAAAACAGAGAGTGCCCTGGAGGTTCAGAACATTTTCTGTTTGTTCAGAGAGCCAGATTTGTTCCTGAAGAGCCGAAAATGCAGAGCTAGCTGTCTGCAGAAGTTTGAAAGTGGTGATGGTTCGTATTTTAGTAGAGCACCAAGGTCACCAGAACAGAATTCATGGACTTTATTTTGCCACTCCTGGGGAGATGCTCCAGCAGACTCTACCTCCTGTGATGGTAACTGACTCTGCGTGGGCCCCTGTACTGAGCTTGAGGGATCGGATTACTGCTGGTGATGGCTTAGCAGAGGGCAAGCCTTTTGTTTTGTTTTGTTTTTTTTGGTCTGTCACATCAGGGGATGTGAGGAAGGGTCCTGCAGTGTCTGTTCAAGTGACTGAGTTGAAGTAAGAGAGGGACTTCTGCCCTCACTTGTGACTGTCTGCTTGTTCTTTAATAGCAGTGGTAGTGTTCATGTAGGGCTAGCCCTTGGCCATGCAGAAAAGTACAAATAATACATAGCATAATATGTACCTTGTGTAGATGGCTCCTCCATCTCCCAACAGTCCAGCAAATGCCTCTGATATCTCCTGTGACATAGGTGCCCTCTCCTTCCTCTTTGGGTTTTACTCTTGTTAAGGATCACTTCAGTCTCCGTAGACACCCAGAAACTAGCATCTGTTCAAACACATGTGAAGATGCAGCTACCAGCCTTGTTTTGATGCACCTTCAGGCCTTTAGTTTTCTCTTTGCACTGCTGGGCCAGATATGCATTCACCTGTCAAAAGCAATGGGGTGCTGAATAGTCTGGGTTACCTGGGATTGGATCTAACCATTGTTCAGTGAGTGTCCTGGCATCTGCCTTGGGTCAGCTGCTAGCACAACTGTAGGATAACTTCTGAGAAGAAATTATCCCAGATCCAAAAGCAAACTGAGTACTGGAACACAGTGATCTTTAAGAAGATTCTAGCTTGGGACTAGAAGTGCCTGCTATGGGACTAGAAGTATGTACATGTCATTGTGTTCAGTGAGGGGCTTCTAAAAGACTTGATCCCTAGGATCAAGTGGCCACAGAGTTCAGAAATTTGACCAGTAGAGACACTCAGTTGCTCTGCTGCAGCTATAGCTGCAACACCAGCACTATAGAATGATCCAGTGCAGGGGCATGTGGTGATGCCTGGACTTGCTCAGAACAATTAAAACAGTAGCAAGAACTCCCATCTACTGTTGGGAGGAGTTTTGTGTGGGACACAAACAAAGCATGTTACAAGTATGTCAGGTGGTTACACGCCCCAAAATGCTGTCAGGTAGAGATGGCTATTAAAACTTTCTTCCAACCAAAATTCAGTCTCCTAGAGTTGACAGAGTTAAGGCTTGTTCTTTCTCTTCCTCCTTTAATTCTGCGGGGGCACAGATGTAATAATGAAATAGAATATGGCACTAGCTGGATTTAGCCAAATTTCCTCCTCATTCTGTCCTTTTCTTTTTCTCTTCAAATGGGCTGAATGTAAACACTCTGTAGGCTCCTAGATCTATAATGGGGAGAGGTTTGTAATATGCAACACAGTTTCAGCTGCAACTAGGTTATTTTGACTTCCAAATTTAATTTTAGAACAATGGTTTTTCATGTCTTCTCCAATGTATCTGTCATAATAGAAAACTAAAGTTAATAGCAGCTCAGCCACGGGTGAAGCATTCTTGAAAGCCATGGCTCTGCTGTCAATTTCTGTTTTTTAAAATCAGCAGGAGGGGTTTTTTCAGCATGCTGGCAGCTTTTAACAGCACTTCACCTTCAGCCAAACCATTATAAATTCTTGACTTTAATGAAAATCATTCACAGGGAAAGCTTAATAGCATCCAGGAACGTTTTTGTGGAAAAGAAGGGACGCAACTTTATTAACATTACTTTACCCAATAGAGGGTCCTTGTCAATCTAAACTTGTTTGCCTGTTGTGACACCATAACTCGAGGATAGGACAGACCAAATTATGGGGGAATTACTTTCATATGTTGTCTATAATACTGCATCCTACAGAGGCCTCATCCATGGACTCTCTACTGTCACATACTGGGAGCCACCTTTCTACTAATTGGTCAATCAAACTCCCTTGTAGCTCGGTCTTATGTGAAACTGAGCCATTATCACATCGATTGGAAGTAGTGGGGCTTTACCTTACAGACGCTACCCCTTTCTATTCCCCACACTACATGCACGTCTGAGTATCAGGTAGTTACCAACCCTAATGATCCTCTGAAACTCTCAGAGCTAACTGCTGCAAAGAGTGTATGCTATCACAATGGCAGAGAAGATTTGCAGCATATGCTGTGCAGTATGAGAAAAATGATGAGTATTATGGTAGTGAGTAGAGGCCCCAATGGAGACTGGGGTCCCACAGGCTAGGCAGGAGACAGTCCCTACCCCGAAGTGCTTACAGATTAAATAGGCCAGACAGTCAAAGGACGCAAGGGGAAACAGAGGCATGGAGCAGTGAGATAAAGTAACTTGCCCAAGGTTTCACACCAGGTGGGTAGTAAAGCTGGGAATAGGACCCAAGTCTTCTGACTCCTAATCCAGAGGACTGCCCACTAGACCACAAAATTGTATCAGAATCGTATCAGGTGAGTACAGCATAGAGTAAAAAGATAACATGTGAATACCAGATAATCCAAGTAATTCTCCCCCTCAGCCCTTTCCCCTGAACTTGATGCTAGATATAAGTACACAAAAGATACAGATCTTCTCTATGGTTATCACTTTAGAGCTAGATTGTTTGAGTTATCTCAAATCAGAACATGTAGTTCCCCAAGCAAAGCCAATTGCTGCCTTGGCAAGTAGTTTCCGAGTGTAGGTTCACTTGTGACCTGGAACCTCCAACCTGATGAATTACAGCCCAGGGGCCAGTCCTTGGTTACAGGTAAGGGGCAACTCTGTGTGGCCCCATGCAGTTGAGCAGAGTGGAACTGCTGAGAGTAGCAAAGCCAAAACTAAATGTGTCTCATTTAAAGATGGTGAAATTGATAGCAGCATGTGATCTGTAATGTCTGTCTCTGTATAAATCAGCAGGAGCCATATAAACAACAAGAGAGTCATAAGCATAATTAAGGCTAAGATTTTTGTCATGGATATTTTTTGTAAAAGTCAGGGACAGGTCACGGGCAATAAAGAAAAATTAACAGAAGCCTGTGACCTGTCCCTGACTTTTACTAAATATATCCATGATAAAAAGGGGAAGGACTGGGCAGCTGCGGGGTGGCTGGGATTTCTGGGCCCCCCACCACCGGTGGGCGCTCAGAGCTCCAGAGTCCCCTCTGCCCCCTCCCCAGCAGCAGGGAGCACTGTGGGAATCCCCCTGCCACCGTCGCAGTGGGGAGATGTGGGGGTCTCCCTAGCCCCCACGGTGGCCAGGGACTGCAGGGGTCCCTCTACACCACCCCCCACCTGCGGTGGCCAGGGAGCTGCCAGGGTTCCCCTGCCACCGCAGATGGTGGGGAGCTCTGTGGGTTCCCACATCCCCCACAGTGGGGGGGAGCTGCCCATGGTGGCTGAGAGCCTGGGGGCCCACTGCCTCTGGCAGCGGTGGTACCTTACAGCTCCCTGCTGCTGCAAGAGGCAGCTGGACCTTGCAGCTCCCAGCCGCCAGGGCTGAAGTCACGGAGGTCTTTGGAAGTCACGGATTCCATGATTTCCGCCATCTCCGTGAGAAAACCATAGCCTTAAGCATAAGCACACAGACCTTGAAGATTGCAACTCAGAATCTAGATTGTGATAACAACCTCTATCATTGTTCAGAACAGGAATATTTGTAACCTATTGATTTTATTTTGTATGCAATTGCAGGGTTCCTTAAACCAGTTTCTTAAACAACTAGAAGAAGAAAAGAGAAGTCTCCAGAACCAACTAAAGGATTATGAGCTTAGACTGGAACAAGAAGCAAAGGTCTATTACTTCCATATCGCTCTAATCAGCCCTTTCTAGAAGCTGTTATGCTGTCTGAAATGTCTAAAGCATTGGTGTAGAGAATGTAATGACTCCATGAAACATAAAATGAAAAAGTCCTGGGGTGGTACATGTGTTTGTTCCTTCCCTTTTGATTAACCATGCTAATTGTTTTGTTTGATTGTAACCATTTACCCATTATTTTAAAATGTAGGCTTACCATAAGGCTAATGATGAACGGCGCCTGTACCTAGCAGAGATCTCACAGGTAAGTAACAAAAACTTTGCAACCTAATCATCTTTTTCATCCCAAGCTGGTACTTGAAGGATCAGTACTGTTTAACTCTTTATTTTTCTTTCTTTTTTCTCCGTCATACAAATCTGAGTTTTATTCCAGCCAAGGAAAGCCAGGCATAGTTCCCGTCAGAGCCAGGCCTCAGTTAGCTGGAGCAATTGCTAGAAAGTGATGGAAGTCTGTCTGTCTGTCATCTCTCTTTCTGAGATTGTTTACACCACACTTCTTGACTTAATTTCCCACCCATTATATTGCTGGTGGGAGCACTAAAGTAGAAAGGCATGATGGCTACTGGAGCTTTTACCATTGTACCATCTAGCCCTGTTCTGAGCAGAGTTGGATGGCACAGAGGTTAAAATGCCAGTGGACAGTCTATACCTGCACATCCACTGGGTGGAATTGAGCTGATGGCAACAGTGGTGGAAAGTCTTAAGAATAAAAGTCCAGTGTATATATCCTGTCAAAGGGCTGACTACACTGCCCCTATATAGCATCTAGTCCCTGCTGGCACAGGTGTAAAGAACTATGGTCAGGTCTTATATACTCAGATTCCTGTATTGCAGCATGCTGTGCAGTTCTTAAGATGGTTCTCAGTCTGACTTCAACTTTTTTTTTTAAATGTAATAATACATGTTCAGCCAAAGCATTGTTTTGGCTAAATATAAGAACAGCCATCCTGGATCAGACCAAAGGTCCATGTAGCCCAGTAACCTGTCTTCTGACAAGGGCCAATGCCAGGTGCCCCAGAGGGAATGAATAGAACAGATAATCATGAAGTGATCCATCCCTTTGCCCAGTCCCAGCTTCTGGCTAACAAAGGCTAGGGAAAAAATCCTGACAAGGGTGACAATGACAAGGCTCACCATGTATGGCAGGGGTCGGCAACCTATGGCACGTGTGCCAATTTTTAATGGCATGCTGTGGCCGCCGCTGGCCCCGCTCAGCCCACCGCTGAACCCCGGCAGTGGGCTGAGCAGGGCCGACAGCCCGGACCCCGGCAGGCAGCAGCGTGCCATTAAAAATCCTGCCCGGCCCAGCCCACTCTTCTCCGCCCCCTGCCTACCGCTCTCTCTGGTGGGGGCAAGGGGCAGAAGCAAGCTTGGTCCTGCCGGCTGCTGCTGTAGGGCAGGCTCTGCCCACAGCCAAGCTTCCCCCACCCCCGCCTCTTCCCCCAGCGTGCTGCATCATGCCCTGCCTCCTCTCACTCCCTGCCACAGAGGGCCCTTGTGAGGGAGGGGAGAAGAGGAGCCCCAGCACCCTCGCTGCTCAAACCGAGGAGGCAGAGAAGAGGCAGGAGCGGGGTCTGGGGGAAGGGGGTGGAATCAGGGCGTATCCCTCCATCCCCCTGCTGTGAGCTGCTCAGGGCAAGGGGCTGGGAGCACCCCAGCCCACCGCCCTGACCCCTGCACCCTCCTCAGACCACAGCCTCCTACAACCCCCCCACGAAACCTAGCCCTAACTCTGGCACCTCTCCCCCACACCCAGCCCCTCCCACCCCATGCCCTGACTCCTGCACCCCCCTCACGTGCCCCCAGCCTTCTGCCCTGACTTCTGCACCCTCTTCATACACACCCTGCCCTGACTCCTGCACTTCCCACACATACCCAGCCCCGCCACACCCCATGCCCTGACTCCTGCACCCCCCTCACATGCCCCCAGCCCTCTGTCCTGATTCCTGCACCCTCCACATCCCCACCCTGAGCACCAAACGGGAGCTTCTGCACCCCACACCACCCCACATTCCCACCTGCACGCCTCGCACCAACTGGGAGCTGCCCAGGTAAGCGCTCCACACCCAAACCTCTTGGCCCAGCCCTGAACCTGCTCCCTCATTCTAGCTCCTGGCCAGACCCTGCACCCCAACCCCTAGCCTGCTCCTTCAGCTCCAGCCCTGTGCTCAGTGTACCCTCACCCTCAGTTCCATGCAGAGAGAGAGAGGAAGAGAATGGGCCAGAACCAGGGAGAAGGAGGTACTCACTCTATGTGGGCAGGACCGGGACCCCAGACAGGCAGCGGGGTGAGCGGGGCCGGCAGCTGGGACCCTGGCTGACAGGAACCAGTGGACGGAACCACTGCTCAGCCCACTGCTGGTCTGGAGTCCCGGCCCCCCTCAACCTGCTGCCGGTCTGGGGTTCTGCCTGCCAGACCCTTGCCAGCTGGGGTCCCAGCCGCCGGTCCCGCTCAGCCCGCAACCAGCCTGGGATTCTGGCTGCCAGCCCCTTGCTAGCTGGGGTCGCTGCCAACCTAGGTGAACTGAACCCCAGGCTGGCAGCAGGCTGAGCAGGTAGGCAGCATAAGATCAGCATTTAAATTTAATTTTAAATGAAGCTTCTTAAACATTTTGAAAACCTTGTTTACTTTACAGACAACAGTAGTTTAGTTATATAGACTTATAGAGAGAGACCTTCTAAAAAACATTAAAATATATTACCAGCACGCGAAACCTTAAATTAAAGTGAATAAATGAAGACTCGGCACACCAGTTCTGAAAGGTTGCCGACCCCTGATGTATGGCATAAGAGACCACCATTACTAGGTGACCTGTCTTGAAACCACATGAAAGTTTCCCTAAATGTGCTGAATACAGGTTCTTCCAACCTTTATTAGAAGAGAAGCTCTGCTGAGCCACTCGTTGATAATGTCATATTCACTGGTCATAGTGCCCACTAGGGGACCACTGTGCCATCTAATTCTGTTCAGAGCATCGGATTAGTTTGTCTAGGGTTGACCATGAACACAGTCACCGAACACTTTTACACACCACTGTCTTTATCTACACTAGGGATCACCTCAGCAGTGCAAACGCAAAATAACTTCCCAAATGCACACAGGGTATGGCTATACTTGCAGCTGTACATCGCTGCCGCAGGAGTGCTCCCACGGCAGCGCTTTGAAGTGTGAGTGTGGTCGTGGCGCCAGCGCTGCAGGTACTCCACCTCCCCAAGGGGATTAGCTTACAGCGTTGGGAGCCACGCTTCCAGTGCTGGGGCACTGTTTACACTGACACTTTACAACGCTGCAACATTCTTGCTCAGGGGTGTGAAAAAACACCCCCATGAGCACAGCAAGTTACAGCTCTGTAAAGCACCAGTGTAGCCAAGGCAAGAGTCTGTGACAGCTGGATGTGCTGATCTGTTGATTTACGTAAAAGCATATTAGCTCACTGTTAAGGTTTTGCATTAATATGTAAGTTTGAAGGTGGAGTACATATTACTTCCATCTCCATTAGATACCCAAAAGCAAGAGCCTTATTACTCCTGGGGGAATTCTGCGTGCTTGCAGAAAATGCCCCCCTCCTGCAGAATTCCTGTGCTTCCCTGCAGAAAACGGCAGGGAAGCCGTGTCATAAATAGATAGCTAAGGGTTAATGTTTCTTTTACCTGTAAAGGGTTAACAAAGGGAACCAAACACCTGACCAGAGGACCAATCAGGAAACTGGATTTTTCAAAGTCAGGGAGGGAATTTTTGGACTCTGAGTCTTTTGTTTATCTCTCAGCTATGAGAAGCTTCTTTCTTCTTCTAATCTTCTGTGTCCAACTTGTAAGTACAGGTAGAAAAACAATATAGGCTTTTATGTTGTTTTGGGTGTATTTACATGTGTGTAACTTGCTGGAATGTTTCAAATTGGATATCTTTTTGAATCATACTGTTTATTCATTTTTTTCTTTTAAGCAATTGATCCTGTATTATTGTCATCTTGATACAGATAAATTTTGATGTCTTTTTCTTTCTTTTTTTTTTTATATAAAGCTTTCTTTTTAAGTCTTGTTTGAGTTTTTCTCTCAGGATAAGCTCGGCAGCACCAGGGAATTGGTGGGAGGGGGAAAGAGAGATAAAATCATCTCTGTTTCCTTGTGTTTGAGGTTTGTCTCTTTGTGGAAGAGAGGGGACAGGCTTCTTGGTATTGTGATGTAAAGAGATTGCATCAATACTCTCAAGTTAGCCCAGAGAGGAAAGTCTGGGTGGGAGAGGGAGGGGGAAGGGAAGTGGAGTATTTCCCTTGCCGGTAAGACTCAGAGCTTCTGGGTCTTGGGGGTCTCTCCAGGGAAGGTTTGGGGAGACCAGAGGGGGCCAAAACCCTGGAAATTTTGGATGGTGGCAGCGAGATCAGATCCAAGCTGGTAATTAAGCTTGGGGGAGTTTCATACAAGCACCCAGATTTTGGACGCTAAGGTCCAGATTTGGGAAGAGGCTTATGATAAGCCGTATGGGCCGGGGGGGGGGCACGGGGAAGACCATGGGCACAGGTTTTACGGGGGTGATTCCCCTGCAAACAGAGGCAAGGCATGGGAGAGTGCACAGGCTTACATGCCACTCCCCCCCTCCCCTCATTTCTGCAAGCGCATGCATAGCTGCCAAGCTGAAAGAGGCTGTGTCTCGGCTCCACTGACTCTGCAGGCCGCCTCCTGAGTCCTAGTGCCAGTCGTGCTCTCCTTCTATCTGCTGGGAGCCTTCCTGTTTTCTGTGCAACAGTGAGTGCTCGCAGTGTGGCTGGGTAAGAGGGAGTGAGGGAAATGGGGGGACGGGTGGAGGGAAAAGGCAATGAGGAAGGAAAGGGGTTGAATAGGACAGGGGTAGGGCAATATGGGAGTGAGGGGAGGGAGATGAGGCATGAGGCAGTGGGGGAGGGGGATGAGATGGGGAAGAAAAGGGGATAGGGGAATTATGGGGGGAAGCGGGACCCTAGCCTACAGTGTCCCCTTGGCAGCAGCTGGAGCTCCCCTGTTAAGCAGGCCTGTTGAACCCTCACCCTGATAACCCCTATCCCCCTACACCTGTAGCCCCACAGACAAGCACCCTACACCCAGACTCCCACCCTACTGAACACCAGCCACCTGCACCGGCTCAGCAGGTGGAGTCTGGGTGTAGGGAGACAGGACTCTGTGGAGGGGTTCCGGGTCGGGGGGCTCAGTGTGAGGGTCCGGTTGCTGGGGGAGTGGGGCTTGATGAGATGGGAGTCCAGCCCCTGTGCATCCAGATCTCCCACTGAGTGATCCGTGCCCAGATTGCCCCACACAGAAACCTCTCACCCCATACCTAGATCATCCCCACACTAAGCCCCTCCACACTTGGATCCTGCTTGGCTGAGCCTGACCACTCACACCTGGTGCAAAGGGGCAGGGCCCCAGGGTGTTTCTGGGGCAGGCCCAGCCTTTGCACTGTGTCAGGGCTGGGTGAAGCCTCACTGCCGAATCCCTGTACTAAGGGAGGTGGGGGCTTCAGGGTGATCTCCCAACTCATTGCAGCCAGTGGCCTGTGCTCCTCACTGTTATGCTGGACCCACATTTATTTACTGACAAAATTTGCAGAACTTTGCAGAATTTTAAAATACTGTGCGCATGACTTTTATTTTTTTGGCACAGAATTCCCTCAGGAGTACCTTATGGAGCACTGGAGCATGTTGTTGACATCATTGCAGACAACATGAAGGTGGAAAAGAATGTCAGGATACTTTCCTTTAACTTCTTATTTCCATACTTGTAGAATATCAGGGTTGGAAGGGACCTCAGGAGATCATCTAGTCTAACCCCCTGCTCAAAGCAAGGCAAATTCCCAGGGTTTTTTTTGTTTTGTTTTTAAACCCAGTTCCCTAAATGGCCCCCTCAAGGATTGAACTCACAACCCTGGGTTGAGCAGGCCAATGTAAAGTTAGAGTGCATAGGGAAACAGTTAAATATAGTATTTAATTTGATGATGTTATCTAATCTTCAGTTTTTTGTTTTCTACTGATTTTATGCCTTGGTAGATGTATGCAGTGTAGTAGCCATGTCAGTCCCAGGATATTAGAGAGACAAGGTGGTGAGGGAATATCTTTTATTGGACCAACTTCTATTAGTGGTAAAGATATTCCCTCATCCACCTTGTCTCTTGGTAGATGTAACAAGTTGTAAAATTTGTCATGGGAAGGTTATGACAGCAAGGTAGTGAAAAGTTGAAACATTTGATACCTGAGAAGCGATGGAAGATGGTTTGGGGGTATTGGCACCTTATGAGGATAGCTGAAGCACTAAACACCAAGGAAAAAGAGAAACATTGCATTTCTTCACCACTCCCTCATGCCAAGGACAGCACTGACTTGACATTTTGAGGGGACAGGAGAAGCTTGAACTCCTAGGTCAAGATTTTAAAATCTGGATGTCTAAATTTAGGCTTCTCAAGCCATATTTAAACACCTCAATGAAAATGTCCTGATTCTGATTTTTGGAAGTACTGAGCACCCAGAAATATGATTAAAGTTAATGGGAACTGCAGATGCTCAGCATCTCTATAGTGAGTCCACTTTTACTTTGTTGACTAATTATAGATTTAAGAGCTTAACTTTGGGCAACAGATATGGCATACTCACCGTAGATCTGACTCCAACAACCCTTGACAGAAACCAGAATTCACCCTATTAGAGCTGGCCAGGAATTTTTCGATTCAATCCTCTTTTTGTTGAAAAATGCTGATTAATCAAAACAGAAACTGTTTGCAAAACCAGGTCAGGTTTGTCAAATTTCCCAACTCAAACAAAGTAGAAGAATAAACATTTCAACAATTTTGAAATATTGGTTTTAACTTTTTTTTTAATGAAAAATTCTGGTTTGAAATGATTTTTTGTTATTAAATGTAAGTCATTAGACTGAAAAAAGGTTAAGAAAAAAGGTTGAAATTGAAACCAAACATTTTAATTGATTCGGGGGCTGAGGGGAATTGTTTGGTTGGGGGAGGGGATTGGTTTGTGAATATTTTCAAGATTTCTGCTCTTCATCTTGATTCAAAGTGGGGAAAATATTTCAGATTCTTTAAAAATCTTTGTGGGACAGGAAAACAGTTTCCTACCCAGGTCTACCCATTATCCCTGCTCTAGTATTCGTTACTGCATCCAACACGGATGAGATCACCATGCAGTTGGTTGTTTCTGCTGAAATGAACAGAGCAAAATAGTGAACAGTATCGACCATAGGCTTCAGCATTAACTTCCCTTTGAGATGAATTGGCCATTT
The DNA here is from genome assembly GCF_003597395.2 of Chelonoidis abingdonii. Taxonomy (NCBI): domain Eukaryota; kingdom Metazoa; phylum Chordata; order Testudines; family Testudinidae; genus Chelonoidis; species Chelonoidis abingdonii. The sequence continues at coordinate 321,436,450 of NC_133769.1, forward strand.
CACACCTTTCAGAGTTACTGTTGCCATCTGTCTGCAAGCTCAGGATGACAATACAGTTCACATTTCAAAGAGATTCACAGTAGTAAGGGCTAGGTCTTATTGTTTTATAAAATGAAAGATTAGATTTTATAGCATAGTTGGATTTATTCTGCCACAAATTATGTTGCTGTGGAATACACAGGAGCCTATCATACAAATTGGAAGTTACCTTGAAAGCTGTACATTATAGCACCTCTTATTCTGAAAGAGATCTTATTTCTTAGATAGTGTAAAAGTAGTCGGTTCACATGATACTCCAGAACTCTGCACAATGACGTGACTGTCATTGAATTGCCAGTATAGCTAACTGGGGTGAGAGGTTGTAATTAGCAATGTTTCCATGTGTTTGCACAGCAGGCAGGTGGTTCACTGTGTGTAGTCATTGCTGCCTTAGGGAATGGAGGAAAATTGCTGAAAACAAATTTGCAGTGTTAGACCAGTAAATGCTGATGAATCTGGGGCTGGTAACATGAAGACACTCTGGGAGGAAGACAGTCATAAGTTAGGAAATAGTATTGTTATGTCTAAACATAGCTAATGAGTGTGGAGTGTTCTTTTGTACTTAAATAATTTAGGCCACTGTTCAGCAAGGCACTTAAACACATGCCTAACTTTAAGCACATGGTAATTCCATTGCTTCAAGTTAAGCATGTGCTTAAATACTTTGCTGAATCGAGACACTGGAAATAGATTCTGCCACCTGTGTTGTGCTTACTCCTTGAGTAATTCCATTGATGTCAAAATCAGTCATGGGTGGAAGAATCTGGCATGTGTGTGTTGTTTTTTTCCCCCAATTTTATTAAATAACCCACTGACTTAGATCTGTCTTATGGAGTTGGCAGAGGCTAAGGTGAAGGGGGAATTACCACTCATGGATGACTAAGCAATATTTCCATATGTATTGGGGCAAATGTAGCAGCAGGAGAACCATTGTTCTCTGACAACAATCTATTCCATAGATATTCTCTCTTAACTATATAGCTATAGATTATTCCATTTTGTTATTTTTCCTATAAGGTTAGCCTTCTCCTGTATGCTTAGTAAGAAAAAAAGGTTCTATTGTATTTGATTTATTAATAGTTATTTAAAATATCAGCATAATGAATGCATTTCCTGAGAATTTTTTTATACCTTGTTTGAGATCACCCCTGTAGCTTTTAGTGGGAATGGAAGGGGGAAGGAAAGGCTGTTGCTCAGAAAAATAGTTTCTTTTAAATACACCTCTACCTCGATATAATGCTGTCCTCGGGAGCGAAAAAATCTTACCGCATTGTAAGTAAAACCACGTTATATTAAACTTGATTTGATCCATCGGAGCGCACAGCCCCACTCCTCCCACCCCCCGAACACTGCTTTACCACATTATATCTGAATTTGTGTTATATCAGGTGGCGTTATATCGGGGTAGAGGTGTATCTTTTTCTTGTTACCTTGTTTTTTTTTCAAAGTGTATTCATCTTCTAAGTGTGTTTATGTGTTGTCCGTTCCATAAGGTGCTAATCTTTTTTTAAGTGATACAGTTAAAATAAATGTAAAGGTTTCACAAGATTTAGTATTCATCCAAAAGGTATTACTTTTTTTTTTTTCCCCCATCGTAAAAGACTGGTTCTCAGACCACACACTATGGAACATTGATGGTCAGTGGAACTTTCCTTGTGGCTTGCAGAATGCAATATTTTGAGAACCAAGCAGTGGGGAAATCCGATAGGTCTTTAAGAGAACCTTTTTCTTAAAGTGGTACACAGAACTAAAAAAAAAAACCTTCAAAAATTATTTCTCATAAGTCAGTGTCTTTAGTAGAACTCCCTGAAAGCAGACAATTTAACAGTGCTTTCCATAAATGAAATCCAGGCAGCTTTTACTCTGTCTTTACACGTATATTCTTTGAAAGTGTCTTCGTTTGAATTATAGTAGGCTTTGCTAGTACAGTGTTAGTGAGAGTAGTTGTCTAATGCAGTACATACATGGAAGCACATTAGAAACCAGTGTATTTGTTATAACCAGTCACAGATGTGGTTCCTTGCTGTGCTAGGTTCTTTCCCCTCTCATGAGAATGCATTCACATACATTTTAAAGTATAACAAGATTTAAAAATAATCCAAACCATGTGCTTTGTTTAAATGGCATCAAAGAGATCCATGGCTCTGCGCTTTTAGAAAAAGTCATCTACGGCTCCCTAGTGTGGCCAGCTGTCTTGCTTTGCCTTATGCTCCCACAAAGCCCCTCTATGGGGGCTCTGTGGGTCTGGGAAGTTGGCAGGATTGTGTCAGTTTTCAGCAAGCACACCCCAACCCACCAGCCACAGGAGCACTAAATTACTGCAAAGTAAGCCTGAAGCATTTTTCGTTGCTTCCCCCTCCATTCTATGGAAATTCATACAAGAGGATGTTTCTGGGGTGACAGTTGGACATGAGCCTGGAGGAGCTCGGCATCAAGGGGATCTGTGAGCCAAGGGACAAGAGAGACAGTTTAAGTTCTCCCCACATTTTTGCTTTTTATTACCAAAGTTTTATAACTGCTTGTTCGATTTTATATATCCCAGTATTGTAGTAATGCTCTCTAGAGACAGCGGGGATGATGTAAATGCTGCACTCTTATCACTTAATAATTTCATAATTCCAACAGCACAACAAAATCACTATAACTGTCATTATTCTATCTTTCCCATACAGGGCAATACATAGGGAAAAATTGCTTGCAGATAGAAAATACGGGATTCCTGTCCTAATTAGTAATACATGGATTCAAGTAATATAGTTTTTGATTCAGCAGAGAACTTAAACATATCATTATGTCTTGTTGATTTCAGTGGGACATAGCCTTAAACATGTGCTGTGCTTAAGCCTGGACTTAAATTCTTCGCTGAATCAAGGTCATAGTGCTTGTCTTTTCTAAATCAACGTGAGGAGAATTTTTGCTTTCCTAACAACATATATACTTGGAGGATAACTTGCTTTATAAAAATTTGACCATTGCAGACATCAGCTACACTTAAAATTGCTGAGAGGCAGAAAACAGATGCAGTACAGATCAAGAAGGAAAACCAGATACTGAGGTAAATCTTTCATATTCGCTCCATTTTCTGATTTAATACATTTATCTAAATACTCTCCCTTGACTGTCATAGCCCTCTATCCAAGATAAAGATTGCTGCAGATAATCTTCCTGACAAAATATTGATGTCCGTATCACTCTTGGTACTGATTTTAAATCAGTTTATTACCTAACACAGACTCTTACAGAATGATAGTACAGTACTCGTACAATGTAAGTGGCCTTTGTGGAACCTAACAGAAGGTTTTGGCATCCTTACATATAAATCTCAGTCAAAAATAGGCCTTTTTGCTAAGTCTGCTCTTACATTCTCCAGTCCATTAACAGTAATGTAATTAAATGCTCAGCCTGGTTCTTCTCAGTCAATAGAGATTGTACAGCTGTCTAGTGGATGAGAAGGTGAGTAATTTTAGATGACCTCATATTAACACCTAATTGCTTAATAAATCAAAGCGAGTTTTTAGTTACACAGGTGCAAAAGAGTTTCCCCAAACTTTTTAAATGTGAAGAGCACCAACCTGTTTGGGGGAATTTAGAACATAAAAATGTGTGTCTGGGCTTAGCTCTGATAAACCAAGTTTTAAACTGAAGCTGATTCTTTACTGGAAATGGAAACACTAACAAATCCTTAACTATATCATTGCAATTGAGCCATGATACAAATTGAGAACAGCTATCCCATCATTAGATTATAAAAGCTAATTGATATGAAATAGTTTTCCCACCTGTTTTCTATTTTAACCTCTCACTCAGGACATGAATAAGATACATTCTGCAATGTTAACTATATTCACCTGATTCCCTCTCTTTGGTCTCATGGTGAGAGTTCAGTAGATTACTGTTATTAGAGTAAGGTTTAATGTCTGCTACTAAGGATTCTTAAGATCAGACAAGTATTGTGTGGCTCTTAAATACTTAATATGCAGCCCGTAGGCAGAGCAGAAACTGCCTGTGTTTTTATATAGCTCCTGTGGAGGAGGCCAGAGAGGGCAGAGCCAGCATGTTTCTCCCTTACTCCCTCTGGAGGGACTAAGGAAGCCAGCAACAGCCAGACGTTGAATGCTGGCTGAATAGTAGCGCTGTTCCATGGATTTTAGACTAGTATTTATTTGGGAGTATTATGATAGTTACTGTCTTTAATTCTTTTTATATTAGACAAAAAATAATTTCCTGTAGTTGTTGTGGAAAGATATATGTTGTGATAGATTACTACTGCATCACCTCCTCTTCTCAAAGCTGATGGTTTTGTAACCTCAGTCAGCACTCTTCAAATTACTTTAGGCACATGATAGGATTTCTTCACCTTTTGCTTAGAATAATAGAATACCAGGGTTGGAAGGGACCTCAGGAGGTCAACTAGTCCAACCCCCTGCTCAAAGCAGGACCAGTCCCCGGACAGACTTTTCCCCAGATCCCTAAATAGTCCCCTCAGAGATTGAACTCACAACCCTAGGTTTAGCAGGCCAATGCTCAAACCACTGAACTATCCCTGCCACTGAAAGGAACTGACAGTTAGAGCCATGAGGGAGCTCTTAGGTTGCACTGCATTGGCTTCTGTGGCCAGCTGCTTAGAACTTTGAGCCTGGTGAGTTCCCCACCTTGGTCTCATCTGTCAGCTTTTACCAAAGCGTGGTGATATGTCACAGTGTGTATCATCAGGAAGAAGCAAGCACAGGTGAGGAACCCCTTCAATGTATGGAGAATTTAACAGAGAGCCTTTGTCATTATATTCCTCCATAAATACTACTGTAATGACTTTAAAGACTGTGGGCCTGAATCTGCTCTCACTTACACTGATGCAAATTAGAAGTAATTCCATTTAAATTCCAGAGTAAAACTATGCAATAAATCTAGGCCTTCAGAATAACCTCATAATTTCCTCCAGCAGCTTCTCAACTGATATTTCAAAGCTTTGTCTTCACTGGGTTTCAAATCAGGTTAATAAACAATATCTAAACTTTGTTTAATCATGGTTGCTGGTACATTTTGGCTGAATTAGAAGCCAGGTTAAATAGAGGTTCTTACCATGGTTCCTGGGTCAGGTCAGATGGGGCTTTAGACACTTGCACAACAGTAGAAAAACATGGGAACTGGAGGATGGGGAGAGATTGATCTGTCTGTCTACTCAGTTCTGCAACAGTTCCTCACTGATTACTGAGTCAGATTCAAGACTTTGGCCCTGATCTTCAAATCTTTAAATGGAAGCAGGCCCCATATACTGCTCATGATAGTTAGAACAATGGAACTTGGCAACCTCAAAAATGAAACTAGAGAGCACTGGAGATGATGCTTTCTTGGCAGCTTGTCCAGAAACCTGCAACTCATTCTTAGAACATATGAAATGACTGCAACTTTCACCATTGAACAATATGCAGAATATTTCTCCAATCATCAGTGCACACAGACACATGTATGCAATTGATATATAGTCCCTTCCTCCTTTCTCAACTGGGTGAGAGAGAAACTGAAACCTTGTATGTAAGACTATATAAAATGCTCAGATGCATAATAGAGAGATGCTGTCTGGATCCTCCTGAGAATGGCTTTGTGGATTTACTTAGTCATTTTTCTTCCCTTGGAAATTCTGTAGTCCTATAAATTACACTTTATGATCCAGAAGTAAATAAAGAACCATTTATAAAGCTTAGGGGAGTTATTCCCATGAAGTGAATGTAAACTTGTTAGTCAGCTACCAAAGTTTTATAGGTAAGGGCATGGGACTTAAGAGCAGGCTCTCTCGAGGATACTGCCTGTAGAGAGCTCTAATTACAGGTGCAGACAGTAATTTCCGTGTCTTGATCAGGAGCATATAATTGGTGAAAATGTCTCCCCAGCCTGCTGCCTTCCTGTTTATACAAATGTTTAATATTCTTTTCATGTTCCTTTAAAATTTCATCATTTAAATAATATAAAGTTATTCAGGAATGATGAGATGAGGATTGGGATTTGTACACAGAATAATTAAATGCTCTGTTAACCTCACACCCAGAAAGAAACTGTTTATTCATTAACCATAATAATCAGTTATTTTAATATAAAAAGCATGCCAATTTCCAGCAGTTCAAGTTTCCGGAGCATCGTCGTGTAAGTGACATGTCATGACTAACCTTTCTGACTTTATTTCAGAAGAAGACATAATGTTCCAGAAAATCAAAGGATTCTGGATCCAAAAAAAGGACCAATTAAAAAGACTGCAGGAGTGAAACAACTTCCAAAATTAAAGCACTGACTTAATCTTCTTAACAAGAACTTCCAATCACTTTTATTCTTGTTTCTGTATATTTAGCTAGATGTTTCTGAAGAAAAATGTGTGTACCACATTGATTTAGGACACATTCCAATAACAATAGCTACTAATGAAGATCTGTGTGCCTCCTGGCAGCTTCAGAGGCTCCCTATTCTGTGGGAAAAGTAGCCCTCTGTAATCCTGTGAAATAGTTCATTGGGCAGTTCCTGGGTGCCCTCTTAATGCTGGCGAAGTCTGACCCTTCCCGGCCTGATTGCCAGATGTAAAAACTGAATCAAGGAATCAAGTTGGGTCACTCAGGGAATCACTTAAATGCCTTATGCTAGGCAGGTTCTTCCCCACTTTGACTCCACAGCCAGTCACTGAAAAAAATTTAAAGGGTCTGTGTTTAGAGCTCAGTGAGGGAGGAGAAGAATGATGTAACCTGAAGAGTATCCCTACTACCTATACCAGAAGAAAAGAGGAATACCCCTTTAGGAATAGCCACTTAGCACACAAGCTACTGGGGAAGCTCCCTTGATTACTAGAGGACGGGAAAACAGATGGTTCTTTCTAGGAAGAAAACCACAATTTTCAGATTCCAAGGTTAGAAGGGACCACTGTGATCGTCTAGTTTGACCTGTATACCACAGGCTCAAGAAGTTCCTCAGAATAATTCCTACAGCAAAGCATCCAATCTTGATTTAAAAATTGCTGATGAGGGAGAATCCTTGATAACTCTTGGTAACTTGTTCCAATGGCTAATTACTCTGTGTTAAAAATGTATGCCTTATTTCCTGTCTGAGATACAGCCTCCCCTTTGGCTGATTGTTTGCAAGCTGAGAGCCAATCAGGTTCTGGTCAGGTTCCCAGCAGTGGGCTGGAGACAGGGCACACCTATGGCATTCAGGAAGCAGAGCTGGGTGGCATAACAGTGGAGTCTCTTCCCTGCTGGCATGACAGAGAGGCAGCCAAGCCAAACTTGACTGATTCTGTGACCTGGCACTTGGGGTTGCAAGACCACTCAAATTTTGCCTGCCCACTCCTTTGTCACACCAGTAGGGAAGGGGCTCCACTGTTATGCCACCTACCTCTGGTCAAGGGCTAAGTTGGGGGGCCTGGGCCCCCATTTGTTGCACCCCTGGTTTCTTAACTCTCAGGTATCCCTTTAAAAAAAGCTCTGCCTGCTAGAGGCCAAGCTTGGAGTCACTCTCATCCTCCCAGGGCTATGCAGCACAGTTCCTTCTACCCTTAGGGCTGTCTATGTTCCATGAACTGCCTGGCTTTGGCAGGGAAGACAGCAATTCTAGGACTGGCCTGTAAATGGCCATGTTAAAAGGGATGGCTTCTACACAGCTCGTATCCACAGCCTTCAGTAGTTTGCATGGCTTGGAATTCCACTGCTGTTTTCAGCTGGGTAGGGCCCACTTGTAAACCAAAGTTTGAATGTTTTGCGAATGTCCCCAAACAAACATTATGTAAAGATTCTTCAGAGTGTACCTATTGTGAATGAAGGGTTCCATCTTAAAATCCTATCTATATTTCTTGTTTGCTAATGTATGTGTTTTAGTATATGAAATCTAAACTCACAAACTGATGTTTCTCTCTAAGGCCCCAATCCTGCAAAGACTTCCAGTGTGCTTCAGTAAGACTGGTCCCATGTATCTGTAGATTGCCACGTATTCGCAGGGGCGAAAGGAAATGCAGGCCTGTTATTTACCAGGCTGCACGTGGCAACAGACTATATAGGTAAGAGATGCAAGGAGAGTATGGGTCACGAGGCAGACTGCACACACACACACACACACAACTAAAATCAATCAATTTTAAATTTTATTGGGGATAGTTACAAGGGGTAAGAGAGCAGCTTATGATTAGCTAATAGAGTTAACAAAACCTAAAACACACAATGCCTAAAATATCTACTAACAATATTTACAAACAAAATGCAGCATTTAGTAATAACTGATACTTACAAATACAAACCAACACATCACGACCGGCAAACGTAGAAGCTCTATTTGAAACACGTGAGCTGAGAGAGAGGCTTCGAGGTGATCAGGCTCGGTTACGGCATACACGGCATACACGGGATACACGGGACACGTTTTCTCCTCTCTCTGCCTGCACATGGCAGGGCAACCCCTAAAATACCCACTATGACATCACAGAAGTGTCATAGTGGACAGACCCCAAAACCTGTGTGTGTTCGCCTCTGATTGGCACAAGCAATGTTTACACCAAATAGGGGAGCAGGTGCCAAAAAGTCTGGCTTTGCCCCCAAAAGGTGAGGTAATGCATATTGTTGTAGAATGGGTCCAATACTGAATGACAAAAGAAGAGGCCAGGGCAATACCGGTATGGCAAGTGATACAGGATGCAGACAGGAACCCATTCTAACAGTATCATTGCAGATTTTGGGCCTGAGTAGCACCATCCTTTTAAATTCTGCCCTGTAAATCATCGCCGAGGGATTATTTGAAGTATTTTGAATTATATCTTCAATCTTAAGCATGCGATTGTTGCAGTTTCTTTGCCATCAATATTTCAGTAATTAAACTTTGGCAGGCCCTTTTCCTTTCTTTCTTTCTTTCTTTCTTTTCTTTTCTTTCTTATTTTTAACTGCAGAACAGCGAAGAGAATGTTTTGGTATTTAAAAGTCAACCTTCTAGGTTAGATTTAAAAAGCACTCTTCAGAATACATCTGATTGATGGACTCTCTTTATTTTAAGAGCTTCTGTAGCTCTTCACGGTATTCATTAAAGCTTTTTGTCTCTTTAAGAGCAGTGCTAATAGCATAGTTTCTTATCACTGGCAGCATTAAAGTGAGGCTACAATTAAACTCATAGAGAGAGAACATGATGTCATTGCAGTTCTTGTTTTCTTGCATTTTAGCAATGATATACAGCATATTCATTATGGAAACACCATTTCCTCATCTAGATGGAGATTTATAAGATATTTATGCTGTTTCTATGATACAGCTGGTATGGTTCTTTAACAAGCAGACTGCTCTGTCTGACCCTTTTAGCCCCAACAACAGTCGAAAGCCTAGCACCGATGATTAGGTTAACATCATTCTGTTCTAGTTTTTCCATATGGAAAGTTTTCAGATTCTGATTGTTCTGGCATTTGTCATTAGTGAGAGGTTGGGGGGGAGGAGAAGGAGAGTAACATAATGCTCCCATTAGCATAAAAGTTAAAGAACATCTGCTAATAGTGAAGGTGATCCCATTCTTGGATACGCTCAACAGAGGGGCATACTCTTTTGTCTGTATCAGGTGGCTATCAGCATAGTCAATTGTGATTATTTTAATAGGCTTGAAGGAACTAGAACCTTGCACACTGATACAGGCGGAACAGCTGTTAGTGATGACTCTGACTTTCATAGCATGGATTTTTTTCACAGGTACCATGTGACTGGTCCTCACTGAGGACGTACATTTGAAGTTTTAAATGTCAACCATTTATTTAGTTTTCTGCCTGTTCTGATGATGTGGAAGAGTAGCAGAGTAGAACACTGTGTCAACAAGCCAGGGGAGGTGAAGGCTAAAAACGGAAACAAAATCTAACATTTAAATCTAACGTAGCAGTTTTCAAGTATGAAAGGTTGTTACAAGGAGGAGGGAGAAAAATTGTTCTCCTTAACCTCTGAGAATAGGACAGGAAGCAATGGGCTTAAATTGCAACAAGGGCAGTTTAGCTTGGACATTAGGAAAAACTTCGTAACTGTCAGGGTGGTTAAGCACTGGAATAAATTGCCTAGGGAGGTGGTGGAATCTCCATCATTGGAGACTTTTAAGAGCAGGTTAGACAAACATCTATCAGGGATGGTCTAGATCAGTGGTCTCCAAACTTTTTTGATCGTGTGCCCCTATCAGTAAAACTTTTTTGAGCACGCACCCCCAATATATGTATATTTATGTATAAATATATATGTACTGCTACACTAATATGTACATTATAAAAATACACAAAAAGTAGAAATTTTAAAAGGATGAGATGAAGATGAAATAAACAATATTTTTAAATTATTTTATTTATTAAAGGTACAAAACCTTTTTGCTCTCTCAAAAAATTATTTTTAGTGAGAACAGTGTCATTGAATATGCTTCATTATTTCTGAAAATCTTGGTTTAATACTTTGCGATACAGCAATTCAAAGGTCTGGATTAGGGCAGGGTGAAGGAGGGGGCTCAGGGTGGGGTGCAGGGTCTGGGAGGGAGTTAGGGTGTGGGAGAGCGCTCAGGGTGGAGGTGTGGGAGGAGGCTCAGGGCTGGGAGAAGCAGGAGGTGCAGGGCAGTTATCTGGGGCAGCTCCTGTTTGATGCAGGGGGCTCTGCATGGCGCAGCACCACTCCCATGGCCGCAATTCTGGGAGCTGCCCACCACCAGCCTCAGCAGGCAGGACCACCCGGAATGCACGGCTTTCAGGGCTGCAGGGCCTGGGCTAAGGGGACCCAGGGGCCCTCACCTGCAGCTCTATGAATGCAGCCCTGCGAGTACTGGCAGCCACACAGCCAGCAGCTGGAGAAAAGCGGCACTTTCCCCTTCAAAGCGCCGCTTCTCTCCAGCCGGCTTTGAAGGGGAAAGCACCGCTTCTCTCTGGCTGCTGGCTGCGCGGCTGCCCCTGCTCCTCCACAAGCCAGAAAGGGGCTTTAGAGCTGCAGCCCAGGGTCCTGGGACCCCCTTAGCCCAGGACCCTGCAGCCCCTAAAGCCCTGCATTCCAGGTGGCCCTGCCTGCGGGGGGACAGCTTCCCTGCTCCCTCCCTCCTCTGGCCGCCACCCCTTTTTTTCCCTCCGGCAGCGCTCCTCCTGCCGCGCCTCCCAATGGATCATCTTGCGCACCCACTGTGGTGCGTGCACCCCACTTTGGAGACCACTGGTCTAGATAATACTTAGTTCTTCCATGAGTGCAGGGGAGTGGACTAGATGACCTCTTGAGGTCCCTTCCAATCCTATGATTCTGTGATTAAGCTGCTTATTTAAGCCTTAAAACATTGGGGTTTAGCAGATTCTTTCTTTATCTATAAACTGTGGTTTGAGAAATCGATACATATAAACACACACTTTACTCTCAGCAGAGATGCATTTTGAGTTTCCGTTTCTTCTCCGAGCCCTTTTGGACCTAAGAGCAATGTGAGAGCCTAGAAAAGAAAATATTGTTTCTGTGTAAAAAGAGGGGTCCTTTTATTTCTGTCTGCAAGTGTGTTGGTTTTTTTCTTTTTACTTGAATTTGTACTTGTACTGTTATATTTTTTTAACAGCTTTCCTGTGCCATGGTGTTTTGTTTTTTGCCAGTGGGGAGGAGGGGCATTATTTGGGGTTTTAAATTGTCTTGGTTTATTTTGTATGATTTATTCTTCCCATACTGTCCAACTCTTCTGTGTGGCTTTCCTTTCTAATATTTTTCTCTGGATTAAAATGGTTTTGCTCACATTTGCATTAATGAGTAGTATTTGTATTTGTATTGCATCTTTCATATGAGGATTTCAAGGCATTTAAACATTAATTAATTCTGGCAATATACCCCATACTTCTCAGTTATCCCCATTTTACATATGGAAAACTGAAGCAGTGATTCGGGGCCCGTTTACACTAAGGATAAAACAAAAATACAGTCTTGTTTACAATACTGTTGTGCACTGACCCAATTATGGTTCTATTTTGTGGTGTAACAAGCCTAAGGAAAGTTCTGTCACTGTGGAATTTAAGGTTAGATGTTAGCTAAAGCTTTGGACACTCCAAAGATGCAAAAGAGTCCACTGGATTCTGAATTTGATGCTATGATGAGAGAACGAGTTGAGCTGAGGGTACAGAGAAAGTCAGGATCAGAGTCCAAGCCTTGAATATAGTTAAAGTTTTATCTGCACTACACAGTGGAATTGGGTCCCCAAACATGATTATTCTGATCCACTAACACAGGGGTAGGCAACCTATGGCACGGGTGCCGAAGGCGGCGCACAAGCTGATTTTCAGTGGCACTCATAGTGCCCGGGTCCTGGCCATTGATCCAGGGGACTCTGCATTTTAATTTAATTTTAAATGAAGCTTCTTAAACGTTTTGAAAACTTTATTTACTTTACATACAACAATAGTTTAGTTATATATTATAGACGTATAGAAAGAGACCTAAAAAACGTTAAAATGTATTACTGGCACGCGAGTAAATCAGAGTGAATAAAAGAAGACTCGACACACCACTTCTGAAAGGTCGCTGACCCCTTCACTAACAGAAGGTAACCCAGGTAATACTAAGCATCAAGTATCAAGTTAGATTTCCGGACTCCCTTTGCCCAGTATTACATAGAAGTAACTCCACTGGCTTCAGTGGAATTACTGTGATTAGCACCAGTGTACTGAGCACAGTCTCAGGCCCCTGGTCTTCCGCTTTTTAGCTTTATAAAGCTGTCATTGTCACTTCTGATTTCTGGAGGGGGTAGACAAAGGGGGTTTTTGGTAACACCTGCCCCAAGTTTTTAATTTGGGGTTTTTCTTAAAGCTGCAGCTCTTGGAATCAGAACCATAGCATTAGAAGGTACTGCCAGGATCATCTAGTCTAACCCTGTGCCAAGATTCAGGATTTATTGTGCCTAAATGATCCAAGACAGATGGCTATCCAGCCTCCTTTTGAAAACCTCTCGTGATGGAGATTCCATGACTTCCCTAGGTAGGCTGTTCCATTGTCCTGCTGTTTTTACAGTTTGGAAGTTTTTCCTGAGATTTAATCTAAATCTGCTGTACTGTTGCCTCTTGCCCGGCCCTCTGTGGCAAGAGAAGACTTTTTTTTCACTACAAAAGTCTTTTTTTTTCTCCTACTGATAATAGCTCATCTTAATTAATTAGCCTCTTAAAATTGGTATGGCAACTTCCACCTTTTCATGTTCTCTGTATGTATATATATCTTCTTACTATGTGTTCCATTCTATACATCTAATGAACTGGGCTATAGCCCACGAAAGCTTATGCTCATATAAATTTGTTAGTCTCTAAGGTGCCACAAGTACTCCTATTCTTTTTGTGGATACAGACTATAACGCTGCTACTCTGAGACTTTTTCTCCATCTTTCTTATGGCAGCCTTTCAAGTATTTGAAGACCATTATCATGTCCCCCCTTAATCGCCTCTTTTCCAAATTAAACATACCCACTTCCTTCAGCCTTTGCTCATATGGCTTGCATTCCAACCCTTTGATCATTTTTGTCACTCTCCTCTGGATCCTTTCCAGTTTCTCTACATCCTTTCTGTATAGCGGTGATGAAAATTGGAGTCGTGATTGTGAGAATCAAAGCTTTTAAGGCAGATAGCCTTGTGGTTGCAGAGAAAAGCTTTACAACATGAACAAAAGGCTCAAACACCAGAAGGCAAATGAACCAAGTTTATTAATTTTCAAATTATGATTGATGGGGCCTGACTGATTTTTAGTGCTTTCTTGGCAACACTGTATTTGTCTTCTATAACATAAAAAATATGAACATCATGGTACATGAAAAGGGTTAGCTAGTGACTGGGGAACTGATTATGTAATCAATTAACATTGCCACACAATGCAGAATCCAGAGACCCTAATTATAACTATATGCATACTGAAGCTATTCTTAACAACAGGGAAGATATTTAATTGTTGGTGGACTTAGTTTGAAGATGGGCTCACTATACAAATCAGTAAAGAGGTGCATGTGTCATTCCCCTCCTACTTCCCCAATTTCTCCGAGATCGTATCTACATTAGGAAAAATGAGATGTATAATTCATCCTGATGCAGCTCCATTGGCAGCAGCAATAGTGGAAGGTGCCATGTAGGCATGACAACAGTGATGACAAGGCAGTAAAAATAAATAAATAAATCTATGCCTTGCCTACACTATAACTTCTATCACTATTACCCCAAGCAGAGAGCTATAGCTAAGGTTATGTGCACACTGACGTTTTCTGAAAGTCTCCCCGTGTTGCAGTCTCATCAGTGCAGTTCTGCTATAGCAAGAAACAATGGGAATGCCAGAGTTTACTGGTATCTTTACCAGTGCTGTCTAAACATGTTCAGAATGGGCCTGGATAATATGGCGGTAAAAATGCTGGCCTCTGATAGCACTAATGTTGTGATAAAGGTGGAAGATTTTCAGAAAGACCTCGGTGTAGACAAGACCTCACTGTGCAGCATGTGTCATCTGGGACATTCTCTGTTCCGTGTCAACTTTGACAGTGGACAGTCAAGCCTGAGGCCTGCTGTTCACTAGGGACTCACCCAGTTTCAGCCATCATTGCTCAACTGACTAGCCAAGGGCACCAGAACCTCTGCAGAAATTGGGGGACCAAGGCCAAAGTGCCCTCTCTTTCTCCACGCTGCCTGCTCCAGCAGTGAACCAGCTGCCTGCTCTTTCTTCTGGTGCCATAGCAGACCATGGTTAGCAAAAAGTGTAATTGCAGCACCACCCTGGCAAACTATTGTTCTGCTGGGGGGAAAAAATCTGCAGGGGACATGAAATCTGCACTTACGTTCCTTTTGTTGAAAGCGGGAGTGGGGCGGGAGGACATGGTTCCATGGTTCCGGCACTAGTGCCACCAGCATAATTACAGGGGTGCAATTTGCAGCTCTCTAGGGCAAGGCACAAATCTGCCATTTGAACTGGTACAAAACTTCTCCAATTGGTAAACGACACTGAAGCAAATGGAGTGTTTTGCCTTGGTCCACTAGGGCTTTGCATTGATGGCTGAAATTTCCAGCACAGACCAGAATCAAGTTACCTGAGGGTGGAAGGCACTAGGTGAAAGGAGACCACTCAGTCCCCTCTCCCAGTGGGACAAAAATCTGAGCTAAGCCTCCTGTTCCCCTGCTCTGTCTCACAGTCTGAGTGCAGACAGCGGCTGCTCAAGAAACATGAACACCCTAACACCCTAAGTTATTTTTCCTAGGCCCCTCCACCAGGGCAGCCCCCAATGTGAAGAGACCCAGCGAGTCCCATCCTGGCCTCAGTCCAGGAACACTGAGTCCCTTAAGGCAGGGAGCTGGACTGAGCCCTGGCCTGCCCTCAGTGCGGGGAGACTTGAGGTGAGCCAGCGAGACCCATCCTGCCCTCAGTGCAGGGACACCGAGTCTCTCAGCACGTGGAGATCCAGCACACCCTGCCCTGCCTTCTGTGATGTATATGGTGCTTGGAAAGGTGAGGAAAGGTGAAAAGCTTATGCTCTGTCAGACAGATAGAAACTAATAAGCTTCAGATGGGAAAAAACAACAGTACGGAAACTGGAAGCCTAAATTGGAACATCTAAGCAGGAGAAGTAAATTCTAAGCATGGATTAGATCTTCCAGTACAAGATCATCCGTATAGTATATTTCTAAAGCTGTGTCCAATCTTGCTTTGTTTTTAAATGTCCCATGCAACATGGCATCCTTGGTTATACTGAGGATTAGTTTTGCAGGTTCTTGCAGGAAGCTTATCCTTTCAGCCTAAATTTTTGTGTCTGGTTTGATGGTGGTGGTTGTTTTTACTCCTGCTTCTCCAGTTATAACTCCCATACCACAATGCATTCCTCTGTATCCACGTGTTCATAATCTTTCAAATAATTTGAGTGGGATCTTGTGTGGGACTTTTAAACCTGTTGCCACACTAACAAAATTGTGTATGTGGGAAGGGTTAATGTTTCTACAACCATCCCTGCCCTTAAACATCTGCATTTGGAGATGTGTAAAATTCACTACAGCCTTCTCTGACACTAAATGTCTAACTTTTACGGGATTTGGCAAACCAGAGTACAAAAATTGCTCTGAAACAGAGGTCATCAGCTGTCACCAATCCTGTCAGATCTGTTCTGGGTGGATAACACTGACATGAATAACAACTCACTAAAATGCAGAAGTGATTTACTTTAAGCACTTTAGCATCTGCTGTTACTAATTACGGGATTACCAGGCTCCAGGTTGTAGCATGGGGAGTACTGTCTACACGCTACCTTTCAGTGGTGGGTTCCTTAGCTATTCGCTCTCCTTTCTGACCTGTCAATCCCTTAATTTTTAAGATTTTACTTTTGAGTTGAAGCTACTGACTTTGGTTATGGGATAGGAAATGGAATAGTTAGTAGAAAGGTAGAAATTATAGCAATCTACATGTTTAACGTCCACATTGACTGCAGATTTAGATTTCAAATAGTTAATGCAATCGATAAAAGTCTTTTTTCAGATACTGATTTATTTTATTATGAAGATTCATAATTAGCATTGTGATGGGTTCCCCCCGGGGTACCACTGAGCCCTCCTGACTCAGCAGCCTGGGCTACCTTTTCGTTGTACTGCTGTGACAAGCTGCCAAGCCCTCTGCAGGCTTTAGCCTTCACTTTCACCAGCACACATACAGGTAGGGGCACACCCACCTGCAGTTACATGCGGACACTGTGACCAGCCCCTGCATGGGAAGGCTAGGGAACTTCCCAGCGACTCAGGCATCCACCCCTTCTGGAGTGTAAACCCAAGGTGATACCATCTTGTGCTGTCCCCTCCCACAATGTGGAGAGGAATGCACGACAGCTTTCCGCCCCAAGTTATGACTCCCACACAAAGCAAAACCAAGTTTATTAACTACAAAAGATAGATTTTAAAGTGATTATAAGGGATAGCAAAGAGATCAAAGCAGATTACCTAGCAAATAAACCAAAACGCAAATTAAGCTTAATATACTAAAGAGATAGGGTGAGGATCTGCTATTCATATCCAAAGTGATGATACAAGCAGGCTGCAGATTCTTAAGGGGAAAGGTTTACCGTTTACAGCCTAGAATCCCCAGATATTCCATTCACAGTCTAAAAATTCCTTTAGCCTGGGTCCAGCACTTCCCCCAGTTCAGTCCTTGTTCCTCCGGTGTTTCTAGGAGTCTCTGTGGGTGGAGAGTCAGTGAAGAACCTTGATGTCATTCCCCTGCCTCATACAGCTTTTGCATATGGCGGGAACCCTCTTTTTCAAAGCTTGGTTCCCATGCCAGTCAGTGGAAAAATACTGATATCCCAAGATGGAGTCCAGAACCAGGTGACCTGGTCATATGTCCCTGTAGTGTCATAGAAGCCATTACTCGAGGCTGTGTGTAGCATCCTTAGGAAAGCTCCCCAGGTGGCAGATAAGCTTCTCCTAAGGCTATTGTTCTCTCTAATGGCTCATTAACTTGAATGGGCACTTCTCAGACAGCCATCTAGACTGAGACCCTTTTGCCTAGTGGATGTTGCCAAGGAATAGCTACATGTGAAATAGATACATAGCCAATATTCATTCATAAGTTCAGATACAAAAATGATACATGCATACAAATAGGATAAGCATATTCAGCAAATCATAACCTTTCCAATGACATCACACATGACTTATCTTGCATAAAAGACATCATAATTGTCATAATCATATCATAATATCACTTTGAAGATTATGGGGTGCAGTATAACAAGCATGTCCTGAAAAAGTTGTAAAAAGAAGGTAGAAATGGAAAAGATGTTATGTCCTTTAGCACGTGGCCTTGCTAATGAAGAATTTTTTCCTGTATTCCATTCCACAATGCTTCGATTGCAAAAATGGGGGTCCACCACTTCTCTTAGGAGGCTCTTCCACATGTCTTGCTATAAAATTGGTTTTGTGCTGATCAAGACAATCTTTTTTTCCCTAGTTTCATTCCATTACTGCTATACTCCTTTGTGCCCTAACCAATTTCCATCTCTCCTTAATATTTTACAGTTTTATGGTACTTAAACCATTTTATTTAAACTCTTTTTGCTTCTGATGTTACTTAAAAGTCTGAGCCTTAGGAACATTTAAAGGCATGCCTCTGAGTTTGACCTTGTGACTCCTCAGTACCTCCTGGACAAATATGTACAGGAGCCTGTAGCACCTCTTTTTTTTTTCTTTCAAGAGCTCTGTGCTCATCCAAACATTGTTCATGATGATGCCCACTGTGTCCTAAGTGCTTATTAAATAGAAAAGAAGGAAAGGCAGCTGCTCCAAAGAGCTTGCTTTGGAATTGCTGCTGAGGAAAGAAAGCTGGGAAATGGAAAGGAAAACCCCTAAGAAGTAAAAGGACAGAAAGAACCTCAATTTCTTTCCAGCCAAGGTTGTTTGACAGAAAATCCTTCTGTGGAAAGTGGAAACAAAAATTGAAAATAGATTTATTTGTTTTTTAGACTGTGTCTACATTAAAGCTATAAATGGTTTACTCCAACTCAATTACAACATGGTCAAAATGTGGCTGGGATTTACCTATGTCCCACCCACGCTAAACTCTTTGGTCATGTTATAACAAAGTCACTCAATTATTCCTGTTCAAACCTATTTAAGATAATGAGTTTGAACATAAGTATTTGGGGCAAGATCTGGCCTACAGAATCTTTGCCTTGAAGTTTTGGGGGAAGGGTAATGCATTTTACAGGAGCACTTTTGTTTGTCCTAGAGAAAATGAGACAGATTCCAATAAGTTATCCTATAGAACAGTATCTGCAAAGGTTTCCTTAAACAATACATTTTTCAGAACTATTTTGAGTCAAAAACTGTTGGAGGCAAAGAGTACATTTCTGCTTTTGACTTGTTTAGGGAGAATTTATTGTAATGGGATCCCCAGGGTACAACCTGTACTGGGGTACCACTGTGCCCTCTTAACTCTCCAGCCTGGGCTGTCTCTCACAATGCTTTGCTAGTTTCAAGCAGCAAACCCCTCTGGGCACTGTTATCACTCAGCACAACAGCATGTGGAGCCTCACACCCAGCTAGATTGAACGAACGCTCCCAGAGTCACTCATGAATCACACAGAGGCACCAGCCAATTCTCCAAAGCCCCCAGCCTTGCATCTGCCTGACCAGTTAAGTTTATTATCCAGTCCACCCCTCCCTCAATGTGGAGAGGACATACACAAGTCTTTGTAACCTGAGCTGAGATTTCCCAAACATTTCAACCAAACCGCACAGTTTTAGGTAAAATATAAAAGAGATTTATTAACTCCAGAAAGCTAGATTTTCAGTTATGATAAGCAGGAGGCACAAAAAGGTCAGAGATAGTTACCAAAGAAAATAAAAGGTAAGTGCAATCTTAAACCTTATTACACTAGGCCAGGGGTGGGCAAACTTTTTGAGCTGAGGGCCTCATCTGGGTGGGAAAATTGTATGCAGGGCTGGGGTAGGGGGTTGGAGTGCAGGAGGGAGTGTGGGATGTGGGAAGGGGTGCGGTGTGCGGGAAGGGGCTCAGGGCAAGGGAATGGGGCAGAGGCGGAGTGCAGGGTATATGAGGGGGCTCAGGGAAGGGGGTTGGTGCAGGAGGGGGCTCAGGGCAGGGGATTGGGGTGCACAGGGGTTCAGGGTGCAGCAGGGAGCTCAGGGTAGGGGGTTGGGGTGCAGGAGTGGTGCGGGGTATGGCAGGGGGTTCAGGGCAGGGAGCTGGGGTGTACAGGGGTGCAGAGTGCAGCAGGACACTCAGGGCTGGGGGTTGGGTGCAGAAGGGGTGTGGAGTGTATGAGGGGGCTCAGGGAAGGGAGTTGGAGTGCAGTAGGGGTGCAGGGTGCGGCAGGAGGCTCAGGGAAGGGGGTTGGGGTGCAGGAAGAGTATGAGGTGCAGGCAGGGGGCTCAAGGCAGGGAGTTCAGGGGTGGGGTACAGGAGGGGTTCGGGCTTCGGCCTGGCGCCAGTTACCTCAAGCAGCTCTGGGATGGCAGCAGCACACACTGGGGCAAGGGCAGGCTCCCTGAATGCCTGCCCTGTCCCCGGCCCTGCACTGCTCCAGGAAGCGCTGCGGTTCCCTGTTCCCAGCCAATGGGAGCTGCAGGGGGTGGTGCCTGGAAGCAAGGGCAACGCATGGAGCCCTCTGCACCCCTGCCCAGGGGCCACAGGGATGTGGTGCAGTCAGCACCGTGGGCTGGATCCAAAGCCCTGAGGGGCTGGATCCGGCCCGCGGGCTGTAGTTTGCCCACCCCAGCAGTAGGCAGCATATGGATCAAGCAGTTTTCTCACCCCACTCTCACACTATGTGTGTCTGAGAAGAAAATCACAGTTTCCATTTGGAGATGTTTGTTGTGTGCTTTTGTGGTTTTATAGCCGTGTGATATTAAGACTGAACTACTGCCCAATCAGCAAAAGGGAAGTTCCATAATCCTCTGCTACCCTGGAGTATTTCAATGATCTATAGCCTTTCTTGCTGTCTGAAGTCATAAATGCGGAGGTCTATATGAAGTAGAAATGAACCATTAGTGTTATGGAGACGTAGTGCAGTGATATTAATGGTTTGTTTCTGTTTCATTGTTTTGGTGTTTGACAATAGAAGAATCTTGTCCTAACACTTGTATAAAATAGGTTTCCCCTGATACCTCTTTATATTAACATTGAAATAGAAAAACACTGAAGGAGAGAGAAAGCATTCAGAATTAAGTGAGATCCAAAAGTCTTTTCACTGAGAAATGCCAGGTATAGAAGAAGGGGCCTGAATAACCAGTTAACTATTTGCGATTTGGAGAAAATAACTATTCCAATATGTATGCCTCCATGCATAGTCCTGTCTGGAAGTTATTTCTGCCTTTCTATTTATTATTATGTGTATAGAGAACGGAAAGTGTTCAGCGCACTTTAGGAACATGTAAAGAAGTATAAAGACAAAATATACAGTGCTTTGACTCTGGCTTTGTCTGTAGAGTGTGCGTGTGTATGTGTGTGTGTGTATGTGTGTTCATGCCCAGCAGAAAATTCACTTTTTTCCTTTTAAATTATAAAATTATGTAAGCTGGTCTTAAATAGACTAGGTCTGTAACCTCTAATACAAAAAAATATTGAAGGACCTCAGGCTGCCATTTACACAATGGTGATCAATGGAAACATTCTGCACTACAGTCAATTAGAAAAGCCGGCAATTCTTGAAGGTTTTTATGCAGCAAGACTCAATGTGTACAGAAATAATGCTACTTTTTTCCTAAGTTTGGTATTGTTTTAATGTGAGCCATTTCTTTTTCTACAGATGTTTTTTCTACAGTGCAGTGGTCTGATGCTAAAGCTACTGCAGGTGTATGGTTCTTAATCAGGCGGCAGAAACGCATTAGTAGAAAGCATAGAGGTCATCCCTTGAAAGCTGACTGCTTTACTTATTTACTCATTTTCTACGTTCAGAGCAAAATTAGAGGAAACTTGCAATACAAAAAAAATCAGCTTCTATGGTGTAAATTCAGAGCTGGTGGCTAAAAGAATATTGGAAATACAACAGGTATCTGGCACAAAATGATTGCTATTTCGGGGATTATAAATAAATATTTTAAAAGAGAATACTAGTCAGGATTTGTTAACTCTTAGAATCTGTGTGAAAGACTTTCTAACTAAATCTTTTGATACAAAGTCTTTTAATGACTATAACTTTTAGTGGTCATTACCATAACAGTTTCCCTGTTTGGCTTTTTTTTTTGTTTTGTTTTTCAGGTGAAAATAGCCATCTTATTAGTTGGAGGAGATGCTGCTGTTGAAAGTACAGTAGAGATTATAGAGGAATTATTTCTGTTGCCATCATGTTTCTTGGATGAGTACACATTCGGTATGGTCTTTTTAAAGATGAATTCTTTACCGACTGCAGAGGAATATAAAGCTGTCAGGCTAATTAAGAAAAAAACCTTCTAAAATTCTTGTAACTTTATTCTAAAGATGTAATAGCTGTAACTAACTGAAAGCTTTTACATAGGCTTTTATTTTCTTCTGGCCTTAGTTATTCAGGCTGCTACCTACAGAATTGTACCAACTTTCTTTTGCTTTATGTGCTTCTTGCACTCTCCCTGCACTCTGCACTATATTTTTTTGAACAGGCATGTTGGAAAACATTTTTTTTTTTTTAAAGATGTTAGGTATAGTGATTCAGCTGAAAAATTCTCTCTTTAAAATACACTCAATTAGTCATATTAAGTCCTTAACTTGCTAATAGATTTATTTGAGCTCGCCATCCTGTGTGACTGATAGTATTGCATGAGTGTACCCAGCATGCAGTGATGATTACTGCAATGTCTGGTCTGCTAGGATGGGGCAAAAAGTTCCCAGTAGAGGAAATGGTCATAATCTACTTTCTTATGAGTTGAGCCACTTTATCGAGTTATTGTTGACACATCCTGTCCTAATCTACACTGATTCCTGAGTTGGTGTCAGCATTTAGGATCATCCTATAACTCAGATGTCACAATGGTTCAGACATGGTAAATATTTGTGTGGACAAGGCCTACAAATAGATACTAATGGTCATACTTCTCTGTCCTCTAAAATGACTTTTAATTATTATGTTGATTCTGAATAGATGGTTTTGATGCTAGGACACCGAATTGGGACTTCGGAAGATGAGATTGTCGTGATCAGTTTCTCATTTGTCAAATAGGTAAAATACCTCTAAAACATTAAAGAAATGAAATCCTCACAATGTCCATATGAAGTATGGGGTTATGGGCATTCTGAGGCTTATATTTTTTTAATGTTTTAGAGGGTTTGGGTCCTTCACTGATGAGCACCATAGGCTCTACCATAAGCCAGTGCCCAGGGGCGGCTCCAGGCCCCAGCATGCCAAGCGCATGCTTGGGGCAGCATGCCACAGGGGGTTCTCTGCCGGTTGCCCTTCAAAGCTGTGGGATAGCGGACCCTGGGACCAGCAGACCCTCCACAGGCACGCCTGCAGGAGGTCCACCGGAGCCACCTGCCGCCCTCCTGGCAACTGGCAGAGCACCACTCGCAGCATGCCGCCGTGCTTGGGGCAGTGAAATGTCTAGAGCCGCCCCTGCCAGTGCCCCAAAAGGATGGAGCAGACAGGTGGAATGGATGGTACAAATGGCATGTGCTTGTATTCAATACATGCCTTCAGATCACATTAATTGAATGAATGAATTTGGTGGTTGGATCAGCAGAATAGAGGAGTTGAAATATTAACAATGTTGCTTTAGAGTTAAGTGATTGTAAGCTTTTCAGGGCAGAGACCATACATGTCTCCAGGGCCCTATTGCACTGATCTTTACTCGGGCCTCATAATGCTCTCTTATTGCTAATAATATTTTCAGTTTCATAAAGACATAAAGTAATGTTGACAGGCTAATCAATGTTGTCCATTCTTCCTGCTTGGGGGCAGGACACAATGATGTCCTCTCCAGACAACCCTTCCTTTGGGTTAAGTGAACCTAATTATTTGAGACCCCAAGAGCAATGGGGTGGGGGAATTCTTCAATGGACCACCACAAACTGTCCATTTTCATACATGGCTTCAACTCAGTCACCTTCCAGCTTGGGATTTGGATGAGAAGAGGGAGCCATTCTCACTTCGCTTTTCCTTAGAACCTATCCTATGCCATGGTCCAAAGCAACTCATATATCTCCGGCTATGAAAATAGGAGAAAAACAACATAAAAAAGGCAATGTGTGTGGATGAGGTACTCTTGTTTCGCATAAAGTTTGCCTCATTAGTACTTGCTCTTTTTGAAGTGTCTTAGCTGTCATGGATGAGTCGCTGGATTTAAAATCAACATTGTGGGTTGACAAGCTCCTGGCAAATTCAAGATCTGCTGATTAAATTGGCCCAATGCCTCCTAAAGCAGCTAGGTAGAAATATTGCACCAAAAATCTTACAGAAATTTGAAGCAAATTACTGACAGTCTAAAACTAGCTTTAAAATGTATTGGATTGTGATTGCCATCTAATCAGCTGGCTTATGTGAACAATTATAGTGGGGATGATGGCACTATTGCCTCTTTTTATGTAGCTGAAATAGTTCTACTATAAATTAAAAACACTTAAACTCATGATCATTTTGTTTAGTTCATTATTTGGCAAAACAAGCACCAAAGATGAGTTAGAACAGCCTTTGTGACTCATAGAGGAAAGGAAACTTTGGTACTTAAAACATTTTTTCACTGCAGTACAATACAGAACTACAATTTGTACTAAAAAGTGGGATTTAGTTTACTAGAGTGCCTGTTAGTGAGGGTTACAGAGGTCAACTGAAGGCAGATCAGGCATCATGCACTGCCTTTCTCTCAATACACCAGTACGTTTGTTTTTTTTAATGTTAGGATTATTAAGCCAACTTGACACCTAAAAGTATAACAAAATTATTCAGAGGAAAAAAGGTTTGGTGCCCAGAGGATGTTTACCAAAATGCCTGTCCCTGTTTTTCAATATTTGCCAATTAGACATTGGCAAGGTCATTAGAAGCAATATATTAAAAACAAAAAGATGTTAGAATATTCATCCAAGTAGAGGGGAATATATTAGTCTCCAGTTTATACAGTATACACCCCCATATATACAATCTACAGGAACTGTATAGTATTACAAAAAGACCCAAAGTATTTTGGCAGATGGAAAACAGATCATGATACTAATTTTATGATGCGCTTGTTGCATGGAAATTCAGTCTTAAAAAAAAAAGTTCTGTTTCTAATCAGGAAAAATGAATCTGAGTTTTGAAAAAAAAATTATTGTACATACTCCAGGATTCAGGCTATAAATTCGACATAGTCCTTTACATTGGAGAATGAAGGGAGAGAAGGTGGTAGTTGGGTCTGAAGTACGGGTTCTGGCAAATGTCCGAGCACTAACAAAACCCATTTACCCTTAGTTCAAATTGCCTATCTTCCCTCTTCCCCAAAACTTCTGTTCCCACCCCCCAAAATAATCCACTTAATTTAATTTGACCACTAATTTGATGTGAGTGCATATAGTCATGTCATATAGTAATGTCAAAAATCATGCAGCTTCAGGTATGGAAGGTATATGAAGATTTCCCTCTGGAATCTAGAATATTATGGCAATGGAAAGACTGCATCCAAGTTGGAAGAATATATTACAGCTTCTTGAACAACTGGTCACCACTTCATGAATAATTCAAAAATTGAAATTTGAGAATACTAGGCCACAAGCCTTTAGATGTTTAGCTATTGCTAACCTCCAGATCATAGAATAATTCCAAAAATAGTGCATATATACACTTCTACCTCAATATAACGCTGTCCTCGGGAGCCAAAAAATCTTACCGCATTATAGGTGAAACCATGTTATATCAAACTTGCTTTGATCCACTGGAGGACGCAGCCTTCCCCCCCGCCCCAGGGCACTGTCTTACCGCATTATACTCGAATTGGTGTTATATCGGGTCACATTATATTGAGGTAGAGGTGTACCATACTTCATATAATGAAGTCACTTCTATAATACAGGTAAATTGTGCTCATTGACCTTTGTGTAGCATTTTTTGCTGATCGATATAATGATTCTGATTCATTTGAGGAAAAAAGATACATTACATTTGAGCTGTTATTTCTTTTAAACTGTAAGTTGAAAATGGAATTATTAAAAAAAGTACCCTGCAAAATGTGTCACTTGCTTAGATCTTCTTCTGAAGCAAAGATTGAGTGAATACTTGTAACTCATTGGAATGACGCATAGCTGTTCACAATTCTTTACAAATGTATGAAGGGTGAAAAAGGGTGACTAAATGTTCTTAATCTGTTCTGCAGTATGATTTTTCCACACTATCATTCATCTGGCTAAAAAGCCCATCAGTTTATATGGCAAAATGATAAATGTCATCCTTTTTCAAAATGGAATGTTAAATAGCCAGGTGTGTGTCATTCACAGATTTTATTAAATTTGATAGAGTTAAAGGCCAGCATCCAATTTCACCTAGTTAGCCCTGCATTGAGCACAATAATTTGCTTGGCTAATGCATATCTTATGGAAAGGCATCCAGTCTTGAGATGAAGATTTCAAGAGATTGAGAATCCATCACTTTGTTTGATAGTTTTTTCCTATGGGTAATTGCCCTCTTTGTTAAACTTGTGCCTTCTTTGTAATTTAAATAATTAATGTCTGGAAGCTGGTTCTTGTTATGTCTTTCTCCACTAGATTAGAGCATTAGAGTACCTGGTATTATCTCCCCATGAACATACTCAGACATTGTAATCAAGTCACCTCTCGGTCTTCTTTTTTTTACAGATTTAAAAGTTTATTAGAAAATATTTAAATAAAGATGATACAAAGAGTTTGATGCATCAGTCATTAGTCATTGGGGGCAACATACAGAGTATGGGGGGATGCTGGTATTTGGTTATGGGTTAGCATATAGTACATACAGTCTGTAATATCCCCAATGCGGGGTGTACGGTGGGTGGGGTCAAGATATAGTAGGGGAGCAGTGAGGGTACATCGCTCATATGATGGGTTGCACATAGCCATGTTTAGAGTAAGCAGGCCAGGTAATGGGAACAGGGTGACCCTCACGTGGTGGAATCCAGATCGATGGGTTCAGGACTCAGGGGATATAGTTTAGTAGGGGGGTTGTAAGGGTTTCCCCCTCCCCCCCATGGGTGCGTGAAGCCACATCGGCTCACTCCTGGTATTGGCGGTGGCCGGTGATGTGTTCAGTGTAAATGTCCCTGAAGCACATCTCAAATCAGTTTTGTGCCTCTCTTTTGCATCCTTTCTTATTTTTAAAATCTGGACACAGTATTCCAATGTCTTTCTCACTAATGCTGTATAGTCAGGTAAAATCACCTCCTATTCCTACTCCTCAGTCATACATGACTGCTAAATCCTTTTTAGAGTCACTGCTTTCCAAGATACATCCACCATTGTGTAGGTATAACCTGCATTCCTTGTTGCTAGATGTATAACTTTGTGTTTTCTGTATTTTGTTGTTTAGGAATCACAGACTTGTGCCCAGAGTTAAAGTTTTAACTCGTAAAAGCTAGCAGCCAAAACCATTCAGAAAAGCTTGGTTTTAAAAGGATGCTGCCAGGTAGTTTGAGGCCCAAAATTCAGACTACAGTTTTGTTTTCATTTGTGAGTGTGTTTTTTGTGGGGAGGAATGCACTTCTTGCACCACAAATGTAAAACTCCTCTTCCCTCCCCAATTATTTTTCAGTAAACATAAGAGAGGCTTTTTGTTCAGATTTAAGACTGCTTTGTAGTACTTGCAACTCATTCACCAGCCTCCTGGCTGCATGATGTGCAGAAAGGGAACCTGAATTAGCCTCTGTTTTTCATTGCCAAATTAAGTCTTCATCATCTTCTTCATCTTTTTCGTCAACGTTTAGCCAAATGGTTGATCATGGCAATTGTTCGACATTTGGTCTGTTCCTGTGCAGCTGCAAGGGCTTGGCAGGCCAAAAGTCCAATGTTGGAACAGACTTGATGCACACATGTAATAGGGGGTCTGTCTCTGGGCCTCCTCCACTCCTCGATTGGTGGAATCCGAGATGTTACAAGCCACACGAAGAATGGCATTCACCGGAATGTCTTGCGGCATTCTGGCAACATCTGTAAACTCCTGCATTACGCATGAAGTCATTCCACTTTATGCCCAATATATGACGTTGGTATTTTGTGTGGAAAGCCTCCAGCTTTGCCCAGACTAAGTGGCATACTGTCCGTGTTTTGCAGCCATACAGCAGTACAGAGAGGATACAGCTCGAATAGCTCCTGAACTTGGTTGTCGTGCTGAGATAATGTTGATTCCATATTCATCGTACATGACCCATGGCAGATGCTGCAATGCCAATCCCACGAAGAACCATCGTATAAGAGTTGCAGGAACTGCTGAGTACAGAATCCAAATAGCAAAAGCTGGAGATTTGTCCAGGCTCTGTACGAGAAGAACATCATCAGCACAGTCAAGGCCTGAGAGCAAGAAATCACTGATCTTAATGCCTATGGGCCTGTCGGAATGCTGCATTATGAAATCTATTGCCCAACAAAAGGGTGCAGGGGCAAGACACAGCCCTGCATGACATTAGATACTGATTTAAAAGGTGTCGACATCCAATTTCCCAAATGTACATGGGCAGTGGTTCCATTATGCAGCTCGTTAATCAAGGCCAGCAGAGTGATTGGAACACCTACACCCTTTAAGGCCTTCCATAGTGCAACTCAGTCAACTGAATCAAACACAGCCTTAAAATCAACAAAAGTTACAGAGAGGGACTTCTTGAACTCTTGGTGTATCTGCAACAACAAGCAGAGGGCAAAATGACATCTAATGTGGACCTGTTCATCGTAAAGCCTGACTGTTGGGGGTGATGCTTCCTATGTAATGGGCTCCAAGCACACCATCAGAACATGCACCAACACCTTCCTTGGCTGGACAACAAGGTGATCAGCCTGTAGCTCTTACCTTCGCAGTGCATTGCCCTTATAAAATGAGATCACAATATAGTCCTTCCAGGCAGTGGGTAAGGTTCCAGTTCTCCACACCAGGTAAAAGATGCCAGAAGTGATTTCACCAGCTCCAGGGGGAATGCCATCAGCACTGGTTGTACATCCGTTTTTTAGTTTGCAAATGATGTGCTTCGCTTCATCCAGCATTGATGCATCAGTACAAGTGTCTGGGACCGGAACCTCAGTGGCTGCCAAATCATCCAGCTCTGGGCAAGCAGCAGCTAGAAAGTAGTTCAGGACTTTGTGATAATGTTGCACCCAGCGTGAGAGGATGTCGTCATCTGATTTACCTGGATGGCCTTGGCAGTTGTTCAGGATGCCATTTGTAGCAACTATCTCTTGACCGCTGAGGTTGCGGATCACACAGAATGCCAGCTTTAAATCTCCCCTGGCTAAGCCAAGTTCAACTTCATATGCCACAGTGACACCCTGACACCCCAATATTCACAACTGTCATGTAATTATGATATGTTTTGTACAAACTATGTTTTGTGGTGTGTCTTTCTAAAAGTCTTGATCTGCTAGATAGCAATATCTCGTTGGATTGTCCTATGTGAAGTTATGAAGTTTGGCTATGTATGTGTTACTGCGTCTGACGAAGTGGGTATTCACCCACGAAAGCTCACGCTCCAAAACGTCTGTTAGTCTATAAGGTGCCACAGGATTCTCTGCTGCTGAAACATGTAGTGAGTTGAAAACACCCACAAACAGCTTTTCGGGTATGACAGTAAAAAGGCCAAACAATGTTAATGGTTTATTGAGGACATACACACAAGCACAAGGATTACCCCAGGAACTGTGTACAATAGAAACCTCTCAGAGATAGCACTACACAATGGGAACTGTTTGACCCAGGTCATAGCAAAAGAGCTTTCTCGCAAGTGAAGAGAAGATATGAAAGGGGGAAAAAACATATTGAGGGGTGCTAACTCTTCTGCAACAACACACCTGTGGAAAGACCTGAGGGTCAAGGACTGAACTGTGGGAAGTGATGGTCCCAGGATAGAAGGATCTTTAGCATGTGTATGTAAACCTGGGAAAACCAAGGCAACTTGTGCCTTAAGAATCTGCCAGCCTGTTTATCACTCAGAGTGAGAATTTGCTAATTTATGTCCTACCTGTCTGGTGTGTTAAGCTCAGTTTGTGGTTTTTGTTTATTAACTAAGGTGACCTGCTTTTATCTGTTTGCTATTCCTTATTATCATTTAAAATTCACCCTTTATAATTAATAAACTTGTTTTATTTTCTAAGACCCAGTTTCTATGATTCTTAACTGGGTGAGGGGGGGAAGCTGTGCATATCTCTCTCCACATTGAGGAAGAGGGCGAATTTCAATTAGGTTACGCTGTACAGTTCTCTGTGCAGTGCAAGACAATACAATTTTGGGGTCATAGCAGTGCAGAGTAAGGCAAACCCAGGCTAATGGGACAGGCGGGCTCAGTGATATTCAAGTTCCAAGTGGCACCCCAGGTGGAACCTGTCATAGCCTCATGATCGCAAAGTGCCAGGACATTGAAATTTCATTTCAGCTGATTATGAGTGAGTTTATCACTGTGCTAGCAGGCTGTGGCCTTAAATTTAATTGCCTGAAAGGCCTCTTCTAATAGCCATAGTCAGTATACTGGGCACCTATAGCCAATTGTCAGCTTGGCAGATTGACAGAGGATGGAAGTGAACAAAGACCAGGCAACCAAATTGAGTGAAGCACAAAAAACAAACAAACATAAAAGGTAAAAAGTACTTGAAAAATGAAACTGAAAGAAAGCAAATAAAAAATGGTGATTACAACTGGTAAAGAAATCTTGACCTTTTAAATGCTTAATTTGACACCATCCTTTAAAATAAAAAGTTATAATGTATGGATTAAAATTTACTTATTCAGGTCCCAATCTTACAAGCTTCTCTGTGTGGGTGCAAGGTTCCACCCACACACAGCAGCTTGCAGAATGAGACCCTTAGCTAGAGAAGTATTTAACAGACTTTACTTACATATCTATCAACACGCACACACACCTTGTGTAAACCCTCCATTTCTTTTTTAAAAGCTGTGGCAGTTGGTTGAAGGTGAGAAATAGGTTCTTGGGATGGGGTATATAAACCTCACACTGGGCAACAAGGAGTTAAGGAGCTACTCTAGGCTCAGTCAGCCCTGTCCTGCCACACACCTGCAAGAGATGCACAGGTTGGAGGAGGAGTGAAAAGGGAGCAGAACAGCTTGCTTAGAGGCAAGCTAGGGAAGAGAAAGGACCTTTACTTTGCAGCTCCTGAAGAAAGGATTGAGGGAAACGTGGATCTCTTCTACCCACAGATACCTGAAGGTCCCTCTTGGAGGGATGGAAGGGCCAGCTTCTGATAGACCCTGAGAGGGAGGCATTTCCCCCCTCCCATATAGTAACCCAGTTTATTTGCATTGATTCTGTGTGTTTGGTTTATGGACTAGCCTGAAGCGGACAGATTCAGAACTGACCTGGCTGGTGGGCTAAGGCACAAGAGGAGGCAGCTGCTGCTCCAAGAGGGAAAGAATTACCATGCCACACCTGGCCGTGAAGAGGTGCCACAGACTGAGCTGACCCTCTTTATGCTTTCCTGCATGGACTGTGAACTGTGGACAATGGGGGGAGGGGTAGGAAGTGGCCCAAGGAGAGCAACTTAAGGCACTCCTGAATGTCAGACCCTTTTGTCACCCTCACAGGACCCTGGGCTGGAGCCCTATTTAGTGGTAGGGCCTGGGCTCCCCTACCAAAACCCCCTCTGCAGGTACAAGTACCTAAGCTCTCACTACTAGGCAATGCTCCCCATGAGCGAAGACCATCACAGTTCTCCTGAGTGATTTTTGTTTTGTTTTGTTTTTTGTTTTTGGTGGAAGGCTTTAGGAATAATAAATTGTATTCATAAGCTTAGCCGTGCATTGCTAAACGTGACTGGATTCTCATATAATTGAGCTATGCATATATTATTGTGGAGCATGATTAAAGTTCACCGTGGGCCTCAGTCAAGTGGATACTGACATTTAAAGATCAGGAGTAACAATATTAATTGAGAGAAAATGATCAAAAATGAACTGATATACAAAAATATGAGCTGGGGAAAGAGAAATTAACAGTGTAATATTGCCTCTGTTAACAAGAGCTAACCATTATCTTTGCTACATTGTTTTGAGAGAGATTTCTTGTTGTGAACTTTGAATTGTATATGAAAAATATTTAAAATATTTTTTATTTGAACATCTTGCTGAAAATTGTCTCCAACATTGTCTGTCACACATGAAGTGGCCAACCTTGTGAATATACTTTGATTTTTTTAAAAAATAAAGTCATTGTTGAATTAGTATGTTTTTATGTAAAACAACATTCTTCTGTTGCCAGCTAGTTTATCACTGACTAATTTTTTTAAAAGGTGTTCTGAAAATCTAGGGGAGAGGATGCTAGACGCTTGCATTTTTTTTAATTGTTTTGTTTTGCTTTGTCTTGTTTTGTTGATTATTTCTATAAAGATGATCTGAAAGGTGGGTTATCTTTTCTGAAAAGGTAAATTTTGCTCTCGTTTTCCCTTCTTTTTGTGGAAGACTCATGGACAACTGGAGGTCTGGTAACTTTAGGACAGCAGGCAGCAGTTCTGCAGAAAAGGACCTAGGGGTTACAGTAGACGAGAAGCTGGATATGAGTCAGCAGTGTGCCCTTGTTGCCAAAAAGGCTAACGGTATTTTGGGCTGTATAAGTAGGGACATTGCAAGCAGATCGAGGGATGTGATCATTCCCCATCTATCTTATTCACATTTGTAGCCTCATCGGAGTATGTATAATCCAGTTTTGGGCCCAACTGCAAGAAGGTGTGGAAAAATTGAAGAGTCCAGCAGGGGGCAACAAAAATGATTAGGGGGCTGGGCACACGACTTCTGAGAAGCTGAGGGAACTGGGATTGTTTAGTCTAGGTGAAGAGAAGAATGAGGCGGCATTGGTAGCTGGCTGCACTCCTTGAAGGGGGTTCCAGAGGATGGATCTAGACTGTTCTTCAGTGGTAGCATGACGAACAAGTGATAATGGTCTCAAGTGCAGTGGGGGAGGTTTAGGTTGATATTAGGAAAAACGTTTGTTCACTCCAGAAGTGGGAAGCATGGACATGGGGCACCTTAGGGGTGGGGAATCTCCTTCCTTAGAGTTTTTAAAGCCCGGCTTTGCAGAAGCGCTGGCGGGGAGATTTGGTTGGGACTGGTCCTGCTTAGAGCGAGGGTGGACAGCATGACCCCGAGGGCCCTTTCCACCTGTATTATATGATCTATGAATCTGATAGATACCAACCGTGAACACTGATTAAGCGACATTTATTCATCACTTAAAAACTTGTTTTTTGTTTGTTGTATTACACACCACTTTCTACTCAAATGACAGAATATACTATGAAAAGTTATAAGACCACAGGTAGACGTAAAAACAACCACCAACAAAACTTTCAGGCTTGGTTGTGTGCATCACAAGAAAACAGCAAATAAACTATATTATTTCCTGTGGGATCATCTTTAACTTGCATTTTAATTCCGTGTTGTCCAAAGTATTTGTTTTGCTAAACAATTTTCCAGATTGCATGAAAGAGAAATATACTTGCTGTTCATTTTACATTCCTGAGAATTTTAACGATTGTGCACCTTGTTCACTTAGCTCAATTAATGAAAAGACAAGATCATATATTAATCAGACCTATTCTCCTTATATTATGTCAAGACCAGGACTGATATTATTAATGACGATTCCACAACAGGTAAACTGGTATTGTAGGCAATGCTGGACATCCTCTTTCTGAAATAGTGGTGATTACGAATTCAGTTTATGCATACAACAATATGAGATATAGGTATCGCAATTTTGAGACTTTTGTATTGGTTATAACAATTAGATGTCTATTGATAATCTACATAAGCTTTGAGATTTCCACTATTTTATAATCTATGATGTTCTTGTTAATAATCTGTTAGAGAATACCTCATCACTTTTTCATGGACATTTGTGTGTGTGTGTGTGTGTGTGTGTGTGTGTGTGTGTGTGTGTGTGTGTGTGTGTGTGTGTGTGTGTGAGAAAGAATGCTGTTTTTGTGGTAGTTCAACAAGAAACTTCTTTTGGCTAGAGTTAGACTCCTGAGTTTGTGTGTGTGTGTGTGTGTGTGTGAATGTGTAGGAACAAACTGAATAAGTACTGTGAAAAACCAGACTCGTCCCTTCCCTCCAAAATGAGCAGGTGTGAACTGGGGATGGTAATCTTACCGCTCATAGACCTGCTGCGTTTCCCCACTTATTTATTATTAAAACAGGATCTTCATTTTGGTCCTTGATTCAGTAAAGCACTTACAGACATACTTAACTTCTAGCATATTAGGAGTCCCGTTGACTTCAATGGGACCTTTGGGAACAAGGTATTGCTGATAGCCTCCATGTAACGGTATGAAGATCCTATATATATTCAGTACAAGAGTATTTGCAGCACTAAGTGCTATGCCTTTTTCATTTCACAAGGATGCCCTCTCCCCCTCCGGTTCCTCAGAAAATGGGTGATTAAATAGGCAGCCTTCAACCCAGAAAGGAAAAAAAATACATCAACAGCATTTAATCTTTGCTACTGATATCACAGGAGTAGCCATTATAAGTTTCACATTTTAAATTAATGCAAGAAATAGAAGTTGATCCAGTATCTTACATTTCTCCAGGGAAGCAGAAATAAGGGCTCCAGGATGCTGAATTAATTCCTTGTATCAGACTTAAAACAAACGAGCTCCCTGACTTCCTGTTTATGGCATATTTATTGTTCTGCCTCATTTCTGACTTTTATACACTAGAGCAGCTGATGGAGTTACAGTTGCAGGTTAGAGTGGCTTTTCATGTTTAGTGCTTAGAGATAAGTTGCAAAGGAAGAAGTTTTGGGGGTTTTTTTTATTAGTTATTTTTGTTCTTTAAGTAAGTGTGCTCTGCCCCCTCGCCCCCCCCCAAAAAATACGTGCATTTTTCTCTTTAAAATAAACTCTGATCTGAACCATCTTGTTTTTCGTGGAAGATTTTGGGAGTGACTGAAAACACTAACAGGATTATTAGAATTAACATCACACAGAACAACAAAATTTGAACAACTGAGGCAGAGGAATTTTTAAGTCCATTTTTAACGTCTCACGAAGATTATTTCTCTTAACTCTATGTCACTTCTGCAGTTAAGGACAAGAAAGCTCCCATCTGGGAAGACAGGACATTTCTGTGGTTAAAATAAGCAAGAAAAAATATTTCAGACCACCATTCTGTTTTATAAAGAAACTACCCTCTTCTATTTAAGCAAAATTTCCTGCAAAAGGGAATGCAGAAGCATCAGAATTGCCATATCAGATGAGACCAGTGGCCTGCTTAGTCCTGTGTCTGATCTCTGGCAGCAGTCATTTCTGGGTGGTTAGAAGAAAGTTTAAGAATCCCTATAGTGAGCAACTTCTTTCTAATTCCAGTAAGAGTTGGTGTGTGTCCTGAAGTCCTCCAAAAATGATGGACTTTTAAAAATGTTTACAGTTGTATAGCTCTGGTTGTTCTCATCCACCCAAATATCCAGTCCTTTAAAAAAATCTGCTATGGTCTTTGTCCCAACAATATTTATGGCAAGAAGTTTCACAGGTCAATTGTGTGTTATGGGAAAGTATTTCCCTTTATTTATTTTAAATTTACAGTGTCTCAATTTAATTGAATGTCTCCTTCTTTTTGTGTAAGAAGAAGGAGTGAATAGAAACCCTGTTCAGTATACTCTTTCATGGTGTCTTCAAATACTTTTGTAGCACTGTCATGTAAATCAGCACTCGTATTTGAACTTGGTACAAAACTTTGGTTTTAAGAGACAATGTACCTCAAATATATAAGCATTTAAGACTCCAGAAGGAGGTGATGAAAAATACTCATATTATGGTAATTGGTCGCTTGTAGAGAATAATTGACACTACACAATACACTAGAGCATTTAAGGTGAAGGATTAAGGATTACGAACTCATAATTAGTTTAGCTGTTAGTGCTCTTTGCTAAATCTCTAAATACCAGTTATACAGGTTTATATTTAATCCAGAATATTGAAAGAAATAAGTAGTGATCACTCCAGATTTTTAAATCCCTAATTTATATGAAAAAAACAAGTAAGAGGACACAAAGTATGTTTTAGCATACTGCTTAATTTTAAATGGAATTGAGATTTTCAGTTGAGGTGGCATGAGGAAAGCAGGCTAAGACCTATACAAGTGAAGTGATGTGAGAGCAATATTCGGAGTCATTATGGACAGCGTACACAAAGGGTTTCAATTAGAATATATACTACTTTTTTATCATCTGACACATGTAATTTTCAAGGATCAATAGGTTTGTTCCTGCATATCTAATTCAGGTAAATCTGATGACCTGCATTAGACAGGACATCAGATTAGGTATTCACAGTGGCTCTCTTCTGGTCTTATCTAAAGGAAAATTTTGTTGTTTGATATTTATTCATCCGTTTTATCGAAACATTTCTTAGTGCAGAATAAACTGCATGATGACTGTTTTTTATTGAGACTAACATTCTCGTTTGCTCATATAGTTCAGTATTGTTAAAAATACCATTGCATATGAAGTAAAGACTACATGCTGTAACTCTGGGAAGAGCAAAAGGACTTCACTCTTCCGTTCTACCAAAGAGAAGCTAAGAAGGTAAGTTTTTAAAGGCTGTAACTGTAACACTGTTTGCTTTCATGGCAAGAATGAGTGTTTTCTAATTATTTTAACTAGAGAATGGATTAAGGATTGCTGTCCACAGCTGCATGCTCTCCTGCCATATACAAAGGGGAGGAAGCATGATGTTGCATTAGTTCTTAAGGCAACAGGTGAATACATGAGGTATATTGAAGATAGGATTCTCAGGCTGTTACTCTGTCCTGAACTCTTTGATATATGTAATAATAGTGTGCACAAAATGCACTTTTTTTGTTACAATTAAGAAAATCCTTCATTTATTTAGATTGTACAGGTGCTTCAGAGCAACAAAGTTTTGTAAGAGGGAGCTGATGCTGAGACATTCATCACCACCAAACTATGACCTGGCACCAAGGTATGCTTGACTGATGCAGGTTCTTCAGAAACTGAATCTCACTCCTTTGTCTTCATGTGAGAGCTGCTGTATGCTGTCTATATATGGCATGCACAAGAAGAGAAGTTACGCAGTGGTGAGATTCTCTTCTTAGAGTGATCTTTCCCAGCTTTGTACTAGCTAAGCATATTGCTCTTCTGAGAGCTGCTTGTGTGACCCAACATGCAGCTATAAAGGCACCAAGAATATGCAAATACGTAAGATGCTCCTGTTGGAGTCCCCTGGCACCACCTTAACTATTCCTGAGGTACTTTTAAAATGGAACCTTGCAGGCAGTTTTGATAGCTGCATATTTGTGTGTGCACATGTGTTTTAGGAACAAAAACCAGAGTTTTGTTTTCATTAAGAGTAAATGACAGATAACACTCAGACAAGTTGGATCACACATTGGAATGCAACTTGGTGAAACCTGAGAGATTACCATGCAGTAGCCCTTGAGGGATGCCATCACTTGCCAAGGCTGCTTACCAAATGAAGAATGAATTCTTTAGTTTGTCAGACTACATCACGAAAATGGAAATAATGAGGGAGAAAGCAAGGAGTAAAAGTCACTGACAATATCCTACTCATGAGTGAAATATAGACTTTGTGGAGTATTGCTACAGTTTGTCAGTTAGATTCTATGTAGATTAATTTTTGTTCTTGCCTCTTTAAGAATCACAAACAACAAAAATGGTGCTCTAAAATTCTGCAAATCTTGGTTGTCAGTTGTCTTGGGGCACCTGAAAGCCTACCTAGAAAGGGTCTGCCTTGCACAGAGTGGATCATGCTAGGCTTTCTCTTTTACAGAGTTTTCCCGATATTTTTCCTTCAGTTTAGTTAGCCCACCACATTCACACCAGCAAGTTTTTAAAATGGCTGATAAACCAGTAAAGGTTAAGATGAAAACACCACAAAAGTAATATTTATTTGAGGGAGTGCAACCTGGTCTCACCAGGGCGCACTCTCCATATCAGACTTTTGTTTTCATCACTGATGGTCTCTAACATAAACTGAAATTCTAACCTGTTCACTGTGTGAAAGGTGTCACTTTTCAGAGTGGGCTCCCATTCAAAGAGTGTGACTACAAAGCAATACCCTGTCCTTATGTGTACGGTATGTTAACTATGTTCCCTTTTTTCATGAAGAAGTTAATTCAGTGATTAACACTCCCTCACCTAGGAGAGTGATGGGATCCTGGACCTACAAGTACCTGAATGTGTTGTCATCACATCCTGCTGCTGCATGTCACTGTGCTGAAAAGTGGATGGGTAATGGTAAATACTAAATATCCAATTACTGTTCTACAGAATGTGCCTTGCAAATACCCCAAATCATGTTCAAAATGTTACTCTGAGGAATTCCAGTAAAAGCATTTTTAAAGACTCTTAAAATTTCTTTCCTTGAGTTTGTCCAAGTTGAACAAATCATCCAAACTTCTACAGAGTTGTCACCAATTAAAAATGCTCTCAGAATTGGAGGTTAAACCAATCTACCAGACTATGAACTGATCAGTCTTCAAGTGTCTGAATGGTGTGAATGCCATGAGATAGGATATTTTTACAGCCGAGGTTCTCAATCTGAGGACCCTAGAGCACTTGGTAGCGGTTTGCAGAAAGCTAGTCTGTCTCCCATGTTTGTGGTCAGTCTCACCATTTCATTTGCTAACTTGCTTTAAGAGATCTTAAATACATGTCATATTTTCCTCATATTGCTTTTCTATGTAAGCAGTTGCCATGGATGACCCAGGGAAGCTTCTGAATCAAACAAAAGAGGAGGTGGTTCACAAGAAAAGATCTGGCCCACACTACGGAAATATTTGAGAATACTTTGGAGTTACCTCATAGTTTCTGTTTTGTTAAATTTCAGTGAACCTTGTTCATACGTACAGATAATGTACCATCAGTATTGTAGAAATGCAATAGTTACTATTCACAGCATACTATTGGGCAACAGCTTCTTCATCAACACTCTGTATCACACATAAGAATTGGCAAACAAAGAATTATTTTAGTTATGCCTAAATGTCCCTGATAGCATCACTGGAAGGTTCTTTAGTACTGGCCCATCCACAGTAAGGCTACTGTCTGACTTTCTCAGATATTTGAATATGCTAATAAGTATTTCTACTGCACAGTATATATAAAAGATACTGACTGTGGCTTTTGGGATGGGGATGGAAAGAGAGTTGAGGTTTTTTGGGGTCATGAAGTAAAGAATAGGGTTGAATCGAAAAATATCCAAAATGATGTTGGGAGAGGGGGTATAATTAAAATGCATCTTGGATTTAAGGTTATCTGACCTCTCTGGTTCTGAAAACACTGATAGTTTTAAAAAATTAATTTATTCCTACTGCACCCTCAGCTTTAATTCCTCGTGTGCATTTCACCTATCAAATTCTGGCCTGAAGTTATTCCTTGTTATGGATCTACTGCAACACCTAATTGGAATGTTTCGGCTCTTTCTCCACCTGCAGAGCCACTGGTATCAAGGCTTCCTTTCCATTGCTAGAACTCTGTTTTAGCACAGAGTTGCACAAGATCAGCTTGGTAGCCAAGAAATTCTTCAGATTATGCCTTCCAGAAACAATCTAAAACCAGGTTTTAACGTTGCTGACTGTCTAGTATATGTCCTACTTTCCTGGCACAACACCTGTTAATTACCAATGCTGTAAGTTGCTCTACAGGATCAAGAGGACAAATGGATACACAAATTTCTGAGCCGTCTTGCATCAAGGCAATGTCCAATGTTATAACATCAAAGAATATTACCCACACCTAGGACCATGTTAAATGGGTCTGATGCCATATTTGGAACCTGTGGGAATTCAAGAAGAGATATCACAAGGTAACTTTAGCTCCTACTGCAGTGCCATAGCTTACTGTGAGTTATCCAAATATTTGTGTTTCGATAGGAGCAAAAATGAAATAACAAGAGTTAGTTATTTTATTCTTAGCTGTATTTGAAGAGCTTGTATTTGCAAACACTTGTATCTATATAGTGGAACATTAACTTGAGGTTTTAATATAGTTTGCAAAGAAAATGTTTAAATTTTTTCCCTGGTTTTGCAGTTTTCGGATGTTATGCTACACACTGCTCAACCATCCATTTATCCCAGATTTATTACTTAAAATTTCTTATACATTTAAATTTAACTAGATTTAGGCTTGATTGTTATCGCTGCTGTTACATGGTGATTTATGGGTAAACAAAAAGATTCTGTCCCTTATCTGAGGAACATATACTGTAGGTTAAAGCATAGCATAAAAAGATGACAAACCATAGCAGGAAAAGCTGATGAAAAGGAGCAAGACAATGTGGGTCTTTGCACTGCACTGCTGATAGATAAAAGATCACATCAGTGAATAGGGGATCCTCTGGTGGCACAGAATAAACACAAGTGCCTATACCACCTCTCTCTTTTCTGTTGGCGTAGCAAGATGATGGGGTATGGTAGAGGAAAGAGGGTGATACAAGGATTCCCTGTTGATCCTCTGCTGCACTTTTGGCCCCTTCTGACTGTTGCAGTTGGCACAGGAATCAGAGTGTAGGATCAGGGAAGCTCACAGATGAGCTTTAAGTCACTCTGGCCCCTTTGGATTTCATATTCATTTGGTGATTGTGTCTTAAAATGAAAACATTTTTGGAAAAAAAAATGCAAACCTACATGATGATTTACCAGTGAACAAGCTGGTCCCAATGTTGGGACAGTCATAGAAAAATCAGTTCTATGAAAGTTAATATCCTGCTTAGTTGAAGTTGGATTATCTGTATTAAATGATTGAAAGATCTCTCAGGTTACAAAATTTGCAAATTACTGTAAAGACAAAGTTTGGAAATCTATCAATTTTTACCCTTTTGTTCAACTTAATGGGGGGTGGGGGGAGAAGTTTTCCAGCTGCAAAATCCATACATTGATACTATTTTTATAGTTACTATTAGATATATTGATGTGAAAAGCAGTACTTGTGCTGTATTCTCACTGCCAACACTTATGCTACAATATTCTACTCCAATGACCCAAACACTACAGCTCATAATAGAGTTTGCTGTAGTGGTTGGGTCATACATGTGGAATTCTGTAGTACATCTCTCATAAGAAAAGGCTTCCAGGGCTTGTTTTGTTTTTCTGAATGCTTAAAGGAAGTGTGCCAAGATAAAATTAATATTTGAAATAAAGAAGCCTTGCCCTTGTTCCTAATATCAGACTATTAAAAATTAAATTTAAAACGGTCACAAACCTGTCCCCATTTATATCTACTTGTTTACTTCTGCATTTCAAGTAGCTTAACCAATTAAACTAGATGCAACGCTGCTTGGTTTTCCAACATTGAACAATGTGACTTATCACACTCATCTTGAACTACTACAAATTTTTAAATGTTAATAAAAATGCCTTCCTGAATCAGGGCCTGAAATTGCTTAACCATCGGCTGACCCTCTTTAGAGCTATGTCTATATCCATGAGTTATGGCTCCGTGCAACACTTATTTGAGTCTGATTTTTAGCTTTTGCCTTTATAAACAGGTGTGTGAAGGTTTTCTCTGTGTTGCTTTTTTAAAATGGTAAAGCTCAGAATAAAACTTGCTATACCTACTTGTCTCCATATAGTCTCACCAGCTCTGGTGTAGACTCCTCTGGAGGTCTTGCTATCTTAGAACGCTCTTCCTTTGTCCCTTGAGCTCATCTATCCTCAAATCTCCCCTGAAACCTTTTCATCTTTCTTGTCCCTTCAGGTTCTAATTTCTGTCCTCACTACATTTTCTAACACATTTTGAAAGAGAAACTTTGCACTGTAAAAATCGTATTTATGGTCTAAAACAAACTGCCAATAAATTAAAATAGTAGAATAATTAAGTCAAACAATGTGCCACTTCTAGCACGTCTTGAGTACATATATGCTGGATAAAATATTACCACTTTTACTTTATCCATCTTGCATATGACACTACTAACATTGAATATAAACTTAACTACTTCCTTGAGACTAAATCCTTATTCAGACAATTGTCGTCAATGGGAGTTAGCCTGAGTTAAGGATCTCTGGATTTGTGCCTGGTCTCCTTTTGATACTAGTGTTAAATGAGAATTAATGTGGATTCTCTTCATCTTGATTACTCTTATCCCAGCAAGATAAACTGTTCTGCTATAACAATAGAAAACCTACTCTGCCTTTACAGGCACAGAACTAGCAATACTAATGCAACTTGTCTGTAAGGGAGTCAGATTCATGCTAATGAAGAGTACAGAATGTTTAAACTGCCATCACCTGTGGTCCATGAAGAAGCTGCAATACCAGGAGATCTGGAATAAAAGAATCTTGTAATGTTTGGCTTTTCTGGACTGATCCTAGCTGTCCATGAGAATGGGCAATAAGTAAAGCTATCTCCACGCGTCATATAATATGCCAGACTTCATCCTCATGGATACAAATAATTGTTTTCAGTGCTGAAAGCCTGATTTAAGGAACTTAAACTTTCACTGTAGCTCTAAAAGGAGATTTTTTTTTTTCCGGTCAGACATTTCCTTCTAAAATAGGTTTCTGGGATTGACACTT
This sequence comes from Chelonoidis abingdonii, assembly GCF_003597395.2. Classification (NCBI taxonomy): domain Eukaryota; kingdom Metazoa; phylum Chordata; order Testudines; family Testudinidae; genus Chelonoidis; species Chelonoidis abingdonii. The sequence goes on from NC_133769.1 coordinate 321,478,591, forward strand.
CAAAATACAATAAATAAAACAACAAAATAATTCACATATCATTAATGCCTTAGATTATTAGTTGAAAACAGCTGTTTTTTTAGAGGTGAGTTATTTGTCCAATACAGTCAAACTGAGACTGAAACTAGGCTCATCAATTTCACTTCTGCTTATAGCTTTCCATGTTCAGATGTGTATGCACTGGTTAGGCTCACAACATTTCAGAGAAATAGCTGAATAACAATCTGCTTTTTTTTTTGCTCTTATTTATAAAACAACAACCTTGTAATCATATTGGGTTTTGCAAACCAACCTTATTTTCACAAAATGTATTATTGGTGTTTACAGTAACAAATATCTTTTTAAAATAGAATTGTTTGTGTTCAATGCATATTGTGGATTGCAGTTATAAATGTACGTTAAGAAAATGTGAGTTTCCAAGCAATTTTTAGGTGTATAAAGATTGTTACAGGTAACAAAAACTAATTTTAATGTTAATTTTATATACTTTTAAACTAAAACAGGACGTGACAAACTTATCATAGATACTAGATGTTTGCAGAGAAAATGTATATTGACCATAACATTTCATTTATAAAGTTTATTTCACAGAAATTATGATGATTCTACACTTGGAACGCTGGTTTCCAGAAATCTTTAGCTGCTTGCCAAAAGGATTAAAAGGAGACTTATATTCACTTTGATATTAGTAAATACATAGAAAAATTCATTGTTTCATCTTTCTTTATTTTTATCATTGTTTCTTTCTGATGGGTTTTATACATTTTTAAAATATTCTCAGGTTATTTGATCAACTCATTCTGTAAATGCTTTATCACTATGGTCAATTTAGTACTGAGAGATATTTGTCGGATTGAAATGCATTGAAGATACCGTAGCGTACCAGTCTTATTCAAATTGCAAGCCAAATTTAAAATATTTAATTCAGTTAAAAACTTTAGCTTTTTTCCTGTACCAGTTAATAAATGTGAAGTTAGACCATTGAATCTAAATGACTGTTACTGCAGATCTATCTGGACTTTTTTTACAGAGAAATTTGTTTGGTTCACAGAACAGTTTCACCACTGGAGCTTCATTGTGACTAGAATTGCAGTTAGCACACTGCAATAATATTGAAATAATTTGGGACTTTCTTTCCACTGAAGAATACATGTGTATCCTGTGTCCTTATTTAGCATGACCCCATTTCATTAAGGTATTGTTGCTGGCACAGAGTGCCCGAGGGGGCAACAGCGGGGTCTGTTGCCCGGTGTGCTTCGCGCTAATAAACACACCAGGGTGGAGAAGCAAACAAAGTTTATTTAAGATCTCAAAGCGGTGCAAGGAGACTAACGCCTCAAATCAAGCACACTGAAACAAGCAGATTTTCCCTTACATATCCCAGTTGTTTACTGAAAACTTTTTCTTGCTGACTCGCCTATCCCCCACTCCCCCTCCCTCCTCCGTCCAGCTGCAGCATTTCTTCTCACTCAATCTTTTGTCTCCCCCTTCCTCCCCCACCTCTTTCTATTACAGACATGTATGCTGTATCTAAAAGTGACCCTGAGCTAGGTTTTAGCTCAGCTCCAGGCTGTTACAATAGAGAACTGGCTGTTAACAACAGAGAACTAGCTGCTGACGCTACATTTTTGCAGCTATTAGCAAACTTTGTTCTACAAAGTTTAACATGGAGGAGCTTTGATTCACTTGGGCCTAGAGCAGGAGGGCTTCATCTACACTCGTGGTCTTCCACCCTCCCGAGTTACCTAGGGCGCCTGCCCAGTGACACCAACAATATGAAAGCGTCTGCCACATGTTCAAGCACATAGGTAGTCCAATGATTTCAGTAAAATCAACTAGGTGATTAAAGTCAGGCACGTGCTTAAGTATCTTCCTGAACTGGGGCCTAATGGCTTAGATCCAAAGCCCATTGAAGTCATTGGAAAAAACTCTCATTGACTTAAATGGGCTTTAAACCAATCCCTATATGTTGGTTCTATTGTTTATGTATTTTTCCTCTGATTCTTTCTGCAGTAAGTTTCTGAACAAAAATGAATAATACAGAATGTCTGAACTCCTATCACATGTGGTCCCCGGAGAATGTGTAAGTGTGCATTTTGCTAGCCACACCAGGAGATTTTGTTACTAAAGGGTTTCTAGCTAAATGAATCAACCTTAAGGAAAGAGGGGAAACAGAAAAAACCCAAAGCCAAATTCTGTTCTTAGCTACATTGCTACAATTGAGAGTAGAGGTTTGGCTCCTACTGTGCCCATGTTGGGGAGAAATAAGTATATTCTTCCTAATTAGATTTAATTATGATTAGTTAGTCCTACTACTACTGATTTTAATTTCCATATTCTTGCACGTTCTTGCCGTGTAGGAGTGCTTCCTTTCTCTGTTCATTTCCTTCATAACTTTATAAGGTCTAAACAGGTCCCTTTTTTGAGTAGTGATGTGCAATGATGACTACTTACTTCTACACAGTAAACCGTCAATGTGGAGGTTGTTTTTTTTAGAAACTTAAATTCTAACAGTTCTAATATAGAGCATCTTCTTTTTCCAGTTAACTTCTAATTAAAAGCAAGTAACTTGTTCAAATTTAGCAAGTTAACAGATTACCCGAACTGCAAAATTTTGTGGATGAACTGTTTGGTGTGTGGTGGGTGTCTCTCTCCTCCTCCTCCTCCCGTGTTAATGGTTAAAGCTTTGTCTGCACAGCAGGGGCGGCTCTAGGTATTTTGCCGCCCCAAGCACGGCAGGCAGGCTGCCTTCTGCGGCTTGCCTGTGGGAGGTCCCCAGTCCTGCGGATTCGGCGGCATGCCTGCGGGCGGTCTGCCGAAGCCGCGGGACCAGTGGACCCTCCACAGGCACGCCGCTGAAGGCAACCTGCCTGCCACCCTCATGGTGACCAGCAGAGCACTCCCCGTGGCTTGCCGCCGCAGGCACGTGCTTGGTATGCTGATGCCTGGAGCTGCCCCTGCTGCACAGGATGTCTGCTGGCATTTAATATGATTTCTGACTGAGGTACTAATATAACATGCATAATGGGGAATGACATGTTTAACTTGCAAAGTAAGGTGTGGTGTGCTTGCAAAATGTAAAATGTGGTTTTATTCTTAGTCTTTAAAACGTTACATTAGAAAATTCTGAAATGTGAAAGCATTAACCAGGATTGCATTCTGGTTAGTAAAGTAGCAAATCAACAGAGATTCCTGCCATTGTAATGCAAATGATCAAGCAGCAAAGAACTTTCAGTAAATCTAACGGTTGTTGGCTGAAAGTGCTGTTTATATAGTTCTTGCTTTATTCAGTGGGAGCTTATCACTGAAGCCAGTGGCAAAGCTCTCAATGATGTTAGTGGGAGCTGGCTCAGGCTCTGACTGAACAGCTTCTATAAGAATGATCTGATAAAGTGTTAACCAATTGTGATGCCCTACTGAAGACACCCAGAACTGTAAACTACTGTGCTACCCCCTCTGCCTTAGCAAGTGAGCTTTACTGGAGCTTAGACTATGTGTCAGTTCCCTGGTGCACCAGACTGTCTGCCTCACCAGAAAGCTCCTTGAGACTGCCAGGGTTCGCTTTGCCTTACAAGTAACAATCAGTGAACCCATGTTCCCCACAGATGTCCAGTGAGAGGGACACTCATAGAAATTAAATTTGCTGCCTCCAGAGAGAGAATGTACACACCAACCTGTTACTTAGCTGAGGACTCACTCTATATATCAACATAACGGCACTGAGATGGTTTATAGTAAAACTAAGCACAAGTTTATCAACAATGAACTGAAATTTCAGTGATATTAAGTTAAGAGAAAAACAGACAGGTATGATTACAAACAATACTAAACAAAACACACTTTCCAGTGACTAAAACTTATTTTTAGCAAGTTACAATCTCCCTAAGCAAATTTCTCACTTGCATCAAATTACCAGCCACTCTCACCCTCCAAGCCAGGGGATCCAACTTTCACAGAATGCTGTTATCTAAGTGACGGACAACTAGAATGTCTTCTTGCCCCTCCTTATCTTTTCCAAAATCCATTGTTTTTGTCTCAAGAGCCAGGAAGACTTCTGCGGGGGGCAGATTTGAACTGTTGCTGTGTTCACAAAAATAGTTTCCGCCACCACTCATTAGCTTGATGGCTTTGTTTACCTTATATGTAGATGTCCTTTCATTGTCCTCTGCGTGTAAGGAAGCCAGTCATACAGGTAAATCCACATTCCTTTGTGTAAAGCAGGCTTGATTTATGCATTGCCTTCAAAACATAGTAAGAACATGTTTCCAGGGCACATATATAATTCTTTATACATAACCCATACACATATCATAAAATGATTTGCAGGACCAGTGTGACACCAGTTTACATATGATTCCTTACATTACACCTCTTATGTACATATTAGGACAACAGTATGTTATGAACAGTGTGTGTCAGGTCTGATATGAGTTACAGCATATTGGAGCCTCTGCCACTTGGTTTTGAGGGGCTCTTAGGGTCACACTATTGTCAAGTCATATCAAGTGTCTTCACTGATTATGGTGAACAGATGACATCTGAGTTTATAGATAGGTCTGATCTTGATTCCTTTCAAGTCAATGTACATCTGTAATTTTAAGAAACTTTCCTAAAACTTCTTGTCCAATCCATGATTATGTAATCTTCCATTAAAAAGCAACAAATAGTCCTGCAGCACCTTATAGACTAACAGACGTATTGGAGCATAAGCTTTTGTGGGTGAATACCCACTTCATCAGACGCATCTGACGAATTCACCCACGAAAGCTTATGCTTCAATACATTGGTTAGTCTATCAGGTGCCACAGGACTCTTTGTTGCTTTTTACAGATCCAGACTAACATGACTACCCCTCTGAAACTTAACCTTCCATTGTAATTACATTATCCTATCCCTCAATAACAGTATAAAATAATCTCTCCCAGCATGTGACAGCTTCTCCTCCCCCTAGCCCTACTCAATCATCCTTTTTACATACTTGAACATTCACTAGAAGCAAGAACTCTTCCCTCCCATCTAGGCAAAAGACCTTAGTCAAGGTGAATTTATGACAAAGATTGGTTTGTGGGCTCGCTCTTGGCTGGCTTTCCTGGTGCCTGGTCAGAAGGGAATGGAGTTGTGAAGGAGCAGTGGCTTCCTGGCCCAGAAAAATCCATGAGGCTCAACTGTTAAACAATTATTTCTACCTACTGTAGACTAAAACCAGTGAAAGGGAATAATAATCAGACTAACCCCTACAAGCCTAGAATAGACAACATAAAACTGACAGTGTGCACTACAGAATTGGAAAGTGTATGGATGAAAGTTAGCTAAAGCAATTAACTTCCAAAAACATACTTAATTCAGCAAATAATGCATGACAATTTTCAATTATTTGTAAATGTTGGTCGCTCTATTTTATCCAAGTGAAATAGCTGATGAGCTCAAACAATTATGAACATCTTGTGAGACATCAAGAACTAAACCTATTTGAAATGCTTTTATATTCCAAATGAAATTACTCTTGGAGAACTTCGTTTCCTATTAAATTAGTAATTACGCAATCGATATTGTGAACACTGTAGATGCTTATTTGAAGGATAACACAATGAAAGCTAAAAGTAATATATATATGGTCTACATACAAATACTACCACTATGTTCTGTTAAAATAACCATACAAGCCACACAAAAACACAAAAACAAACAAAAAACCCACACCAGAAAATCTATATGGTCAGAGTTGAGGAGAGAGGGCTAATCTACACACACAGCTTGCACCAGTTTAATTAAAATTTGTATGTAAATCAGTTTAGTTTTATTGATGTAAACATTTGCGTGGACGTATTTAAATCTCTAAGCCAATTGTAAATCAACCTTAAATGTATTTACACAGATGTATTTATTAAACTGATTTATACAAAAATGTGTTTGAAGTAGTACAAATGTTGGGTGTGGACTCAGCCCTCTACTGGGAGAACTGGGTCCTATTTCTGAATCAGTGTCTCATGCTGTGACTTTCAGCACGTGAATTTCTGTGCCTCAATTTACTCAGTTCTAAAACGTGAATCAATCTTGTCTTTATAAAACACTCTGAGAGTTTAGGATGAGCATTGCTATAGAATTTCACAGCATTATTAGCTTGGGTGTGGCAGCTGGACCAAGTAATCCACAGTTTGTGCAGTTTTCTTCATACAGCCAATGAAATTGTTGCATGCAAATTAGATATAGAGTAAAGCTAGAGATTGCTTATCTCTCACATCACAGTGGGCTAGGACTGTTGGCATGGCATAAATACATGCCTTGGTGTGGCTGTACACCACATGGGTGAGAACTAAAAAAATGGATGTTAGACTGAATCCCAGTGAAGATTCAGCCAGGTGATATTCTGAACAAAAAGACTAGGGCTGTTGATTAATCGCAGTTAACTCAAAATTAATTGCAATTAACCGCAGTTTTAATCACACTGTTAAACAATAGAATACCAATTGAAATTTATTAAATATTTTGGATGTTTTTATACATTTTCAAATAGATTGATTTCAGTTACAACACAGACTACAAAGTGAACACTGCTCACTTGATAAATTGAAAAATACGATATCTTTTGTTTATCTCATACAAGTACTGTAGTGAAATCTCTTTATCGTGAAAATGAAATTTAAAAATGTACTTTTTTTGTTACATAACTGCACTTGAAAACACAGCAATGTAAAACTTTAGAGCCTACAAGTCCACTCAGTCATATTTCTTGTTCAGCCAATTGCTAAGACAAACAAGTTTGTTTACACTTATGGGAGTTAATGCTGCCTGCTTGTTATTTACAGTGTGACCTGAAAGTGAGAACAGATGTTTGTATGGCACTTTTGTAGCCGACATTGCAAGGTATTTACATGCCAGATATGGTAAACATTTGTATGCCTGTTCACGCTTTGGCCACCATTCGAGAGGACATGCTTCCTGCTGATGACATTCGTTAAAAATAATGTGTTAATTAATTTTGTGACTGAAGTCCTTGGGGAAGAATTGTATGTCTCCTGCTCTGTGTTTTACCTGCATTCTGACATATATTTCATGTTACAGTAGTCTTGGATGATGACCCAGCATGTTGTTCGTTTTAAGAACACTTTAACTGCAGATTTAACAAGACGCAAAGGAGGTACCAATGTGAGATTTCTAAAGATACCTACAGCACTTGACCCAAGATTTAAGAATCTAAAGTGCCTTCCATAAGCTGATTGGGATGGGTTGTGGAGCATGCTTTCAAAAGTCTTCAAAGAGCAATACTCCGATGCAGAACCCGAATCACCAAATAAGAAAATCAACCTTCTCCTGGTGGCATCTGACTCAGATGATGAAAATGAATGTGTTGGTCTGCACTACTTTTCATTGTTATTGAGCAGAACCCATCATCAGCGTGGATGCATGTCCCCTGGAACGATGGTTGAAGCATGAAGGGACATATGAATCTTTAGTGCACCTGGCACATAAATATCTTGCAATGCTGGCTACAACAGTGTCATGGGAATGCCTGTTGTTACTTTCAGGTGACATTGTAAACAAGAAGCGGGCACCATCATCTCCTGCAAATATAAACAAACTTGTTTGCCTGAGCAATTGGCTGAACAAGAAGAAGGATTTAGTGGACTTGTAGGCTCTAAAGTTTTACATTGTTATGTTTTTGAATCCAGTTATTTTTTGTACATAATTCTACATTTGTAGGTGCAACCTTCATGATAAAGAGATTGTACTACAGTACTTGTATTAAGTGCATTGAAAAATACTATTTTTTATTTTTACAGTGCAAATATTTATAATAAAAAATAAATATAAAGTGAGCATTGTACACTTTGTATTCTGTGTTGTAACTGAAATAAATATATTTGAAAATCTGGAAAACATCCACAAAGATTTATATAAATAGTACCCTATTACTGTTTAACAGCACGATTAATCGAGATTAATTTTTTTAATGGCATAACTAATTTTTTTAAGCTCTTGACAGCCCTAAAAAGACCTCTTAGCCATGCTTGTTGCTGTTTCCAACCCTTCAGACTGCCACACAGAGTGACAATCTTGGAAGCTTACTATATAGATAATATACTCCATTATGCTGTAATAACTAGGCACATGCACCAGGTAAGGTTTAGATACCACTGCACTACTTACTATATAATGAAATAACTGTTAGATTTCAAGTTTCCTTTCTAAAAACTTCCCAGCAATCCGCACTCCCGTGTTCCCCTTCTGTGTTTTAGACAGACAGTTAAATAATAATTTCTATGTTTAATATCCTCTACATTTACGGTAGCAATGCGATATAGCTGTCAATGAGGTATTTGGGAGTCCTGCAGACACATAACAGCATATTTATTACTCCATCATTTACTAAGGGAGTTATACCTGTGTTATTTACTTCATGCATTATTTACTACATCATTTTGAAATTTCTGTCATCTATTATTGTCTCAATGTCCACTGAACACACACCTCCTCCAGTGAACAAATGTGGAGGTTCCAAGGTCTGTTCCAAAAACTCTTAGATAGTATTCAAACTAGACAGCAGGCCTAGTCGAATCACCTCACAGTTCTTGAGTTAACTGCACCTCTTATTCCCTCATGGCTTCTTTGATGCACCCCACCTAGGTCATAAGTGTCTCACCTCTTTTACTGAGGCAAAATCATGTGATCGAACTTCTGTAGACCACCATAATAGGCTGCAAACCCCTGTAATTCAGTGTAATCACCCTAGCTGGTCTGACTTCATTTCAACTCCTGCAATAATGTTCTCTGAGGGACAATGGCAGGGTTATTTGGTGACCAGCCATTTAGCTAAGGCAAAATATTATATATTCAGAACAAATGCATTTCAGAGAAAACATACATTAAAAACAATAAACAGCTTATATGCATCCCTAGCTTACCAGATGGTCACACATCTTCCACTAGGAGTTCCAAAACATTACAGGGCCCATCAGTCCTTGAATCAAGTGTGAGTGACCCACTCCCCAGGTCAAGGCCATTGTTTTACATAGTTTCAGGTCCTTTGTCATCTTAAGTCTTTGAGCCATGTCAGACCAGTCTGTCTACTGTTTGCCCAGGGCATCAAACTTCAAAAGCCTTGCTACCTGCTTTAAATAGTGGGGATTTGCATTAATTACTCTCCCTTGACTTTAGTTTCTGCAGGCAGGATGTTTTATCCTACTCATTTAGCCAGGAAAACAATCAGTAACAAGCTCATAAAGATACATATAACGTTTATAAAGTTGATACAACATTCTCTGAACATTCTATGATTCCCTACCATCACATCTGTCACACACCTCTAATACTACCAGAGAGATCACCACTGATGCAAGCTTCTGGATGGGCCACCAATCCACCGGACAACAGACGAAACATAATTATATCTGTCCTTACACTATTCTTGCACTCACCACTATCGAAAACTATTGGAGATTTTATTAATTAGAATGGAAACTTTGTTACCAATTTCATTTTCCATTAGTGTCTCATCTGCAGGGGGCATAATTATATACTTGCCTTCCTTTGAGAAGCTCTTAGATATCTATGGGGGGAAATGCTACAGAAGAGCTATCATTCTGTTGAAAGATTTATTAAAGTCTGGTTAATTTTTTATTGGTAGTTTAACAACCAATTCAGATAATTAAACTGTTACATAAATATTGATTTCTACTTGGTTTCTTAATGGAATTTTAAGATTTGTATACACAGCTTTGAAAGCACTTGGCAGGACGGCAAGTGTAAAGGTAAAGCTCAGCAGATGTGATTTCAATGCAACAAGTCTTCAGTTGCAGTCTGGTAACTATATGCAGAAAGGAGATACTGCAGAAGTCATGCCTAGTGGAGTCACTAATTATAGGGCCAGACCGTGGCTCATCCTGCGTGCAGGCTCAGAGAATAAGGCAGCATAAGGCATGCTCATGACTATCACGGTTTCTAGTAGGAGGTGAGGGCAGTGTATGCCACAGAACACTATATCTTCCCCCCGCACACACACACAAATGAGTAGGAAGGGACAGAAGGGGATGGCCTTGACACCAAGCTCCCTCTTCCCGCTATCACATGCCAAGTGGTGTAGCTACTCCAGCACATTGGGGGCATGTACAATGCAGCAGGTGGAGATCCAGTAAGTTTACTCTTTTGCTGGAGCAGTGGGGACACTGGGAAGGAAATTGTGACGTGGCCCCTTACAACAGCGTAGATTGTAATGGAATATTCTAGCCCCTGTAAAGGAAATGATCGTGTTCAGTTTTTTCCATTCATTCTCGCAGCCTTCCAGTGTTGACTACAGCAAGATTCCCAAACCACCTCTGGCTGACAAAGCCCCTGAAGCTCTATTGGTTACATTTTCAAAATGTGGCCTTTTGGTGCATGCTCAGTTTTTGCCCACTATTATACAAACGATAGAATGTGCAGGCACAAAACTCATTTGCATGTGCAAACAGATATTTTAAAATATCTATTTTCTATCACCGACATGCACAAATTATCCCTTGTAAAGACTGTGCACACCAAAAACACATGCAAATGGTATGCATGAACAAAAATGAAGACCAACTTAAAGCTGCTTTCAAAATTTTACTGTATATGTTGAAACTATTTTGTCTGTGTCAGCTAGTTTGGAAATGACTATGTATCTATTACATAGTCAAACACACTGTTGGTACTTGCTGATAAAAACAGGCCAAACTCAGCCATGGTGTAGCTCGATTGGTTTGTTGAATATGGTCCAATATGTTTTAGTTGCGATATATTACATTTACCTTTTTAAAATTAGTCTTTATCTCCATTTTCAAAGATATGATTGTTACCTTCCTGGAGTGAAATTTTATACTGAGTAGCCTAAATCTGAGTGCTCTCTAGATAAAACTAAGCTTTTATTAAAGAAAATAGTAATGAGAAAATTGAATTTTTCCTCTTCCACATTTTAATGATTGTGAAATAATGGCTCTTGCCAATTTAAATTACAATTTGTCTCTTATCCAGAAACAATACTAACTGCTTATGGAACTGAATCTTGAGCCACCTCATTTATTCTGTTGCCTTTTTTTGCAAGGGTGGCTTAGTCTGAAATACAAATATGTTGCTGTTGTCAGACTTGATCACAAGGTTGTAGGTTGAGACTGGATATAATCACACACAACCTAAATCCTTATTACCCTACTTTTATCTTGAACCAGAGTTAGAGTCTTGGATTTAGGATTGCAATAGCTTGAATAACCCCCAAATGAAGGAATCCTTATCACTTTTGGCAACAGTCTGGGTCTACAATGAAAGGGCAAATCAATTTTTTAAAAGTTATTCAAGCACAGGTTAATTTGCCTAAGAAGTTAATCTGCAAAATACACACGTTTCAAACAGTCCATAACTTTGTAATGGTGTAACAGTTTCCAAGATGCTACTTACAGTATAAATTGTTGTTTTGCTTTAAAAGTGACATATAAATAATGTTTGAAATAGTGCAACTTAATTTTAAACCTTTACTGGAACAAGTCAATTAACCATTGTAAAGTTCTACCAATGTCTTGAATTCCCTCCCTCATCCCCCCCAACAAGTCATTTGCAGTATTGCTCCATCAGTTCCTGGGCTTTCTCTACAATGACTAGGGCAGAAAATCCCCTTTACAAAACAAATTGGCCTTTTACTGTGTGATGATGGCTTGTTCTGCTGCAACGTCCGACTTGAGCATATTAAGAGCTTGCATTGATTAACAGAGTCTCATTAGCTTTTGTAAAACTGAATGAAATTTGCTCTGCTAGGACTCGGTTTGCAAATCTTTTTCACAAGTGCCAAACTGAGCAATTAAGGCCAACTTGAATAAGAACACTTGCACAATATAAAGGTAGTAATTCATTTTTGAAAAACTGCTGAGTCTTCTGTCAGAAAATGGAACACAACATCTTCTGTTCTTTAATATCTGAACTCCCATTTTATTCAATTAAAATAATAACAGTGTCCTTTTATGTGACTTTAGTGCTGTCTCCATAAGACTCCTGGGCTTTCTTTCCTTACAGCTATACCTGCCCATGTTTAGTAAGGGGAAGAGAGTGCCCAGTTCTGAATTGTGGTATGTAAGTACTAAGATATAAGCTGGTGCAAACATGTCTCTGCTCGGTGTCATTTTTAGCTTTAGGAAACTATTTGGATTTTGTTTTTGCCATATAAATATCCCTGCATTTCTCTATTCCACGTGTTAAGCATATTAGGCTCAGTTTTCTGTCTCTCTTTAAATAGGGCTGTTGACACTGTTAAAGATTTGTCTGGCAGCTCTCTTTAGGGTTCTTGAGCTAGATATGGTAGAGGGAGATGATGTTTCTCCAGTTCCAGATTTTGGACATACAATGACTGGAGATTCACTCTGCAGATTAAGCACTTATAGCTTGAGATTATGGTTGTTGGAAAGATGTCAGGGCAGTTTCATTTTCAGAACTATGCAGAGTGTTAGATTAATTTCATCCCTCTGCCTGTGGTTCCTTGCCCACGTAGATTTCTTTTGCAGTGTTTTGAGATGCTGATGTTGTCCTTTCCAAGGCAATAGCTGACCTCATGGAGCAACATTAACAGCTTATGGTTCCCATTATTCACAAGTGACATAAAAAATATTCTCAAAAGCCATGGCTCACCCCAAAAGCCTAGCATGAGACAGTTATGGACTAAATGAGTGATGTGGCTGTTGGGAGAGAAAGGAAGTGGTGGATATTTTTAAAAGTGGAGGAAAAAGCCATAAGATTTGGCTCTTGTCTGGCCATTGGAGGGAAAAGAAAGGGAAGAGTCAGTGATGTACGAACTAACCAATATGGAACACAATGGCAAAGACTGGAGGCTTGTAGCAATACAAAAGAAAAATGTCAACATCCTCTTGTTAAAAAACCTCTTGCAATTTAAAGTAAAATCTTTTAGTTGGATTCTGTCCTCGGTTACACTTATGCAGACTTCACTGGAGTTGCACTAGGTAATAACGGCAGAATTTGGCCCTTCATTTTTAACAATTCCTAATAGAATAAGCAAGTTATATTTGTAGGGGCAGAATCCGAACTGCAGTCTAACCATTTACAATTCTAACCATGTGTAACTTTAGCGCCCTCGTGGCCAAGATGGAGTCTGCCCTGCAGGCAGCTCTGGCCAAGAGAAGATGCATGCAAGGATGCAGCAGGGGCACCCCAGGGGTACCTGTTCCAAATCCCCCAGAATGAGCACACACACAGGAAAAGTACAATGGCTATAAGAAAGGGAAATATTTATTTACAGAGGGTGAGAGGAGAAATACAACAAGGGGAAATATAGGGGGAGCAGTAAACAGGGCTGCATCCAAACCAAAGCCCCATGGGCCCAGCGATAGCACAGTCTGGAAGGGCAGACATTGAGCAATGTGTCAACACACAAAGTTCAGGAGTCCTGAGCAAAGTTCCAGTCCAGTGGTGAGTCTTGGGTGCTCCTGGACATCTTCTGTGCCAGTGAACTTTCCCCCAACAACCCCCTCCGGTGCCCTCTTCTGCCGTGCTCTGCAAAGCCCCACAGAGCAACCACCTCCCCACTTAACTAGCTAGCAACCTCCCTCCTTGTTTCCAATGCAGAGTCACAAGTCCCAGTACTCACAGCCCCATGCAGCTCTGGGCAGCCATGATACTGGGCCCAGATCCAGCCCGTCCTTCTCGGGCGATTCCTCCCTGGGACAGTGCTCCTCCTGGCTCCTGTCCTGGGCTGTCCCCGATCAGCTGCCCTGTCCTTCCCAGGCTTCAGGCAGGTTCTCTGCTGCTTCACTTTGCCAGGGCCTGCGGGCTGCTGCCTCTCTCTCCCTCTGAGCTCTAGTGCCACCCCCTGGAGTTTCCCTTCTTTTTTCTCTCCCCCTTCTCCCTAGGAAAAAGATTTAAAGGGGCCATGCTCTCTAAGCTTCAAAGCAGTTACACATGAGAAGAAAGAAATGGGGAACGGGGTGGGAAAAGCCAGAGGGGAGTGTGATGGGGTGAAAACTCCACCTTGATATCAAAAGGGTTAAAGGGGCCTGAGAGTGCAAGTAACTTCACTGACTGCACCTGGGAAGAAATGGGGGTCCAGTGAAGGGGACGGGAGAGAAGACATAGAGGAGAGAAGCTGCCTCTTTCTGGAAGGCAGCCTGAAAGATACCTGAGAAGTAGGAAGAGGAGAAGAACAGACAGGCTTCTCCAGGGGTGAGCTGGAAGCCTGTTTGAAGATGGCCCCTGAAGAACCTGCCTGAGATCCTGACTAAGGGGAGAAGTGGGAGGTTGATTGAGGCAGGAGGACAGTCTAGAGCAGGAGACGCACAATTGTGACAAGGTGGCTGCCAGCTGAGCCCATGGGAGCTGAAGGTTTGGCTTTGTGCATGTTTCTGTAGCACTTTGGGAAAGGAGAAGGACTCTGTGAGCTTGGAAGGGGCATGTGTCATAAACAGATAGCTAAGGGTTAATGTTTCTTTTACCTGTAAAGGGTTAACAAAGGGAACCAAACACCTGACTAGAGGACCAATCAGGGAACAAGATTTTTCAAA
>NC_133769.1:321493125-321527784 GCF_003597395.2 Chelonoidis abingdonii
GGATGCAGACGGAGTTACTATTTGCCAAGAAATCACCTTCGATCCGAAAAATAGTCCTGCATTCCTGTTGCCACTGTTCTTAGAAAGATTGTCTTGATGCACAAACTATTTCAAGAAAAGGGGTCTTGATATGAATCAGCATTTTTGATTGACTGAGATGAAATTTAAAGTAGGCTTCTTATAGTGGACACCAATCATGTGGCCAGGACTGCCTTCATGACTTATATTGCTGGAAGCAGCAATGCCAGCCAGGAGCAGAAGTTGGAAAACTGAATTGTTGGGTCGCACCAGTGATATACAAAGGCAGAAGTTGATCGCTGAGTCCAACTGCCACATTGACAAGTTGGAACTGGGGTTGCCATGTGGTATTGGCAAGTGCAGCAATTAGAGCATGGTATAATATCAATACGTTGCCATTGCTACTGCCCCATGATTGCCCAGCCAGCCTTCCGGAGCATTGAAACTTCTGACAAGTTGGTGCATTCTCTCCGATATGTAGTCCAAAAAGCAGCAGTGAAGCTTTTAGTCCCTAAATAAGATGATTATGGATCAGAAATGACGGCGATTAGTTCAGAAAGCCCTGCAGCTGTCGATGAGCTAACCAGTTGGCAAGATTCAAGTCTCAGATGTTTAAGTCCCCCACGTCCTAAAGTTGTTTGTCAGTCAATAACAGCAGGATTCCAGCGCCTAATAGCTTTAGCTGTTGCCAGCAATGTCATCCACGTATGTGAACTTAGTTTGCCGAGGGCAGGTCAGGCGAGTGATGGGTAGGGGGTGTGTGCGCACACTCTCTCTCTCTCTCTCTCCACTAAAGAGCTGGAGTGATACAGATTTCCTTTAAAGCCATTGTTCATTTGAGTTATGAGAGACTTGAACCATCACCACGCTGATGATCCACTGTTCTATGTTAGAAGTCATTTCATAATACAAGTTTTTGTTAATCATGGAGTATAATTTTAAGAACTAGTCAGTAGTGCCAAAATTTGCAACCACAGTATTAAGAAAGTGGAACCCAAATTGTTGATGCACAGGGATTTGTACAGCATTGTATAGAGAGGTGTTAGAAGGCGCACAGGCATAGAACAAAAGAGAGTAAGAGAAAAACCAAGATAAGACAACAAGAAATGCAGCAATGATGGGGGCAAGAGAGAAGAAGGCACAGAGACTAGAAGAAAAGTAGGATAAAGAAGGGAAGACAGGGAGATGGCGAAGAATGGTGAGAGGAAAGCCTCATACTTGGAGAGAGAAATTATAACATGAATCAGAGCGATCAGATGGAAAGATGGTAGATCCAGATGAGCAGTGAGAGAAGAGAAGATGTGGGGAGAATGGAGAGAAACTTTAGAGGGAAAGAAAAGTAAGGAAAAATATAAAGAAAATAGTCAGAGTAAAAAATAGGCTGTCCAACTCCAAAACAGCATTGTTTGTCATGCTGATATGAGGTAGCTGTCCCCAAGAGTGGTCTAAATCAGATCCCCAATATATGGCCGGGTTTCCTACACATCCTGGTGTTCATGGACAATTTAAACGCATCCTCCAGTCCGACTCTTAGTAAATCTTTAAATCCATATGACTCATGAATCTTGTTCAGTTTTATACAAAATTGTTTGCCCTGTTGAACACACATTTGCTCTGTGTTTAAAATGTTAATTTACTAAATCTCTTTGTTTAAGGATCTTGAAGCATTGCTTTGAGTGGATATTGCTAGGAATGTCTATTCATTAAACTTACATTAAAATGAAAAGGAAACGTATTTATTTACAGTGTTTATATGTAAATAAATAACTTCCTCAAAGGTTTAAGAGTGGCTGCGTGCAATTACAGCCTGCACACGTTGTGCCTCAGAAGAAAAAAAACTGAGAACCCCTTCTAAGTCCCATACCTCCATCCTGTCCAGCCTGTGCACTTCTCTGAGAGTCCCTTCTACAAACTTCAAGAAACTGCAATAAAAATCAGGTGCCTCATTACTTAGACATGAAGCAAACAACCAAAACGTGTGTTTGCTTACCACAAGATATCAGAAAAATAAAGCGTGCTATTAAGTTAGGCTAAATTTAATTTTTTTCAGTGCCTTCCAAATGTACTTAACATATTGACTGAATGCCAAAGTATTGTGCTTACTGGTTTAATGATACTATCCAAGGTATGTGTCTGCACATACAAATGATTGAAATTATACATGTATGTAGGGAATATATTCGTACTTTATTTTCCTTTGATGCTAAAAGGATACACCTTTTTTATAAATTTAGTTTAGGGAGGGAAAGTTCCCATTTGATTTTGGAGTTGACGATAAGTTATGCAGCAAAATTCTTAGGCAGTCATCATTTTAACCAGTAATGAAACATTATATATCTTTTTTTAAAATTGATAAAAGTAACTTTTTAAATTGGAGAAAATATATAACAATGCTTCAGCTTCAACGATGTATAGGACCAGAAAGCGAACATAACTTTTAAACTTGTTATAGCAACTCTCTGTTTTCATTTTGAAAACAAACATAGCTGATACTTTTTTTAAATGCAAGGAATTTATTGTAGTCTAACAATAAAGTTTGGGATACAGGCACACTTGAATGTACTTCCTGCTCCATAATTCCCATTATTTGATTTTTAAAGACCTTTGATTCTCTAGCTTGTGCCTCCAGACTAGAAAGAAGGACAAAAAGGTCTGCTCTTTTTAAAAATAGACAGTACCATAAACAACCGAATCACAAAACAGTTCCCAAAAACAGAGAGACTAAGCCATGTAAGAAAACATTTGAATTTTGATCTTCCATGAGATAATGAAAGGAATTGAGTGAAAAAATAGTATTTAAAATTTGAAAAAACATCTTGCATAATTCTAAAGCACGGAAATTCCGAGTCAATTGTGGAAACTCATTTTCCACCCACCCATGCCTAGTAATGCAGCAATACGTACCTTACCCTATACTGTGCATGTTCAGAGGCATAGCTATACATTTTAGTGTGTGACAAGTATAAAGGATAGACTTAAACTTTCCCATCCTATTATTCGAAAACCAAGAAAATTAAAAACGGTAATAATAGATGCATCACCAATAATCAAATCCAGATGCCATCTTCAATATGCTATGTTCTTGCTTTAGATCCATTGCTCTTTGCAGCTGACCGGAATCATGAGGTTTTTTATATACATATGTTAGTTCATCATTGAAATAACAAGCTTAGTTCTCACTGATTATATAATTGAAATCCAGTGTAAATGTCTATTGAGTTCAAGTAACAGAATGGACCCTTAGTGAACTTTCTCAATTAATTTGCTGCACATGTGATAGTCACTTTAAAAAGTCCAAATCGTGCCTAATTTTTTTCACTAATATCCATTCACCTGTATTAGACACATGTGCGGGGATATTGGGGGAACTTGCAAGAGGCACGTTGGAACTAAAGACTAAGGCCACTCAAGTAATGTTCTATAAACTCACCCTCTTCTCTCTCCATCTCTTTCATATTCTTTTGTATTAAGAAATTGAAAAGTGGAGCCTTGATGATCTCAATTATTTGTTTATGCCAGTTTCACTTATTGGTTTATGGAATTCATTCCTGACCTACTCCAGGTAAGTGGAATCAGAATCAGGATTTCAGTTTTTCTACTCTCAGCACCTAAAAACACAATACCCAATGCTGGGCCAAAACCAAGTTTATATAAAAATTTATAAAGACATTTCTTTTATGGCTGAAAACTCTCTCCACTTTCAACCTGAACTAATTTGCATGTGTGAAATATAAATCCTTTAAAATGGAATTTAAATGGAGGATGAAAAAGCTTGCTTAGTACACAAAATGGGCCACTTTTATGGTAGGTAAAGTTGGTGAGAAGTGGGTTACAGAGAAAGTTAATCAGAAAATCTCCTCACAAAATGTTTTCACTATTCTGAATTAGGGCAGCCATTTCATTGAATCTGCATAAAGTGCCATGGCGGAATGGAATTGAACATAAAACAGACATAAATAAGAAAATCCTGAGAATCCCAAACACCAGTTGTTGTCCATAGATTTCTCTTTACACTGTCGGCAAAAATATTGACATGTAGGCATTAGGCTGTGGCTGCTCCCCCATCATCATCATCACTCCCATAACCGCACTTGATTGTTGAGCACCATCACTGATGAGCAATTCAGCAATCATCTCCAACCCCTGACAATTGTGTGTCAATGCTACCAAAAGTATTAATAGTCTGCTCTGTTCATTCTCCTTTCTCCCTCTCTTTCCTTCATTTGCTGTTATCACTATGTGTCTCTTTTCCTATGCACTATTTAAGCTTTTTCGGACCGGATTGTCTTTTGTACATTACGTCCAGTATACACCACGCAGCCACAGTGAACCTTGATCCCCTACAGGTCTCTAAGTACTATGGCAAGTACAAGTAAAATAATATTACATAATCAAAGGACACACTGTTCAACATATAGGACAACCATGGCCTTTTAAACACAAAATGTGTTTTTTTATGCTGAATAAGAGCCAGCATCTGAAGCATCACAAGCTAGGAGGCAAATACAAACTATCAAACTTTATTCTTCAGAAATTATCACCAGCTACAGAAAATCCTCATTTCCTGTCCACCACACATGTAGAAAATATTGTACAGTCTCTGCCATTATAATTGATGTGGTATTTGCTCCAGAAAACATTCAACATAACCAGGCTAATGGACTACACAACCTTTCAGCTTTTCCCCCCTGAATGTCATTTCATTCGTCTCGGTACAAAACTACCAGACAATGTCTAACATTCTTATATTTATCTAACTATAACTGCTTACAAAAATCAAATTGTAAACCATGTTAACATTATACAACTCAATAATGACATGACACAATTATCCTTTTTCTAATAATTTTGCACCTAATTCCAGTTTATTAAGACCATCCCATTCTACATTTTAATTCAATAGCTACTTTTAAAATCACATTCGGTATTGGCCACTCGGTCAAGGTAAGAGTTGAATGTTCAACATTTAAATCTTGCACAAATAAACAAGTAGCCTGTCAACCAGCAGTTTAGTTAACCTATACAGCCCATTTAAAAAAAAAAACTGCCATTCTGCATTCTAACCGATACTAAAATGAACTTTTTAAACTTCTAGTAATAAGAAAGACTGAACATTCAGAGATCAAAACTAGTTACTACAGAAGAGAGTTAAAATAAAATAATATGCACTTGAAGTCATAACATACTTAAAGCGGTAGGTTAAACCAGACTTCTTCAATACAAAACATTAAGTTAAAAACCCTCAGATTGCTTTCAATACTGGATCCACCGCAGCGTAACTGTCCTGTGTATTCTTCGCCTAGATCGGACCATTTATATATGCAGCCAAGAGTAGAAGCAGCCAGCGGCAAAACTGCCAAGGGGCCACATCGGGATAGAAAGTATCTGCCCATGAATCACGAATGTGCGATGCAAAACCCAAATCCGATCAAAACCCGCTCAAACAGAACCCGGATAAAAGAGCCCACCGAAACACTCATCAAACGGGGCACTAAAAGTCAACACCCGACCAACAGACAAAGCACCTGAGTCTTGGTGCTCCTGACATCTTCGTGCCAGTGGACTTACCCCCAACAACCCCTCGCGGCCCTTCTCATGCCCAGTCCGCCCTGAACAAAAGGCCCTGAGCACCCACAGCAACCCACCTACCCCACTTAACTAGTAACCAGCAACCCTCCCCCTTCCTGGCACGCAGAGTCACAAGTCCCAGTACTCACAGCGCGCCATGCAGCGGTCTGACAGCCAATGATACTGAGGCCCAGATCCAGCCCGGTCCGTTTCTCGGCATTCCTCCACGCGACAGTGCTCCTCCTGGCTCCTGTCCTGGGCAGTCCCGATTCTGAAGCTGGCCGCTGTCACTCTCCAGGACTTCAGCGCCTTAGCTCCTCTCTTGCCCTTCAGCTTTGGCAGGGCCTGCGCGGGCTGCTCCAATTGCCTCTGCTCGTCCCTCTGAGCTCTTAGTCACCCTGAGTTTCCCTTCTTTTTGCTCTCCCCCTTCTCCCTAGAAAAAGATTTAAGGGGCCCTGCTCCTCTAAGCTTCAAAGCAGCATTAGCATCACTGACGAAGGAAAGATAATGGAGGAAAACGGGAGTGGAAAGCAGAGGGGAGTGTGATGGTGAAAAACTCCACCATGATATACAAAACAGGGTTAACAGGGGCCTGAGAGTAGGCACACAGTACACTCACTGACTGCACCTTGGAAGAAAATGGGGGTCCAGTGAAGGGGACGGAGAGGAGAAGGACAAGAGGAGCAGTCGCAACCCCCTTCCCAAAGGCTGGCCTCTCTTCTGGAAGGCAGCCTGAAAGTACCTGAGAAGTAGGAAGAGAGAAGAACAGAAACAGGCTTCTCCAGGGTGAGCTGGAAGCCTGTTTGAAGATGGCCCTGAAGAACCTGCCTGAGATCCTGACTAAGCGAGAC
This sequence comes from Chelonoidis abingdonii, assembly GCF_003597395.2. Classification (NCBI taxonomy): domain Eukaryota; kingdom Metazoa; phylum Chordata; order Testudines; family Testudinidae; genus Chelonoidis; species Chelonoidis abingdonii. The sequence goes on from NC_133769.1 coordinate 321,499,563, forward strand.
AGTGATGAGGTTGAATTATGAGCACGGAGGACAGTCTAGGGCAGCGACGGACGGCACACATTGTGACAGGTGGCTGCCAGCTGAGCCCATGGGGAGCTGAAGGTTGGCTTTGTGCATGTTTTCTGTAGCACTTTGGGTGAAAGGAGAAGGACTTCGTGAGCTGGAGGGCATGTGTCATAAACAGATAGCTAAGGGTTAATGTTTCTTTTACCTTTAAAGGGTTAACAAAGGGAACCAAACACCCTGACAGAGGACCAATCAGGGAACAAGATTTTTTCAAATCTCAAGTGGAGGAATTGCCTTCGGGTGTTGTGTTTCGTTGTCTTGTCTCTGTTGCTCATCTTCGGCTCTGAGCGAGTGATCTCTCTATCTCCAGACTTATCTTAATCTTCTGTTTCCAGTTTATAAGTACAGGTTATAGACATATAAGTTTTTATATTGTTTTTGTATTACATGTAACTGTGTGGTAGTTTGCTGGAATAGTTTAATTGTCATTTCTTTTTTGGATAAGGCTGTTTATTCATTTTCTTTTAAGCCATTAACCCTGTATAATTGTCACCTTGATACAGAGACATTTTATGTCTTTTTCTCTCCTCTTTATATAAACTTTCTTTTTGAAGGACCTGTTTGGATTTTTTCTCTGGCTTAAGGCTAATGATACGAAGAGGGGGCAAACTCTCTTTGTGTTAAGAAGTTACTAAAAGCTGAATTTGATAGCCTCTGGGTGAGGGGGAGACGACACTTGATCTCTCGGCTCTGTTTGTTGTTTCAAGGAATTGAAGCAGGCGTCAATCTCCTAGTGTACACCAGGGCGGGAAGATCTGGGAGGAGGTAAGAGGGAAGGGAAGAGGAAGTGGGTTATTTCCCTTTGTTGTGAGACTCAGGGCATCTGAGTCTTGGGGTCCCCAGGGAAGGTTTTGGGGAGACCAGAGTGAGTCAGACACTGGAATTTCTGGCTGGTGGCAGCGCTATCAGATCTAAGCTGGTAATTAAGCTTGGAGGTTTCATGCAGGCACCCAGATTTTGGACGCTAAGGTTCAGAATTGGAACTTATGCTTTATGACAGAAGGTTTGGCTTTGTGCATGTTTCTGTAGCACTTTGGGAAAGTAGAAGGACTCTGTGAGCTTGGAAGGGGCATGGCTCTGTAGAGTGATCTGACTGGAGGGCCAGGACATTGCTATGGCTGGAGTAGGGCAGTGGATGAAACTCAGGCACAGTTTAGGCACAAGGGAGCATGTTGTGGGCAGCAACTTTGCTACAGGGAGGTTACTTGTAATTCTCTGAAAACAGGAAACCACGCTGTACTCTTTATGTCTACACTTGCATTTCCAGCTGTGTTTTTAAAATATGTTAACTGGCATGACTGTAAATTCTAGAACAACTAGTACATGAATATTTTTTCCTGGTCAGACATGTTTGTTTAAACAGGACTAGGAACATGCATTTGCGTCCTGTTTAGTTTAAAATTTCAAAATATGTTAGATAATGCACATTGATAGAGTACTAAAACTTAAAGTGCAGAGGTACTTGGTGATTTGATACCTTACTGTGCAATAGGATAATTTCATAGTAGCTTCTACGGTTTATTTAAGCTAATTAATGAACAACTCTTTTTTAGTCTACAAACATCATGAACTTGGCTGTAACTGTGCATAATTTCTTTGATACATTTTAAGTGCTATGTTACATCACAGCAATGCAACCATTTAGGCAGCAAGTGATCAGCTTTTACGAAGATGGTCAGCTTGTGAGGATATATGCACTGTTTCTTTAAAATTGTAGAAGGAATCCAAGCAGGAGGGGCCTAGGAAATGTTGTAGACAGAATATATGCAGTGTAGCAAAAGAGTGCAGCTTTAAGGATACAGTTGTTTCCCACATTCTAATAAATTTCTTGTTTTGTGTCAAGATAAAGTGACTTCGTGATTCTTTACCAGTGTCATATGGCAATTCTAATGGCTGTTCTATATGAACAATATATGATCCAGCATAATAGTGTATTAGATGCTTTGGAAGAGACAGAAAATACTACTTATTACATAACTACAAAAAGTATTAAGATCTTTAAAATGTTTAGTTAAAACATTAGGACAACAATCCTTGCGGACTACAAATAACTAACTAATAATGGAAAATCTAACACTCTTTTCCTCCTTGAAGTCTATCCCCCTGGACAAGTAGGATCCTGCTCTGCTGTCTGCATCTCTAGTTGAGCCTACTATAATGCACTCTACATTGAGGCTATCTCCTTCCCTCAGCTGGGGTTTCAATAACACTTGTGCCTGTTCTTCCCCCAAAGTATCATATTAGCCTTATCTGGACTGAGCACTTAGTCTTCATGCAAGCCCTCATCATGCAGACATGGGGTTATTTGTTCTATTGCACTAGCCTGATGTGATGTGAAGGATATACAGAACTGGGTATCATCAATATATTAAATATACCATGGCCCAGGTGTCCTCCCTAACTCTCTGAATAGTGTCATGCACTCAGTAGCCTGAATGTACTAAATACTTAATAATTTTAAATTATTACATTTAATTTTTAAAATTAAGTGATTATCACATTTTTACAACTTGGTGATGTGATTATAAAACATGCAGGGTACTAAGTGATGAACATATATATTATATAGCATTTTTCCTTTGCTGGCCTGAGAGAGAAATGAGGTCCAAGAATGAAACCTGGTTTCTTCACTGAGATACAAAATACTAATTTCAACAATTCCTGACTGACATTTTATTGAACTTTCAGAGGTTTTTTTCCTGCTCGTTTCATTTCTGGAACTATGATCAAACAATAGTATTTGCATCTTAACTGACATGAGGTAAGAATGCCATAGTTCCTCAATTAGAGAGACAAGCTGAGTGAGGTATTATTTTGTATTGGACCGACCTCAATAGCTGCTGTCTGTCAGCTTCTGTTTTGTACAAGCTTATGTAACTCTCAAATCTAAAATGCAGAACTAGAGACAATGGTTATAATAGAATGAGGATGTTTGCAATAGCAGAATAAAAACACAAAATGCTATGGTATTAAAGTGGTTCTGAATAAAGGATTAAAAAAACCCAAAAGATCAGTTATAAAATTGCGTACTGTTATCTATTCCACCACCAGCAAAGGGAAGACTATATTATGCGAAACAGGAGTGGAGAACCATGATGACTTAAAGAATGACGGAAGGGAAAAATAAGTTCAACATATTATGTTAAAGGAACAATTGCTGAACCATCAAACTAACACATGCTTTGTACATTGAAAATGAATATTCTTATGTGGGTATGCAAGAAATTATAGTAACTTACATCACATTAAGTTCCTTGCCATCTTAAAATGATGGATGCATATGTTTTCTGCATCATACAGTATTTTTAAGTGGGCAAAGTAATTATCTCTTATATAATAAGCCATCTGCATGGATATAATTAAACATTAGCTCAATCTGATCTCTTTTATTAAAGCAGAAAAACTAGGGGATACGTAGCCTTTATCAAGCAAAGGAAATAGAAAACAATTGAAATTCCATCCATAACACCATGCTTATAATAATAACAAGCAATAACAATTGCTTAGGCTTTGGAAGGGTCAGAGATAAAGTGTGAAATTTGATGCTACATAACTCTTGTTGATATTGTAACATGCAAGTAAGAAGAGGGTTCAGCTTTATATTATGATTTTTTCTCAGTTTCTCACACAACTTGAATTACGACTCTGTCACAGGGTAGCAGTGGTCCTTTAAGAGCACAGGTTCTCAAACTGCGGGACCCCTCAGGGGGTCATGAGGTTCTTGCATGGGGAATCACAAGCTGTCAGCCTCCACCCCAAACGGTGCTTTGCCTCCAGCATTTATAATGGTGTTAAATATATAAACAAGTGTTTTTAATTTATAAGGGGGGGTTATACTCAGAGGTTTGCTATATGAAAGGGGTCACCAGTACAAAAGTTTGAGAGCCACTGTTGAAGAGAGAGCAAGGCCAGTGCACCTGTGACTCATTAGCTCTCTTCGGTTGGACTTAAGAGGGTACGTGGGCCTAGAAGGGTGACAGACATGGTGACTCAGAGAACTGAGAGACACACAGAAGGAAAGGTTAGAGTTGCCAAAGGAGGAAAAGAGAGACCAAGGGTGAAGCAGTAGCACAAGAGAGCTGCTACAAAGAGACATTGGGAAGAGAAAAGGTTGATAGTGAGGACTGGCCAGTGCTGTGGAACCCCTGCTGACTTGCACAGGAGCTTGTGCAGCAGCCCCAAGGAAGAAGGGAAAGAAGCCTGATTAGGAGCCATTAAGCCCAAACCAAATGGGATGATGCTGGAGAGTGGCTCCCAGGAATAGGGGTAGGACTCACAGGCAGGGAGGCCTGGCTGAGTGGAACATGCTGTGGGGAATTCTGTCACAGGACACCTGACTTGGGGCTACAGGAGAAGACTCACAGGAGAGAAGCGGGTTTTAGTACTCTCAGATACAAGGCCTGGAGAATAGGACCCTGGAATGTGGGCTAAAGGAACTAACTCTAAGTGGTTAATGACTTTCAGGTGGGTGACCCAGAAACAGGGACCTTTGAATGGGATAGAGGATCTGCTGCATTGTAACCCCTCTGTACTTTGGGGTTTTGAGAAGATCTATTTTTACAATGAGAGATCTGTGGACTGTAGCATTTATGAGAATAAAAGACCTTGAATTTGCCACTGCAAGAGACAATATTCCTTTTGCATGGGTCATATAAAAGGGAAACTGGGGCAGATATGCACGTTGTGCTGTGGCCTGCTGCAGGATGGTGCCCCAGGAGGGGACTGCCTTATAATCGTTCATGTATACTATAAGTTTAACTGCCAGGTCATGCTTCTTTGACTAATTAGGGACATTTGTGTTCTAATATATTTTGTAAAGTGGATGTGGTAGAATGGTTACAGGTCATGCCCTAGTATAACTGTTAGGGCAGCCAAACGATTAAAAAAATTAATTGCAATTAATCGTGCAATTAAAAAAGTTAATCGCAATTAATCCTCTGATTAAGTGTGCTTTTAATCATAGAACACCATTTATTTAAATATTTTGGGATGTTTTCTACATTTTCAAATATACTGATTTCAAATACAACACAGAATACAAAGTGTACAGTGCTCACTTTATATTTATTTTTATTACTAATATTTCTACTGTAAAAACAAAAGAAATAGTATTTTTCAATTCACCTAATACAGGTACTGTAGTGCAATCTCTTTATCATGAAAGTTGAACTTACAAATGTAGAATTATGTACAAAAGCCCCCTGCATTCAAAAATAAAACAATGTAAAACTTTAGAGCCTACAAGTCCTTTGAGTCCTATTTGTTGTTCAGCCTATTGCTCAGACAAACAAGTTTGTTTACATTGCAGAAGATATTGCTGTCTGCTTCTTGTTTATGTCACCTGAAAGTGAGAACAGGCGTTTGCATGGTACTATTGTAGCCGGTGTTGCAAGATATATACATGCCAGATGTGCTAAAAATTCATATATCCCTTGATGCTTCAACCACTATTCCAGAGGACATGCATCCATGCTGATGACAGGTTCTGCTTGATAATGATCGAAAGCAGTGCAGACTAACACATGTTTATTTTCATCATCTGAGTCAGATACCACCAGCAGAAGGTTGATTTTCTTTTCTTTTTCTTTTTTTTTTTTTGGTGGTGGTTTGGATTCTGTAGTTTCCACATCAGTGTTGCTCTTTGAAGACTTCTGAAAGCACGCTCCACATCTCATCCCTGTCAGATTTTGGAAGGCACTTCAGATTTTTAAATCTTGTGTGGAGTACTGTAGCTATCTTTAGAAATTTCACATTGGTACCTTCTTTGCATTTTGTCAAATCTGCAATGAAAGTGTTCTTAAAACATGCTGGGTCACCATCTAAGACTGCTAACATCATGAAATATATGGCAGAATGCAGGTAAAACAGAGCAAGAGACATACAATTCTCCTCCAAGATGTTCAGTCACAAATTTAAGTAATGCATTATTTTTTTAACAAGCGTCATTGGCATGAAAGCGTGTCCTCTGGAACAATGGCCGAAGCATGAAGAGGCATATGAATCTTTAGCACATCTGGCACATAAATATCTTGCGACGTAAATATCTTGCGATGCCAGCTACAAAAGTACCATGGTCTTACTTTCAGGTGACATTGTAGTAACGTTATTGACATGAACTGTGACCATATAGATCATTGTTGCAACCAAAGTCCTATAGTTGCACCAAATCTTATACAAAGGAAGTCAAGTAAGATGTCTAAGGAAAGGTTGTAATTTGCAGGTTATGATTATGCTATCTGTATGTGTGTATCATTGTATTTGAAGTTATGTATATTGGCTATCTACTTGTATCTCAATGTGTTGGATTCTAAGTAGCATCAATGAAGCATTTAGTCAGCTTCTTGAAAAAGGACTATTCTGAGTAAGTGCCCATTCAAGAAACACTTAACTGACAATGGACTTTTGGAGATGCCAATCCACATCTGAGCTTTCCTGGGAATGTTCAAACTAACATGTAAACTATGCCGTCAGCCTGCAAAAAGCTGAATCATTCATGGATATGTGACTTGCCCAGGTGGCTACAAACTCCATCTTGTTGCTGTGATTTTGCACAGAAGAACAAAGGGATTTCCGCCCACAAGAGAGAATATAAAAGGACCTGGAAGCTCCTCCATTTTGTGTTCAGCTGGCCCAAGTGATGGTCTCTTCACCCCACAGAGATTCCTGAAAGAAACTGGGACAAAGGACTGTAACTACAGGGGTGTGAGTGATTGATGGACTAAGGCCATAAACCACAACATTGGTCTGAAAAGGATTGGGCCCAGTCTAGGAAGGAGTCTAGTGTGTGAAATAAGCTTATTGGGACATCTCTGAGGGTGAGATTTACCTGTATTCAGTTTCTTACTGTATTGGCTTAGACTTGCATGTTTTGTTTTATTTTGCTTGGTAACTTACTTTGTTCTGTCTGTTATTACCTGGAACCACTTAAATCCTACATTTTATATTTAATAAAAACACTTTTGCTTATTAATTAACCCAGAATAAGTAATTAATACCCGGGGGAGAGCAAACAGCTGTGTATCTCTATCAGTGTTATAGAGGTCGGACAATTTATGAGTTTACCCTGCATAATTTTTATACAGAGTAAAATGAATTCATTTGGGGTTTAGGCTCCCAGAAAGACTGAACACTGGGTGCTGGGAAAGTCCCTGTTAACTGAGAAGCCCCTGGGCTAAGTGAAGCTTAGTTTTTGTGAACTGCAGGAGAGCGTGGCCCAACCTCTTGGTCTGTGCTGTAGCTGGTTTGAGTGTCTAGCTCAGCAAGACAGGAGTGGAGGGAAGCCTTCTCTGGCAGGGGGGTTTGTTCTCAGTGGTATCCCAGCACATCTAGTGACAGTCTTGAGGGAGTTTCTGTGACCAAACCCATCACAGTTGTAATTAAGAAGTAGGCAGCATTATCTCCCGTAAATGTAAACAAACTTGTTTCTCTTAGTGATTGACTGAACAAGAAGTAGGACTGAATGGACTTGTAGGCTCTAAAGTTTTACATTGTTTTGTTTTTGAGTGCAATTATTTAACAAAAAAACCTACATGTTAGCTGCACTTTCATGATAAAGAGATTGCACTACAGTACTTGTTTGAGGTGAACTGAAAAATACTCTTTCTTTTGTTTATTTGTGCAAATATATTTTGTATATTTGTAATAAAAATAATATAAACTGAGCACTGTATACTTTGTATTCTGTGTCATAATTGAAATCGATATATTTTGAAAATGTAGAAAAACATCCAAAATATTTAATAAATTTCAATTGGTATGATATTGTTTAACAGTGCGATTAATCACACTTACTTTTTTAAATCGCAATTAATTTTTTTGAGTTAATCACGTGAGTTAACTGCGATCAGTAGAAACTATAGAAACATGTTAGGAAAATCATGTTTTACTGATTGTTACAGAGCAGCTAAAAATCTCTCATAATGTATTAGTACTGTATGTTTGTTGACCTGGTTATTGGGTTGTTGACTGTCTATACTGGGGTTAATTCAAGAGACAGATGTCTGGGAAAATAGGCACAAAGGAAAAGAATAGTTCAATATAGCCATGTCAGCAAACACTTGAGAGTTGTTATGGCACAATACCAAAACAACTCGCCTGATCTCCAGCTGAGCCTACCGATTGGATTTGACCAGAAGGGTCAAAGCCTGGGAATGCAGAAGAATCACAGAAGTATAACAGGGAAAAAGGGACTTTCTCTCAAGAGATAGTGTGTATGTGTGTGACGGGGGTAATAGGGCAGCCAGGTGCCCAGTTTTTGGCTGGAAAGTCTGCTTACTGCAAATGGCAGAAGTGCCAGATCATCACCCGCTCCAGCCCCTACTCAGCTGGGGCTGCCTCATACCTTTGTTGGGCAGCTCCCAGCCCCGGCTCCACAGGCAAGTCCCTCCTATTGCAAGATAAACAATATTTTGGTCTAAGAAGACTGATCACTGTATTTACTACTGGTCAGACTCCCACAGGGAACAATGGCAGACTGCCCATATTCATCTGGGTCTTCTAGGAAACAATGGCTGATACCCTGGGGGACCATAGCACAAGACCCAGTCTAGGTGGAATTTTGCAATTCATCCACTCTGAGGAGAGGTAAAGACATGAACTCTCTCACCTGACATGGGTGCCTCTAGCCCTGTAACACTGACCTCTCTACAAACCAAACACTATTTTGCAATATAGCCAGTTCCTAACTGTGCCAGACAACTATGCACTGGCCAGGTTAAATATGTAGACTGAGATTTTCAAAGCTACCCAGCAGAGGTGGCAGGTTTGTATAATTTTTGGTTGTGCCCAGAACGGGTCCAAGTCCCTCTCCTCACTCCCCGCCTTGTAAGCCATTATATATTTTTTAAAATAATGTAAGAATGTGAGGGCTCTGGGGTGGGGCTGGGGCTGAGGGGTTTGGTGTGTGGGAGGGGCTTGGGCAGAGGGTTGGGATGCGGAGATGAGGGCTGTGGGGTGGGGCCGGGGATGAGGGGTTCACAGTGCAGGAGGGGGCTTAGGGCTGGGGCAGAGGGTAGGGATGTGTGTGGGGGATGAGGGCTCTGGCTGGGGGCGTGGGCTCTGGGGTGGGGCCAAGGATGAGGCATTTGGGGTGCAGGCAGGCTGCCCCCAGTATGGTCAGAAAGTACTCCCCTCCAGCTCTCTCCTCCCTGGCAGCACACTCACCTCGCACCACTGTCATTGCACGTGCTCTTAGGGCACATCTCAGATCCAGGAAGTCCCCTCACCTTCCCTGTGGTGGGTGCAGAATGGGGGGCTGCCATCATGTGTGCATTTCCTCCCCTGCTTCTGCCCCTCACTGTAGCCTCACTGGAATGGGGGATGGGCCTGCCCCTTGCCCAGCGAGAGGTAGGAGCGGTGACTTTGGGTGGGGGGCCCCCTGTGCTGGTGGAGGATCCTGCCGGAAAAGGGAAGGGTCCATCCAAGGCGGAAGGATGGAGTAAGGGTCAGCCTGCCCTGGCACTAGTGGTTAGGAGGTGCTAGGACCCTGTGGCAGCAGTTGATGTCAGGAGTTGGCAGAGCAGAGTGCAGCATGGAGCTGCAGGGGCACCTTCCTGCTCTCCAGGGCCCAGGCAGGGATGCTCAGAGGAGGCGTGCACAGGTGGCAGGCAGAGCTGGGGGAGAGATCTGGCCCTGAACATTGGTGGAGCCGGGCCCCTGGGCCCTGAATATTGCTGGAGCACGGGCACCATGGGCCCATGTGGCTCACCATCCTGGCTGCTACCCAAGGAATTTGCATTCCCAATGCCCATTAATTTGAAGGGATTTGGCTTAGAAATCTCTGATACAGTTTTGAAAATCTCAGCCATACTGTAGATGAGCCTTTAGGTAAATATTGTAGGATCTGTCTTGTGCTGTGGTAATACATAAGGCAGGGTGGAAAAGGATGAAGGGAACCTTTTCACACTATGCAGGCAATAGAGTAGGATATTTCCATAATGCACACACATGCACTAAGAGAGAGCTGATAATTTGGTTAACAACATGCCCACCAGCACTGCACACACCAAGGTAGGACTGGGTTGAAGGCTGGGTGCCTGCTTAGCCAGCTAGCCTATATTTTGCCAGCAGCAGAAAGTGATGCCCAGCAGACGGGGGGCATGCACCCTGCTTCAGCTGCGAACAGTGAAGCAGGCACCACAGCAGCTGCCCCTGACCCGCGCCCTGCACTGACAGGGATTTGTGGGACAGTGCAAAATAACGGGGCTGGGGCCACCTCACGTTTTGACTGACTTTCCCAGTAGGGGCCTCTGCCCCCCCCCCATTTCGGAATCACACGAGCGGCACCAGCGAAAAGAAGCAGCGCCCCTTTCTCCTCCCCCGGACCTAGGCAGGAGGACAGGGCGCCAAGGCGGGCCCAAGGGAAAAGCCTGGCGGGGCAGGCGGCCCGGAGCGGCTCAGCCCATCATTTTCCCCGGCGCCTGGAGGGAGGGAGGGAGGCTGTGGCGGCGCCGCCCTCTGGAGAGGGAGCCGGCGAGAGGCTGGTGTGAAGAGCAGCATCTCAATGAGGGACGGGCTAATGCAAATCGCCGCAATCACCAGCAGACAGTAGAAGAAAGGCGAAGCAGCTGCCGCTCAGCCTCAGCAGCAGCAGCGGCCAGCCGGGGGGGGACAGAAGACACATAACAAAAGGCATCCGAGCTGCTCTCTGCGACCACAGTTGCAATCAAAGCAAGGTGGCAGGGCGGGGGCGTTGCTGATCGGAAACCCAGCACCTCCTTCACAACCAACCTACTTAGGTTTGGGGCAGACGCGCTTCCAGCCCCCCACCCTTCCCAAGAAATAGGTAAGTGTTTTGATCTGGCAAACCAAAGGCAGTTCCTCTTACAAGCTCCATGCCGGCTAGTGCTGGGGTGAGCTTCGCCAAGCTTTTCCTGACACGCTGCAATGTACGTTTCTAGCCACCCTACTGCGTCTGTGCACCTGCCCCTTTTGTCTGGGTCTCCGCTTTTTGAGGTAGCTGAATTTGAGGGCAGAGTGGTGGCTAGGCTCGATGTTGCCCCCGCTTTCCCTCGCTGTAGTTAGGGCTGCGTAGTTTGCCCCTTTTTTTGCTGTGTGGTAGAGATTGTGAGGAGGATCCTCTCTCTCTTTCAGAAATGGTCTGACATTGGGTGGCAGACTCTGCTGTGGAACAAACCAGCTATTTGAATAGCATGCTCCGCTTTCTCTCTCTCTCTCTTTCTTTCTCTTTTTAAGAGGTGGCTAACTCTATATTCTGCTTTAAATTCCATTTTCATTTATAGTGCACCTTGCTGCTTAGCTCTGGCGATTTTTCTCGCTGGTTTTGGAGAAGCCAATTATGTAATTATACCTGCAGTGTTGAAAATGTGCAGACAGTTATGGAAAATGTATTTTTCTCTCTTATCATGGGGCCAATTAATGCCATCAGTTTTAAAGCAGAGCTTCCTGTTTAAAAACTGATGGCACAATATGGCCCATGAATAGAGGGTTCAGCTGGCGTAGTTGCATTTCAAACACGTTTTGAGCCACCTCAGAAGAATAAATATTTTTTGAAACCATTGTGACCTACATCAAATTGAATTGAGGAAATCGTTAGAAAATCCACTCTGTTGCAGTCTTTATTGAATAATCTTTATTGTATCGGTGTACGTATTTGGGTCTGAGTGATTGTTTTATGTAATCACCCACTCACACCTACAGAGAGAGAGAGTGTGTGTGTGTATCTGCCTCTAATAGATGTGTGTGGTACGAACTGGGGGGCCTGTGCCTTTTATATAGTAACATCTGATCAAACCAAATAACTGTCTAGAATTTCACTGGCTTAGTCTGGCCTTCTGATGTGAACACACTGGAGTGTGAATGGCAGGAGCACATTATTCTAGGGAGAATCTTATTTCCCTCTTAAAGGGGTTTAATTGGAGGCAACAATAATTTGTGAAAGTAGTGTGGGCCATTCCTCATATCATCTGTTAGTAAGACCCAAGATTACTAAAAATGAACATGAGATGTTTGAGATGTTTCTTTTACAGGGGAGGTGTGTGTTTTCTTTTTTTTTTTTTAATTTGACTTGGTTTGGACAATGAAACCACAGTAGACATTGAGGGGGCAGGGGGGTTGGTGTATTTTTTTTTTTTTTTTGTTCGCGTCAGTTTCACTTCCCAAGTACGGTCTTTGGATTGCAAGCTCTGTAAGGGGATGTTTACATCCCAATAAATGGCTTTTATTGGAGTAATAACTTTAAAAAACCCTACACAGCAAAACATGGTGTCAATCTTGGGCCTATATTGACCTGGACAGTTCCCCTTTAAATAATGTAACTTTTATCATTCTTGGTATAGTGGGGTGACAGTGAAGTGCTGGTCCAGAGAGAACTGTTCTTTTCTTTGAACTGAAGTTTTGTCAGGGTGGGGGCAGGGGTTGGTCTGGAAAGGTATTTTCCATTGGGGGAGGGGGGGGAGGAAGGGTGGCTGGATATGTGTGTAGGTGTTTTTTTCTTTTAGTACAGCAAATGTTATATGCAGATACAAGGCAAAGTATGTAAATATACCCAGGATCCCATGTTTGGATACTAAAATGAGTCAAGTTCTCACTAAATTGGAATAAATAGCCTCCGCAAGGACCCTGATCTTGCATTGCTTTGGTACATGTTTAGTTTAAACATGTGAATAGCCCTATGAATTTGTGAGGGACTACTCACATGCTTGAGAGTTGGGCACTGAGGCACACTATTCACTTGAACATATACCTGTATAAACAAAATGGTATCGGTCCATCTCTCTTGTCATATTGGACTATTTCTCTGTTGTTGTTTTGTTTTGTAACTGTCATTTAATGATTAGTGGTAATGAAGCTGGTTCTCTCTCTTCTCTTCCCCCCTCCCCTTTTTATTGGAAATCAGTGAGAGAGTGCCCTTCTAAATTAGGTCTGTGAATCTGTGCTATAAATAAATGTACTGTGCTTTGCTGTTCTGCAGACAAATCTAGGTGGCTCTTAAAACTAAACAATACTAGTCTATTTGTTTAAAATAACAAACCAAACACAACTGAAGGATTTATTTATATAGAGATGAAGACTGATATAACAGTTGTAGTAACATGTGTTTTATGTTTTTCACAAGATTAGTTCAGGATTCTTTTTAATACATATACCTTGAAAAAAGGAAGTGAGTGCTACACTTTCCCTTACATATAAATAAAATGGCTTAGATCTGCACAGTATGTGCTGTATTAAAAAGTTGGAATCATTCAGTTAAGAACCCAGTCATCCTGGAGCCTTATTTGTGGTTATCTCAGGTGTCTGGCATCAGTTGCTAATTCATGATATTTCTCAAGTCAATCGGTCAGTGATTTATACCAACTGGAGTTACGGATTTTTCACCAGGAAAAACTATCAGGGATGACAAATTCTGAACACTAGGTAAAGGATATTTACTGCTTTACTCTTTTCTTCTATATTCTGTAAGATAGTTTGCTCAGTGAATGATATTAGTTTCAGGAGCTCCTACTAACATGTCTGTCTGTTCTGTGGTAATTGAGTGCCTCCACCTGTTCAGTGTGTGGTTGTTGGTTTGGAAGTGGTGTTAACTCCAATCAGTCTAGTGTAGAACATGGGGTGAGGTAAGATGTAATGGCTGTCTGGAGCAAGACTTTTTCATCTGTGAAAATGACCAACACAGCCAACTCACTTGTATTAATAGCCTGGATTTCTGTTGCTAACCTACATGACTGCTTCCTCTGAAATGTTCCTAATTGGTTGTCACACATTGGCTGTCAGTAAATATAAGCCACTAAGTGGCAACTTCTTTGTGGTCAGACTTGAAATAAGCAATGCTGAGAGCATGAGTGAGTTAGTTGAGTCACTTTTAATAGGATTGGAAGCTTCACTTGGATGCAAGACTAGCAAAAACCAGTTCAGCTGCTCTTCTTCCCAGTAGCTCAACTTTGTACCATATATTAATGTCACACAGGCATCGTGTGTCTCCTTAGTTTTTGATCTAACAATTTTTTTTTTTGTGTGGTGGTGATGGTCTGCTTCTTGGTATAGAATAAAAGTGGCAACTAAGTTACTGAGTCTGCTTTCTGGTGAGCAAGGTTTTTCAATGTGCTGTATGGTTATGGTTTAAAAAAATGTAGTAGGGTTTAACTGATTAACCTTGATCACTCTGCAGGAGAGGCTCCTATAGTGTTTTATTTGTACACTGAATTCTTATGAGCTCTAAATGGACTAATAAAAATACTTTATCCATTGAATTCTTTCTCTTTCTCACCTCAGATTTACATCAGATGTCCTTTGGAAGAGACATGGAGCTGGAACACTTTGATGAGCGTGATAAAGCACAGCGGTATGGCAGAGGGTCACGGGTAAATGGTCTGCCTAGCCCTACCCACAGTGCCCACTGCAGCTTTTACCGAACCCGCACTCTACAAACCCTCAGTTCTGAGAAAAAAGCCAAGAAAGTTCGTTTCTATCGCAACGGAGACCGGTATTTCAAAGGGATTGTCTATGCCATCTCCCCCGACCGGTTTAGATCTTTTGAGGCCCTGTTGGCTGATCTGACCCGAACTCTGTCTGATAATGTGAATCTGCCCCAGGGAGTGAGAACAATCTACACCATTGATGGTACCAAGAAGATTTCCACCTTGGACCAGCTAGTGGAAGGTGAATAAGAGAGGCAGGGTGTAAAGTTCCTATCTGTATCACTACTTTATTTTACCACTGTTATATTTGCATCAATGCATGCCTAATATTTCAAATATGTTTTGAGCTTCTTCAAGACTAACTTTCCACAAATATGAGGAGTACATAGTATTGTGATTCAAATGATCACATAGGCTTTTCTTTTCTCATGGGGGAGAACCTATATCTCAATCATAGCTTGAAGCATATACTGTCTACTTGCACTTAGGAGGAAGCTATTTGTCTCCTTTCAGACTATGGGTTCTATATTCCTTTCTGAAAGTGGTGACCTTTCCCTTTCTCCTCCCTTCATGGTAGCCCTCCTAGATTTCAGAGCTCTCTGACAGTTCCTAATTTCATGTTAAAACCTTGCTGAAGGGTTTAAACTAAACTATATCAAGCCATTGGTACCCTTATTTATCTACTTGTTACAACAGCAGATATCCTCAGTGATACTAAAGGCCAGTACTGATGGGGTTTAAAGATTTTCTCTCACTTCATAGTGAAGACCTCTAGTTGTTCCCCTCCAATAAATGTCTTGCCTTATGTGGGTGGAGAGTACTCCAGTTACTTAACAGAAGTAAAAGTAGGTTCTGTGATAAAGGCTAATGTCACTCTTCAGCTCAATCAGGGCCCATTGTCTGAACCATAAATTGCCATTTTATTTCTCCTGCAATGCAGTGGTGATATCAAACCCATGAGCGGTGGAATACACATTGTTCCTTAGTGCTAGGGAGCTCCAAATTCAGAGTCATCTTCTAAACTGGGGCTCCCTCGCCTCAAGTGCAGGACACTGACTCCAAGATACTTGCTGTCTTGCCTTTGGCTTCTTTCTTCGCATAGAGAGAACAGTTCTCAGAATAGAATAAAGAAACCTTGTGTCTAACTTTCTTCCTAGTCAAGTGGAACGGAGCTCCAGTTATAGTTCTGGAGTGTATGAGAAAAGGATAAAACTTAATTTAATCCCTAAACATAGTAATGTGAGAGACCTGCTGTCAGCCCAGCCTGTGGCCTTAACTCTGTGAATGTATTTTTGCAAAACTTAAAGGTAAATCTTTGCCTGTGTGGGTAGGAGGGAAGAAGAGTCCTCACACTTTTTAGTACTATTCTACTCTTAAACAAAAATACCTTTAGTAACAGTTAATAGGTCAGGACCAAACTTGCAGGGTTACTCATGTGAGTAGTCCTATTGATTTAAGTAGGTATTTATTTATATTTCTCTAATGGCTAGAGGCTTCAGTGAGGTACTAAGTGCTGTACCCTCCACTTGTGTTGGGTTTTTTTAATGTCCTTGTGACACAACTCATCATTTCAGCATATGGTGAGAGGGGAACAGGTAGAGAAACTAATATGAGGAGGGAAAGAAGATACTAATAAACAATATATTTGGCATAACAAAGCAATCTCAGCACACAAAATACTTAGCTGTTATCAAAGGATTTTTGTAGGCATCACAGCAAAGAAAGGTCTTAAGGAGGGGTTTGAAAGAGGACGAAGTGGTGAAGGAGTAATTTTTTACAGAGCTCCTCCCTGCGTAGGAGGCAGAATGAAAGACCATGTAAAAGTGCTTGAGTGAAAGATGGGTGCTTGAGTGTCAGTGGGACTGCTCTCATAAGTAAGGGATTGCAGGTTCAAGCCCATAACTCTGGTTTTGGGCTTTCAGATTCCAAGGTAGGATTGGAGCAATAGTAGACCTGTGCAGTATTTATATTAGGCTGGGGGAAAGTAACTACCAGGAGGGCGATGAAAGAAATAGCCATTGCTATCCATTCCAGGACAATGCTTCTCTTTTCTTTTAAATAATTAATTGATCTCTTCATACTATTTACTGATGCAGTCACCAGGAAGCAAATGTCCCTAATATAAATGCTGACTGGCTGGTAGCTAAAAGCTGTGCAAATGCCAGCTGTCAAGGACAGTGAATATGATGCAGAGGGTATATTAAAATTAAATTACCTTGCAAATTTAACCTGATCAGCTGATGCACTTATCTAGTAATTTATCAGTTATTGCCAACCTGTGAAATAATGTGGATGTTATTGATTATTGGAATACCAGTGTTTAAAGTGAAAATTTCCCTTTTTTTTTTTAAATTAGAGAGAGCAAGTTGGTTATTTTGGGGCAGGCAAACCGAATGTCTTCTCTTCCTGTGCCTACCCCTCCACCGAGTGTTAGTGTAATGCTCAAATCTAAAATGTATATTCCTATTTCTATGTGCCACTGGTAGGATTGAAAGGAGTAAATCCTTGTGTATAATTAAAAAAATACATGCTTGCCCCACCCAAAAACAGTTGGTCTCTTCTGGAGATCTGGTGCTGTACTTGTATAAAACTACAAGATGGAATACTTTACAGATTTACAAGCCAATCAGAACAATGCAGAGTACAGATTCACTCACTGGCTGTTAATGGAATGAGTGTTTTATTTAAACCTTTTTTTTTTCTTTTCAAATTTAACAGACTTTGCTAGTTTATAACAGCAATAATTAACTTGCAGCTGTTGCTTTTTGTTTAAAGAGCTGAAAAATCACTTGGCTTTGCCGCCTCCCCAATTACATTCCTGTTCAGGCTGTTAACATGTCAAGTGTTGCATTGTGTTCATGATTAGACTAATACTTTCTCACTATATGTACTAACTTCATGAGATCTTTTTCATTCAGATATTTTCCATCAAAAAGAAAGGAAGTTACATTTTTGATGAGACTATGTCTACATTGTCATGTATGTCGGCAAAACTTACGTCGCTCAGAGGTATGAGTATTCCATTTCAGTGAGCGACATAAGTTAAGCTGGTATAAGCTTCTCCCACTGCCCCTAGCTTCTAGCACTCATGGGGTGGGTCGGGGGTTAATGCCAATGGGAGGGTTCTCTCCTGTCTGTATAGAACGTCTTCACCATGTACACTGTAGCAACACAATTGTACCAGTACAGTTGTGCCACGGCTGCACTGTAAATGTAGACATGCCCTTAGGTGCAAACCCTGTAACTAGTGATGGTTCATTCTGAAATTCAGAGTTCTTTCTTTTCTTATCCTTCCCTCTCCACTGAGGAGAATGCTGCATGCTTCCCGTAAGAGTAGGGTGAGGGAGGACTTTGTCTGTCTTCCTAGGATGACTCATGAGAGGTGTTGACAGGCTCTGGAGAGAGATTCTCTTGGCTGTAAGGATGTGGCTGTAACGGAGCTGTGTGGGAGGTAGTTCCGAAGGAACAAATAGGATGCAAATTGGCTGCTTTGCATCAGCAGTGTTCTTTGTTGGTATGCAGGAAGCCTAATTCCTGAAACGACCAGTCAGGTGAAATTTCATTTTTCTTTTCTTTTTTTTTTTTTTCCAAAACACTTCAGGAATCGTAGATGTGTCTTCCATTAATTTAAATTAAAATCTACTGGGCTACTTTGAAAAATTCAACTCAGATTTCTTTGGCAATTAGACCTATATAGCATAGGAAATGCCTTGGTTTTGCTAAGGAAAGGTGCACAGATCTTCAGTGTCCCCATAATTTGCTACCTTCCCTTCTCCTTTCACCTCAGCCAAATGAAGGACTGTAATGGCTTTTAGAGTTACTTTCTGCTGTCAAATCTAATGTTGTAAATAGCTTCTGAACACTGACTTACTATACATGGATTTGAGTGCTAAAAGGTGAAGATTTTTTCATTCCTCCTGATACAAATGAAATCAAGAAATTTACATATTGCAAATACTACCTGATCATAGAGATGTAGACTAAGTTATCTATTCTGTACGCAACTCTCAGGAATTGGCAAATGCTTAATTTATCTTGCTGTTCCATATAAACCCTGGGGATTCATAGAAGTATATTAAGTGGATCCAAGAAAGGGTGGACTAGCAGTTCTGAGCCTTAAGAACTGTTGTTGTACATCTTAACTAAGAACAATAATAGATTGGATTAAGCGTGAAAACTTTAAAACATGGGTTATATATTCCTCAACCTTAGCTCTTGTAGTAATAGTCCAATTACCAAAAAGAAATAAACCATGATTGTGCTTATTTTATTTGTATTCCCATAGTGCCTACAAGCCCTCGTCATTTACCAGGACCCCGTTGTGGTAGGTGCTGTGTACAACACAGAACAAAAAGACAATCCCTGGCCCAAAGAGTTTATAATCTAAGTATAAAACAGATGGATGCAGACAGGAGTACAAGGAAACAATGATACAATATTGGTCAACATGGCAGGCAGAAGTATCAGGTCACCAGTGACCTAATTGTTGTGAAACTTTTTGGTAGGCCTTACCTCAAAGGAGGGTTTGAAAGGAGAGTAATGAGGTAGCTTTGTGCATGGTTCTAGGGAGCTCCCCCCAACCATGGGGAGCAGTGTAGAAGAAAGAAGGTGCTTGTTTGGTAAGTGGGTGATAGAGGCTGGCATCATGGGCTACTTGGAAGCAGAAGCTCTCCCTTCGGTAGCGAGTGAGAGATGAGCTGTGAAGACAAATCACTGATGTTTGATGAGATAGAGAAAGGGGATAAAATGGAGGGATTCAGAGGGGTGACATGGTCAAAATGGCAGGCTAGGAAAGTGATCTTTGCAGCGGCATTCTGTAGATAGTGCAGTGGGCTGCAATGGCACTACACACATGAGCATAATTAAGCCTATGTGTAAATGTTTGTGGAATCAGGGCTTTGAACATCTGCAACACTTAATGTTTGGTTGTCATCCTGTCTTTGTAGTCCATTCCACCTGGTGGAAGGCTACCATCATTCCTCCACCCAATTATCCTGGGACTTTATTGCCTTCCCCCCACATGAGGGCTAAGGGGATGGGGAGGAGACAGCTGTCTCCTCCCTGTACCAGACTTTAGGAGATCCAGCCTCATTCCCCATCTTCTTTAGGAGATGCCGTCCCCTAATCCACCTCCAATTCTGTTTTATTCTGGAACCAGACCCCCTGTTGATCAATACTTGCACTAGGCACCTGCTGCCAGGAGGCACTAGCAATTTTTTTGGCTGCCACTGCCACCATGCCTCCAAATCCCTGCTGGCTTCACAGATGGCGAACAGTTCCATCCCTAATAGCAGCTGTAATCTTATCCACTCCCCATTCCTCAGATGCTGAACATGCAATTGCATGACAGGCAACCATCACCCTTTCCCACTCACATAACTTAGCCACCAGCTAATTACCCTCTTCTGGTCTTGTCCAACCACGAGGGCCAGGAAGCTCCCCTGTAAGACCATCTGCAATATCTCAGCCTAGGAAAAGGACCAGGCTCTACCTCTAGTCCTTAACTCCACCCACTTAAAAGCTTGACAAGCAGGATAATGGACACATTAGTCAAGAGAATATTAACATACTAGAAAAGACCAAAAGGGCAACTAAAATGCAACTTTGCTCCTTTTCTTAGAATGTTCACATAAAGAATTAATGCTACCTCTTCCTAGCAGACATTTTGCCTCTTAGTGGCCATCTTTTACAGATCTTTTAAAGAGAACAAGCACAGCACGCCATAAAAGAACAGTTCTGCACTGGAAAAACTACCTTTGCTGGCAAATGTAGATCAGTCCAGTGGGTAATTTTTTTTTTTTTTTTTTTTTTCCCCTTCTGGCATAGACCAGGCCTAAGTTTCTTTCTTTTCAAAGATTGCTGTCATCTATGGCTTTGAATATTAAGATTTTTATTCTACTTGGAGTAGTATAACAGCACATTAGTTTAAATGCTGAGCACTCTCAGAATTTGTAACGTGTTCGCTTGTGTATTATTGAGCCAGTAAGTAAATTGTACATGAAACATCACCCACTTTCCTGTTGTTCAGCATGCTTTCTCCTTACTTTAGTTCTGTGTGTCTTAATTTTGTACTGATTTAAGTTTCACCCTCTTTTGTGTTTACGCCCTATAAATGCTTGTCAATGGCTATAATTTCCTTCACTGCTCCCTTAGTTGTCAGATAGCCAGGGCATATGATTAGGGCTAGATTGTGTCTTTTTAAGCACAATTGTAAACAAGTCATAGTACTTCAGCTTCATAACCCTTGAGTAGCCCCTATGAGACATTGTGCCTCTGAGGCATCTCTTTGACACACATTTCCTCTCTGCTTCCCTTTTGCGCTGGGGTCAGATAGTCATTTGCTGTTGGCCCTTACCGGCCCTTACCAAATTTCAGCCACTGTCCCCATCCCCCAGAAAAGGGAAAAGAGTGACTGCAACTTTATGGCTATTAACAGGCGTCCCAGCCACTGCTGCTACCTGGACACGGTGAAGCACCTGAAATTCCAGCAAGCCCCTCCGATTGTGAGCTTTGACAAAGTCCAAGTTGAAAGATGGGATTGCTTCCATACTCCTTTGTCTTCCCCTTTCCTCTGCCTTCACCAAATTGCTTCCGTCTTGTTCGGACTGAATCGCAGCCAGCCAATCCTTATTCAAGCCCCAGCTTACGTGGCTTCCTCTTCTTTAGACTGTGGCTCTTATTTAAACTATGGCTAAATGTCTACGACTGTGTCTACACTTGCCTCATAGCAACTGTGAGTGAACCTTAAGGAAAATAACTCTCTTGTTCTGTGGCTACCAGTATAGAGTGGAAGAGAAATACTGAATCTCCTCATTGGATTATGGATCCTAGCCCTAATGAGCACTGACATAATTCCAGCACTCCATGTTAGTCGCAGAAAAACTTTTTGTTTCCCTTTAATCAAACTTCTAAGGGAAAAAAGATATTTTCAGAACTGGAAACAGAATCAAGGTGAACACTCTTTGCATTTTGGCTGGCTTGTCTTATCACAAAGGCAATTAAGGTGGGAGGATTAGTCTTAACTTTGAACTTTCTGACCGCTATCAGTTAGGATCCTGATTCAGGAAAGTTAAACGTGCTGAGGTGCTTCCCTGGATTAAAAATGCTTTCCTGAATTGGGGCCTCAGTGTTAAAAAAAAACAAAAACAAAAACTTGCATATATGCATCACTATGAAATCAGGGTGTAGTTTACGTAGGACAGGACAAATACAATACACTTCTCAAACACTGAATTCAGTGGCCTTTAGGAACATACGTGTGACTCCCACAGCTGCAAACTGACTTCCCTGAAGTTGTCCTATGGTAAATGATATATTTGTAATTCTCTATTGGAAACTTACCATATTGCATCACAACTTCAAGACTACTTAAAAAATAAAGTGCATCTAGTCTTCCTCCTCCTTTTTAAAACAAACAAAAAGCCATGAAAATAACAATGCAGTTTAGGTAGAGCAAGTTACATAAATTTACATAAACATTTAGAACCAGATGAAATCTAGGCTGTTCCCTTTTAGGAAAAATGTACCTTAGCAAAAGGATGATATCACTGTTTGGTGCAATGCTGCAGTAAAACTGGCAGCTAAAATTGCCGAGGAAAGTCTGGCATACAAGCCAGCAAAATCAGTGACTGCTTTCTCACTCTTTATTTTTTTTGTTTTATAGTAGCTACTAATGTGATAACCAAGAGTAAATACTTGTACCATGACGTGCTCACTCCTCTGTTGCTATTCAGTAGGCATCTAATTGTGCAGATCATGCAGAATGGGCTACCCAAAGCTTTCTTTGCAAAAAAGGGGGCAAATCCTGCATGTTCGGTACATTAATGGTCTATCTTTTGGGGTGGTAATAGTTGTTAAAATCCATAATATATTTAAGTAACCAGCTTGATATTTAGCTGTGAACTAAAATGCAGAATGGAGGTAGCCTGCCCCTTGGAAATATGACAACATTCTAAAATGATTTTTTTTTTTCTAGACAGTATTTCTCTAATTCGGTGACTGCTCAGTCAGTTGCCGTGTTGCAACAACACCGTCTTAATGTAAACTTATAACTGTCAGAAAAGCCTGCAAACTATTTTAATAAACCTAAGTAGACACACGCTATTTTGCTATTGATTGTGAATGCCCAGAAATAAGTGGCTTTGTTAATGTAAGAGGGCCTAAAATACCTTGACACAAGTTCCTCTCTATCAAAAGTAAACCCATTCTATACAGTGTATTGACTTACTGCATAAAACATACGTCTGTAAAGCACTCTTTAAAAGAAATTCTGATTATATTAATAGCTGTACTTTAAAATTCTTGAAATCTATGGATGAGGTGTTTTACACAAAGAGGGAGCACTTACATAGTGTTTGACCTTGCAACAATGGAATAGTTAGTGCAAAAAATATTGGTCAGGGACACGGATAAAAGAGAATGTGTCTTGTTTGATCACTCTTAGATCATTACTACATTTAATCGCTAAAGCCTTTTGTTCTGAGGCTACCAGCTATGTATACTTGTAATAAAGGAAGTGCTTAACTCTGTATCTCATAAAAGGAGCAGAAGTGGGGTTATTTTGGTCAGTCATTTCTTAACACCTGGGCTTTGCAATGACATTTGAAATGTTATTGCAAACTTGAATCTACATCATGAATAAAATGTGATTAAATATTTCCCTTCCTCTGCCCTCCTGGCATTTTATTGTCCAGTTTAAAGGGACAATCCAGCCTTCTTACAATTTTTTTTTATTTTGATTACTGTAATCTCCTCCTGGCTGGCCTTTCTGAGATTCTTATAGTATCCATCTTCCTCCATAATGGCCTTAAAGATTATCTTCTTCATTTGTTCTGCTGACGCTGTTGCCTCCTCCTTTTGAGTCCCTCCACTGGCTTCACCTTGCTCACCTCATCAAGCACTTAACTTTTCATTGTTACCTTTTGGGCAACACACAGATCCATCCTGGCATAGGTCTCAGGTCTTACTGCTTATCTGATCTTCCTGTCCCCAGCCCCTCTATTTGTCCAGTGATGATAGTCTTGACACTTGCATATCTTCACATATCAATGCCTTTTTACATGCTGCGCTATGTGACTGGAATGACATCCCACTTGGTCCAGAGATCCATTAACTTCTCTTTATTTGACTACTTTCTAAAAGCTCATTTCTCCTTTGTCCACTGACTTTTGGTTTGTAATAACTAGGGCCTTTCCAAATTCACGGCCCTGAAAAATGCGTCACAAACCATGAAATCTGGTCTCTTTTGTGTGCTTTTACCTTATACTATACAGACTTCACAGGGGAGACCAGCGTTTCTCAAATTGGGGGTCCTGACCGAAAAGGTAGTTGCAAAGAGGTCACAAAGCTATTTTAGGGGGGTTGTGGTATTGCCACACTTCTGCATTGTTTTCAGAGCTGAGCAGCCAGAGAGTGGTGGCTGTTGCCCAGGCATCCAGCTCTGAAGGCAGCACCCCACCAATAGCAGTGTCGAAGTAAGAGTGGCAATACCATACCAGGCCATCCTTACTTCTGTGCTGCTGGTGGCAGTAGCTCTGCCTTCAGAGCTGCGCTTCTGTCCAGCAGCCGCCGGTCAGTGCAGAAGTAATGGTAGCAGTACTGCACCCCCCCCTCCCCACTCAACAATAACCTTGCACCCCCAACTCATTTTTGGGTCAGGACTCCTACAATTCCAACACTGTGAAATTTCAGATTTAAATAGCTGAAATAAAAAAATTATGACTTTTTTTTAAAATCCTATGATTGTGAATTTGACCAAAATGGGCTGTGAATTTAGTAGGGCCCTAATAATAACACACAAACAGAAACCTGCAGTTGCTATCCTAGATTTTCCCCCCCCCCCCCACCCCAGTGATTTGTACTCTCTCCTGTTGTTGTGGTACAGAGTGGGTTTTTTCCCTGCCTTGTGCAGCACAAAGCATCTTGGGCTTAAGTACTAAGACATGGGTTTTATTATGTTAACATACATTAGACTACTGAAACTGGAAGAATGAAAACATCTAAATTCTATTTGTGAATTCTCTTGGTTTTACCTCTTGCACTAAGTTCAGTTTCAGCACTGATACAGCCAATGTCATTTCTGGCTCATGCACTGATATAGCGTTTGTACTTCAGGGGAAATGTTTAATTCTAAACAGAAAATATTATAATGGTATTTTTAATGGAAATATTTTCTAGTGACCTTAATCAGTTTTTTAACACTGTGATTAAGCTTTGTAACTTTTGGGCCAGAAGTGTTTTAACATTGTGAAATCTATCATTTTAATTCACTCATTCCATATTAGTTTAAGTTTTCAACTTTGTTTTAAAAAAATGAGCCTCTCATTATTCACTATGAAATTAACACAATTTTAAGTTCAAATGTTGAGAACCTTATTTTACGGAAAATATCATTATTTCTAAATTATTTTTCCTAGTACTATTGTGTACTGTTACTTCAAAAGTATGTGAGACCTATGTTTTGTATACAGCGCTGTGAGCCGCTGAAAATCCTGTTGAAGACATGAAATCAGTGGGCCACTTCAAATAATCTGTTGAGGGGTGGGGGGTTTGGAAAAATCTGCTTGTTGCATATCTATATGAAACAGCAGTAATGGAGTATTCAAAGTATATTTAAAAAACTGTCTGAAAAACTTGCAGATAAGAAAACTACTGCTTTAATCCAGTGTATAAATGTAGTTTCTTGATATTATGCTATGAGTAGGTGGCAAAGTGCATCTTTCAAAGATCTGTGATTATGATCTGCAGTGTCTTAGCAGAGAGGATGGAGAAGAGAGAAAAGACATGATTGATACAGGGCAGATCAAAAATAGGATGTAGTTGTGTAAGAAGTGTTTTTGCATTAGTCAGACATATTGGTCTGACGTGTTTTTTTTCTTTTTTCCCTTCAGGGGAGAGCTATGTGTGTGGTTCAATAGAACCTTTCAAAAAACTGGAGTACACGAAGAATGTAAACCCAAATTGGTCAGTGAATGTTAAGACAACATCTACTTCCCGTACGGTGCCGTCTCTTGCCACTGCCAAAGGAAGTCCTTCAGATGCAAGAGAGAATAAAGATTTCATTAGGCCTAAACTGGTCACCATCATCAGGAGTGGTGTGAAACCACGTAAAGCAGTCCGGATTCTGCTTAATAAGAAAACAGCACATTCATTTGAACAGGTTCTTACTGATATAACTGATGCCATCAAGCTGGATTCGGGAGTGGTTAAACGCCTGTACACACTGGATGGAAAACAGGTAAGAGATTTCATTTTAATAATCTCTAGAAACTTCCCCGCACTCCCCCCAAAATGCAGAGTCTTGTCATTACTTTTAGTAACTCGCATGGTAATTAGTTAATTTTGTTCCAATGGGTACTCCATGATTGGTGTTCAGTGCTGGTCTCCTGAATAAGGTTGATATAAATTTTTAAGTTTAATTAAAGATTAATACAAAAAGCGTAATTTTAGTAAAAGATCTTTTCAGGAATAGTTTGCCTCTTTGCCTCAGTGGATGGTCTGGTTATTTATGTGTGTTTGTAGCTCTTAATCTGCCACAAATCAAATTTGCTATGCTGGCTTTGAAAATGTATGTGTCAGAAGGCCGGAATGAAGAATGTGATAAAGTATGCTGAACTCGTTTCTTTAACCTGTCTTTTTTTTTTCTTTTCTGTAACAGCATTATGAACCATTGTTCTTAGTGTCTGTAATTCTAACAACGAGGACACATCGCATTGTATTGAACAGTAATATATTTTCATAGAAAATGTACCTTTTACTTTTTGAGGCATAATTTCAGTTGTAACTTCTTCTTTACAATAGGATAGTTTAAAGTTAAAAAAAAAGGTGGGTGGGAACTTTCCCTCAGACAGAGAGCGGCATGAGGCCTGTTGACCCATGGTGCCCAAACTTGTCAACGAATCTCTTCCAGATGATCCAAAGAGCTGCTCCTTCATCTTTCCAAAACCATATATATCAAGCAATGTCTCTTTCTGCTAAATGTAGCCTGACCAAAACACTGTTCAAATTCTAGAGGCTTTTTTGACCAAGTAAATATAAATGACTACTCTCTTCTGTGTAATGTGCCCTATTGCTTTGGTTTTTTTTTTTTCTTTTGATGTAAATTTAATGTTAAAATATATGGATGATAAATATTGAAGAGGTAATAAACTCACAGGAGGACAGGGGCAAACTGCAGTGTGATCTGAATCAATTAGAGCAGCAATGGCTGCAGGTAAACAAGGGGAGATGTGGTATTCTATAAATGTTAACTCTTACCCTAAGGAAATAGCACAGATACAAAATGTAGAGATAAAACGAAGCAGAAAAAAAAGTTGCATTTAAAGTCTGCCTCTCCCTCTTGCAATAGTTAGTGTCCAAATATTTTTCATATAAGCATGCCTGTAGCGGACAGGATTGTAGAAGAGCATACTGCCCAAGAATATTTGTATCTTGAGACTCTGTCCAGTTCACAATATAAGTAGTAGACATTGAGAAACAGCACAACTTCATTGCCATCTCCCAAAGTCCCATGTACCGTAAAAACAGTTCATGTAGAATGATTAGCATCTTTTTTTCCTTAAGTTGGTAACTCCCATGAGACAGTACAGAGTGGAAAAACTGGATGTCAGCAGTAAGAAGCTGTGAGAGGGCAACTTCAGGGAATGGTAATGGGGAAACAATATTTTACCTCGTCAATAAGGGTCAAGTCTGTAGTGACTAAAAAACCATTCCCATCTGCAGGTTAAAACCTATATGTGACACTTGCGTTGGTGGTTGAAGTCCAGCTCCTGGTTTAAGAGTACGCATCTGAAATATCCATCTTGCAACTGATTCGCTGGCAGTCTTGGCAGAGAAGACAAAGACTGACTGTACATGGCATTCAACCTGCCCTGTGGTCCCTTAAAGTTGAAGCACGTGTGTGAGGAATGTAGTATAACTGCTGTCCATGGTGTACTTGTTTTGTGAGACGAGGCAGCATAGTTTAAGAATGTCTGTCTACTCGTAAACTGGTACGGTGGCACAGCTGCTGTAGTGCTTCAGTGTAGACACTATTCTCCCTTGGCTGTAGTCAATCCACCTTTTTGAGAATTGGAAGCTAGATTGATGGATAAATTCGTCTTGTCAAGGTCACAAGGCAAGTATCTTAACCTCTTGATACCTCCTGTTATACCTGTTTGTAAAATATTGTAGTTGCCCATCTCGCAGGGATGTTGTGAGGGTCAATTAATGTTTGTACAACACTCTGAATGTTTTATAAAGCACCATGTAAATGCTGAGTTTTGTAGCACATGGAGGAATCCGGACTGGAGGGGTATCAATACAGTGTGCCTTTTTTCTTGGTAACGAAAAACTTTCAGTGAACTCAGCTTATTTTTAAACTTGCTTCAAGGAAAGTGCTTTGACTCCTCATATTCACTCTCTTTTATAGTCCACACCCTTCAGAAACACAAACAACAAACCAAACAGAACCCTAGTCAAACTCTTTCGTCTTGTTTCTTAGAATACTTTGTTCCTTCTTCTGCAATCAGAAGTTTGAAAATGGATAGGACTGACCTAGCTGCCAGACATAAGACTTGGATGTTTCTAACTGTGGTGATATCACAGGTTGGCTGGATTCCTTGTCAAGCTGTGACATCTGAGACAAGTTCAAATCAGTGGTGGTCCTGAGAGATTCTACAACCAGTTCTCAGCCAGTAAACCTTGTGGCTACTGGAGCCTCCTTGAGATGGGTGCCCTGACAAACATGCCCTTCTCTATCTATTTTGTTCTGTTTGAAGTAGTATTGTCTGCTGCCTAAGCCT
>NC_133769.1:321528854-321532185 GCF_003597395.2 Chelonoidis abingdonii
GGGCCCATCAGCATGAACTTTGTTTTTGCAACATGTGGCTTGTGCATCCATTCTTTCTGACTAGGGTGGTTTTAAGGCTACAAAGTCCCTACTTTCCACTGTGGGAGCTCCAGCAAGCCAGTCTTCCTAACAGTGTCTGTGGTTTGTTTTTTCTTTGAGGGCTTTGAACTGTATATTGTCAACAGTTACTTGCTTAGAAAGAGTTTTGTGTGGTATGTTTGTTGTTAAGGTAAAGGCATTACGCAGAAAACATGTTAAAAACAATAAACTGATTTAAACACACACTAAGCGTACTAGGAATCACTCATCAATCTCATGGGGGCTCTAGTAAGTAGGGCACAGTTTTCCAACCCTTCCACAAGGGTGGGAGTCCCTCTTGCATAGAAGGTTCCTGTCCAATGGCTGGATTAGAAATAAGGTCCTAACTCAGTTTACGCCCAGCCTTTTTAATATCAAAAGCCCTTTCTTTGTTTTTTCTGGTTGCTGAAGAAAACAGTTTGAACTAGTATATGCAAGCCTCTTTCAGGTGTGATATCTCTCTGGAGTGTTTTTAACATAAGTTATTTACCTTAATTAGAGAGACACTCAGTTTTTGTTTCCTGAAGGAACTGTGATAACTCTCCCTCCTGGAGTTGCTTACAGTCCCTGGCCCACAGTAATACATACGCTTAATATCATATTGACCCCAAAGGTAATGCTTGGGATTGAAATATGTCACAGGCTTGTCAAACTGTAGCCTGATCTCTCTGCTCTGAAAGGGGAACAAATCAATAATGGAAATTGGAAATTATGTCACTTTAATGGAAGGCCCATTTAGGTTTCTGATGATTTGGTACCACTAGTGAATTCTGGTTGATATTATGAAATTGCTGGATCATGAAAGGCCTCTGTGTATCCACCATTGCAGACAAATCTTTGAGCATGTATATCTCGGAGTAGAGACAATAGTGGGTTGTTAAAACTCAACAGTCTATTCACATTGAAGCACTTTGAGATACTGTGTTTCCTGGGAGACTAGTCTGGGTAAGATAGGGAAGATACTTCCTCTTCTTGTCTCGAGGGAATGGAGAAAGTGGAAATTTCCCAAGCAGGACATAGACAGAGGTGACTAAGCAGGAGGTTATAAAAGGGCTCACCAGGGAAAGATCTTGGACAGCCACACAAGAAATTTGTGGGGGGAGCAAGGGGAGGTGGGTAGAAGGGATGGGCTGGCTAAGATAGAGGAGGAGACCTGGGGAAGAAGGGCTCTCTCTGTTTCAGAAACCAAGCCATGTACTAAAACATAAGGACCCTGGATGGCCCCAGACCACCTTGACCCAAGGCTAAATAATGCTCTGGAGAGATTAGGAAATGGAGGCTGGGAAATGTATGTAGGGTTTATTATTTTTGTATAGACCTGTGTGTGTTTGTGTTTTTAGAATCCTGTGCAAAGTCTATATATATTATGTGATGCATCTTATTGTACCTCCCTGAGGGAGTAAAAACTGCAGCCAAAGTGCTTGCATAGCTGAAGTTCTTGGGGAGGGTGTTTTCAAGCTATAGGAGAAGTTTCAGGGCTGGATGTAGGGGCTGGGTAGGGGACAAATAGTGACAGTTCTCATGAAGAGTTGACAGAAGATCTGCACCTCAAGAGCATGTCCATAGGTCATAAAATAGACATGGTGCTAGGGCTCTTTTCAGACTCTGGAGGCGTAAACTCAGAGGATCCAGTGACTGGATCCCCTCACAGCAATCTGGTGAGTGGCCAAGAAGCGGTGGTCAGCTGGACCTATGACAAGGGCCTTTTCCAATATAATACATGACATGGCTTACACTTGCAAGATTATAAACCGTAAACGGAATGCAGTTTTCTGCAGCAGATTTTGCTGAATATTGTAAATCACTTACATTCATGGAATAATCTTAGAAAATGGGAATGGATGCATAATCCCAGAAATATGGCGCGTATAACCAATGAAAATCTGAATTGCGCACATAGACACAAGAGTTATCAGAGGGCTGTCATTTGGAAAGATTTTAAAAATCTCTCAAATTATTTGTGTTCAATTTCATTTGGTCATATTATCCACAGTAAATTTTGGCCAGGTTCACCCTTCAAAGAAGGGATAAAGATCTGGTGGATGTTTTTTTGTTTTTGTTTTGTTTTATTTCTGATTGTAGACAAGCAATGCAGGTCTGTCAAAATACTGTTTAATTACGTTGCTTTGTGTATTGCTTTCCACAGAAAGTGAAAAAGCATCCTTCCTCGGATGTGTGTAAATGTAAACCAAAGAAGTCACCGATTAGACAACACTAAAGTTTAAAAAGTACTCAGTCACTGCGGATCGTGGATGCTCTTCTGTGCTCTGAAATGTCAGTTCACCTCCTGGTTTTTTGGATGTATAAAAGACAGTTGATCAAATATGACATATTCATTGATTTATTTTCATAATTGTTTTCCCACTCCATTTAAGATGTGTGATTTAAAACAAGTCCTTGCCTTGAAGATATTGGCAGAATGTACCAGTGTGTCTTTCGTATGATGTCTCGAGTGCTGTAATGCTAACATCTCTGCTACGCTGCAGACAGTTACAGCTCTTCTGATGGACCAAATCCAAAAATGATAGTGTTGCTCAGGTTATATATAGAGTCTAAGCTTGTCATTCTCAATTAAGAAACCAAATGTAGACTGAGCTAGCTATTTCTGGTTAGGACTGAGGCATTTTGGTGAGGCAGTGTGTGGGGAAGATTGCACTGTTATTGTTTGTGCTGTAGTTGTTTGGAAAATGTATTAGTGTGGTAGCACCTAGAAGCCCTATCCCTGGACCAGGACCTCTTGGTATTGAAGATTGTCCTTGCCTCAAAAAGTTTATAATGTATAATGGAAGTAAGTACTAGAGGGTCACACACTTCATTGCTTCTGTAGCGCTCACTGCATGCACCAGGGACTCTTTGCAGTCCTCTAATTCCTCTCAGAAGCTCACTGTGTGCCCCATATACCTTATTTAGGCAGATTGCAGGGAGTCTCTGACTCTCCCTTCTTCCTCCTTCCTCCATGGCAGATGCTCAGAGTCCCCTTCCCTCGTCTTTATTTCTTCTGCCTGGGGGAGAAGTGATTCAAGATGCCAACATTTTAGAACTCTATTGGGAGAATGGACAGGAGCTAAAAGAGGATATTGTAATGGTGGAAGGCAAGGCTTTGGAGCGGAGTGCCAAACAGCTCCAGAGCAGTGGAGCTGCAGGTTTTTGCCTGGAGCTGGAGTGGAGCTGGAGCACGGCTCCAAAGCCCTGGTGGAAGGTGGTGGTGATGATGATAGCCATCAATCAGCTCTTTGACCTATAGACAATTACA
>NC_133769.1:321537156-321686986 GCF_003597395.2 Chelonoidis abingdonii
GGAAACAGAATCAAGGTGAACACTCTTTGCATTTTGGCTGGCTTGTCTTATCACAAAGGCAATTAAGGTGGGAGGATTAGTCTTAACTTTGAACTTTCTGACCGCTATCAGTTAGGATCCTGATTCAGGAAAGTTAAACGTGCTGAGGTGCTTCCCTGGATTAAAAATGCTTTCCTGAATTGGGGCCTCAGTGTTAAAAAAAAAAACAAAAAAAAAAACTTGCATATATGCATCACTATGAAATCAGGGTGTAGTTTACGTAGGACAGGACAAATACAATACACTTCTCAAACACTGAATTCAGTGGCCTTTAGGAACATACGTGTGACTCCCACAGCTGCAAACTGACTTCCCTGAAGTTGTCCTATGGTAAATGATATATTTGTAATTCTCTATTGGAAACTTACCATATTGCATCACAACTTCAAGACTACTTAAAAAATAAAGTGCATCTAGTCTTCCTCCTCCTTTTTAAAACAAACAAAAAGCCATGAAAATAACAATGCAGTTTAGGTAGAGCAAGTTACATAAATTTACATAAACATTTAGAACCAGATGAAATCTAGGCTGTTCCCTTTTAGGAAAAATGTACCTTAGCAAAAGGATGATATCACTGTTTGGTGCAATGCTGCAGTAAAACTGGCAGCTAAAATTGCCGAGGAAAGTCTGGCATACAAGCCAGCAAAATCAGTGACTGCTTTCTCACTCTTTATTTTTTTTGTTTTATAGTAGCTACTAATGTGATAACCAAGAGTAAATACTTGTACCATGACGTGCTCACTCCTCTGTTGCTATTCAGTAGGCATCTAATTGTGCAGATCATGCAGAATGGGCTACCCAAAGCTTTCTTTGCAAAAAAGGGGGCAAATCCTGCATGTTCGGTACATTAATGGTCTATCTTTTGGGGTGGTAATAGTTGTTAAAATCCATAATATATTTAAGTAACCAGCTTGATATTTAGCTGTGAACTAAAATGCAGAATGGAGGTAGCCTGCCCCTTGGAAATATGACAACATTCTAAAATGATTTTTTTTTTTCTAGACAGTATTTCTCTAATTTGGTGACTGCTCAGTCAGTTGCCGTGTTGCAACAACACCGTCTTAATGTAAACTTTTAACTGTCAGAAAAGCCTGCAAACTATTTTAATAAACCTAAGTAGACACACTCTATTTTGCTATTGATTGTGAATGCCCAGAAATAAGTGGCTTTGTTAATGTAAGAGGGCCTAAAATACCTTGACACAAGTTCCTCTCTATCAAAAGTAAACCCATTCTATACAGTGTATTGACTTACTGCATAAAACATACGTCTGTAAAGCACTCTTTAAAAGAAATTCTGATTATATTAATAGCTGTACTTTAAAATTCTTGAAATCTATGGATGAGGTGTTTTACACAAAGAGGGAGCACTTACATAGTGTTTGACCTTGCAACAATGGAATAGTTAGTGCAAAAAATATTGGTCAGGGACACGGATAAAAGAGAATGTGTCTTGTTTGATCACTCTTAGATCATTACTACATTTAATCGCTAAAGCCTTTTGTTCTGAGGCTACCAGCTATGTATACTTGTAATAAAGGAAGTGCTTAACTCTGTATCTCATAAAAGGAGCAGAAGTGGGGTTATTTTGGTCAGTCATTTCTTAACACCTGGGCTTTGCAATGACATTTGAAATGTTATTGCAAACTTGAATCTACATCATGAATAAAATGTGATTAAATATTTCCCTTCCTCTGCCCTCCTGGCATTTTATTGTCCAGTTTAAAGGGACAATCCAGCCTTCTTACAATTTTTTTTTATTTTGATTACTGTAATCTCCTCCTGGCTGGCCTTTCTGAGATTCTTATAGTATCCATCTTCCTCCATAATGGCCTTAAAGATTATCTTCTTCATTTGTTCTGCTGACGCTGTTGCCTCCTCCTTTTGAGTCCCTCCACTGGCTTCACCTTGCTCACCTCATCAAGCACTTAACTTTTCATTGTTACCTTTTGGGCAACACACAGATCCATCCTGGCATAGGTCTCAGGTCTTACTGCTTATCTGATCTTCCTGTCCCCAGCCCCTCTATTTGTCCAGTGATGATAGTCTTGACACTTGCATATCTTCACATATCAATGCCTTTTTACATGCTGCGCTATGTGACTGGAATGACATCCCACTTGGTCCAGAGATCCATTAACTTCTCTTTATTTGACTACTTTCTAAAAGCTCATTTCTCCTTTGTCCACTGACTTTTGGTTTGTAATAACTAGGGCCTTTCCAAATTCACGGCCCTGAAAAATGCGTCACAAACCATGAAATCTGGTCTCTTTTGTGTGCTTTTACCTTATACTATACAGACTTCACAGGGGAGACCAGCGTTTCTCAAATTGGGGGTCCTGACCGAAAAGGTAGTTGCAAAGAGGTCACAAAGCTATTTTAGGGGGGTTGTGGTATTGCCACACTTCTGCATTGTTTTCAGAGCTGAGCAGCCAGAGAGTGGTGGCTGTTGCCCAGGCATCCAGCTCTGAAGGCAGCACCCCACCAATAGCAGTGTCGAAGTAAGAGTGGCAATACCATACCAGGCCATCCTTACTTCTGTGCTGCTGGTGGCAGTAGCTCTGCCTTCAGAGCTGCGCTTCTGTCCAGCAGCCGCCGGTCAGTGCAGAAGTAATGGTAGCAGTACTGCACCCCCCCCCTCCCCACTCAACAATAACCTTGCACCCCCAACTCATTTTTGGGTCAGGACTCCTACAATTCCAACACTGTGAAATTTCAGATTTAAATAGCTGAAATAAAAAAATTATGACTTTTTTTTAAAATCCTATGATTGTGAATTTGACCAAAATGGGCTGTGAATTTAGTAGGGCCCTAATAATAACACACAAACAGAAACCTGCAGTTGCTATCCTAGATTTTCTCCCCCCCCCCCACCCCAGTGATTTGTACTCTCTCCTGTTGTTGTGGTACAGAGTGGGTTTTTTCCCTGCCTTGTGCAGCACAAAGCATCTTGGGCTTAAGTACTAAGACATGGGTTTTATTATGTTAACATACATTAGACTACTGAAACTGGAAGAATGAAAACATCTAAATTCTATTTGTGAATTCTCTTGGTTTTACCTCTTGCACTAAGTTCAGTTTCAGCACTGATACAGCCAATGTCATTTCTGGCTCATGCACTGATATAGCGTTTGTACTTCAGGGGAAATGTTTAATTCTAAACAGAAAATATTATAATGGTATTTTTAATGGAAATATTTTCTAGTGACCTTAATCAGTTTTTTAACACTGTGATTAAGCTTTGTAACTTTTGGGCCAGAAGTGTTTTAACATTGTGAAATCTATCATTTTAATTCACTCATTCCATATTAGTTTAAGTTTTCAACTTTGTTTTAAAAAAATGAGCCTCTCATTATTCACTATGAAATTAACACAATTTTAAGTTCAAATGTTGAGAACCTTATTTTACGGAAAATATCATTATTTCTAAATTATTTTTCCTAGTACTATTGTGTACTGTTACTTCAAAAGTATGTGAGACCTATGTTTTGTATACAGCGCTGTGAGCCGCTGAAAATCCTGTTGAAGACATGAAATCAGTGGGCCACTTCAAATAATCTGTTGAGGGGTGGGGGGTTTGGAAAAATCTGCTTGTTGCATATCTATATGAAACAGCAGTAATGGAGTATTCAAAGTATATTTAAAAAACTGTCTGAAAAACTTGCAGATAAGAAAACTACTGCTTTAATCCAGTGTATAAATGTAGTTTCTTGATATTATGCTATGAGTAGGTGGCAAAGTGCATCTTTCAAAGATCTGTGATTATGATCTGCAGTGTCTTAGCAGAGAGGATGGAGAAGAGAGAAAAGACATGATTGATACAGGGCAGATCAAAAATAGGATGTAGTTGTGTAAGAAGTGTTTTTGCATTAGTCAGACATATTGGTCTGACGTGTTTTTTTTCTTTTTTCCCTTCAGGGGAGAGCTATGTGTGTGGTTCAATAGAACCTTTCAAAAAACTGGAGTACACGAAGAATGTAAACCCAAATTGGTCAGTGAATGTTAAGACAACATCTACTTCCCGTACGGTGCCGTCTCTTGCCACTGCCAAAGGAAGTCCTTCAGATGCAAGAGAGAATAAAGATTTCATTAGGCCTAAACTGGTCACCATCATCAGGAGTGGTGTGAAACCACGTAAAGCAGTCCGGATTCTGCTTAATAAGAAAACAGCACATTCATTTGAACAGGTTCTTACTGATATAACTGATGCCATCAAGCTGGATTCGGGAGTGGTTAAACGCCTGTACACACTGGATGGAAAACAGGTAAGAGATTTCATTTTAATAATCTCTAGAAACTTCCCCGCACTCCCCCCAAAATGCAGAGTCTTGTCATTACTTTTAGTAACTCGCATGGTAATTAGTTAATTTTGTTCCAATGGGTACTCCATGATTGGTGTTCAGTGCTGGTCTCCTGAATAAGGTTGATATAAATTTTTAAGTTTAATTAAAGATTAATACAAAAAGCGTAATTTTAGTAAAAGATCTTTTCAGGAATAGTTTGCCTCTTTGCCTCAGTGGATGGTCTGGTTATTTATGTGTGTTTGTAGCTCTTAATCTGCCACAAATCAAATTTGCTATGCTGGCTTTGAAAATGTATGTGTCAGAAGGCCGGAATGAAGAATGTGATAAAGTATGCTGAACTCGTTTCTTTAACCTGTCTTTTTTTTTTCTTTTCTGTAACAGCATTATGAACCATTGTTCTTAGTGTCTGTAATTCTAACAACGAGGACACATCGCATTGTATTGAACAGTAATATATTTTCATAGAAAATGTACCTTTTACTTTTTGAGGCATAATTTCAGTTGTAACTTCTTCTTTACAATAGGATAGTTTAAAGTTAAAAAAAAAGGTGGGTGGGAACTTTCCCTCAGACAGAGAGCGGCATGAGGCCTGTTGACCCATGGTGCCCAAACTTGTCAACGAATCTCTTCCAGATGATCCAAAGAGCTGCTCCTTCATCTTTCCAAAACCATATATATCAAGCAATGTCTCTTTCTGCTAAATGTAGCCTGACCAAAACACTGTTCAAATTCTAGAGGCTTTTTTGACCAAGTAAATATAAATGACTACTCTCTTCTGTGTAATGTGCCCTATTGCTTTGGTTTTTTTTTTTTCTTTTGATGTAAATTTAATGTTAAAATATATGGATGATAAATATTGAAGAGGTAATAAACTCACAGGAGGACAGGGGCAAACTGCAGTGTGATCTGAATCAATTAGAGCAGCAATGGCTGCAGGTAAACAAGGGGAGATGTGGTATTCTATAAATGTTAACTCTTACCCTAAGGAAATAGCACAGATACAAAATGTAGAGATAAAACGAAGCAGAAAAAAAAGTTGCATTTAAAGTCTGCCTCTCCCTCTTGCAATAGTTAGTGTCCAAATATTTTTCATATAAGCATGCCTGTAGCGGACAGGATTGTAGAAGAGCATACTGCCCAAGAATATTTGTATCTTGAGACTCTGTCCAGTTCACAATATAAGTAGTAGACATTGAGAAACAGCACAACTTCATTGCCATCTCCCAAAGTCCCATGTACCGTAAAAACAGTTCATGTAGAATGATTAGCATCTTTTTTTCCTTAAGTTGGTAACTCCCATGAGACAGTACAGAGTGGAAAAACTGGATGTCAGCAGTAAGAAGCTGTGAGAGGGCAACTTCAGGGAATGGTAATGGGGAAACAATATTTTACCTCGTCAATAAGGGTCAAGTCTGTAGTGACTAAAAAACCATTCCCATCTGCAGGTTAAAACCTATATGTGACACTTGCGTTGGTGGTTGAAGTCCAGCTCCTGGTTTAAGAGTACGCATCTGAAATATCCATCTTGCAACTGATTCGCTGGCAGTCTTGGCAGAGAAGACAAAGACTGACTGTACATGGCATTCAACCTGCCCTGTGGTCCCTTATAGTTGAAGCACGTGTGTGAGGAATGTAGTATAACTGCTGTCCATGGTGTACTTGTTTTGTGAGACGAGGCAGCATAGTTTAAGAATGTCTGTCTACTCGTAAACTGGTACGGTGGCACAGCTGCTGTAGTGCTTCAGTGTAGACACTATTCTCCCTTGGCTGTAGTCAATCCACCTTTTTGAGAATTGGAAGCTAGATTGATGGATAAATTCGTCTTGTCAAGGTCACAAGGCAAGTATCTTAACCTCTTGATACCTCCTGTTATACCTGTTTGTAAAATATTGTAGTTGCCCATCTCGCAGGGATGTTGTGAGGGTCAATTAATGTTTGTACAACACTCTGAATGTTTTATAAAGCACCATGTAAATGCTGAGTTTTGTAGCACATGGAGGAATCCGGACTGGAGGGGTATCAATACAGTGTGCCTTTTTTCTTGGTAACGAAAAACTTTCAGTGAACTCAGCTTATTTTTAAACTTGCTTCAAGGAAAGTGCTTTGACTCCTCATATTCACTCTCTTTTATAGTCCACACCCTTCAGAAACACAAACAACAAACCAAACAGAACCCTAGTCAAACTCTTTCGTCTTGTTTCTTAGAATACTTTGTTCCTTCTTCTGCAATCAGAAGTTTGAAAATGGATAGGACTGACCTAGCTGCCAGACATAAGACTTGGATGTTTCTAACTGTGGTGATATCACAGGTTGGCTGGATTCCTTGTCAAGCTGTGACATCTGAGACAAGTTCAAATCAGTGGTGGTCCTGAGAGATTCTACAACCAGTTCTCAGCCAGTAAACCTTGTGGCTACTGGAGCCTCCTTGAGATGGGTGCCCTGACAAACATGCCCTTCTCTATCTATTTTGTTCTGTTTGAAGTAGTATTGTCTGCTGCCTAAGCCTTGTAGTAAGTGCTGGGGGCGGAGGGGGGGGGGGTGGAATTATGCCCCATTGTCTGTAAGAGACTGTCTGCAGAGTGGATAAAGCAACTTAGCTAATAGAAAGGGAAATCCAATGATTTTTGCATTCAGCAGGAACAAGGGAACAACTTCTTGGTCGCCTCTGTGTAAGGGGAAGTTATTGTGTCTCTCCCTCCTCCCCCTTCTCTGCTAGGCAATTGCTGCTGCATTTACTCTGCCAAAATCCTGTTCTTCCATATGGCATTAGGAGCATGATAATGGATTTCTTTTTTGCTAAACTCGCATTGTGAATGCTGGGAGGAAATCCATGGTAAATCCAAAATGTTTCCAGTAGTACATACAGCTGAAGACTTCATTTAGTGGTTCTTGTTAGTGGTTGGGAAGGATCTAGAAAACCTTACACTATCCCTTCAATATGCAGCTAAGTCTAATAAATCTGTGATTAGATCTTTCATCACTAATTTAAAAACAGCAAAATTGTAAAGCTTCTTGAGCCAAAAAAAAGTAATTTTATATAAGGATAAGAGAGTAAGTCTCTTTGTTGCTAAATTTCAGAAGAATAATCCTAAAAGAAATTCTTTATGCACAGTATTTCCTTGACTTTTCTAAAAACCCATCAGATTATGAAAGGACCACATATGAATTGCACATCCACAGAGGTCTCTAACAAGGGTTCAACATACTCTTAGTGTTGGATGCAGGCACTCTTTTTTTTTTTTTTTTCCTCCTCCCCCCCGCCCTTTCTTAGTGTCACTACAGGTCTGCTGCCAGATATGAACGAAGAAGGTACATTTCTCCACCTTGTTTTGTTCCTCCCTCCTCCCAAGCTGACTGGCCCTGGCCCCATTTTACTTAATATGTTACAGAATAGTTATTGCCTAATTGTCTCCAGAGATGCAGTATTTAAGTGGTAGCCTTTTAAAATTTTAGAGATGCTGGATTTTGAGGAGTTTATTCTTGGGTTGAGAAGAGTAGCAAAGCTGGATGTCTGGAGGCCATTTATGCCCCAAAACTTAGTTGTATAACTTCCTACGTCTGTTTGTTTTTCCTTTTCTCCACTTGGTTTTGAAAACCCTAATTCTTGGCACATAACACTTGTATAGGTTCCTATTACCTCCCACCCCATCCAATTTTTCACACTTTGCTGTCTGGTCACCCTACCCTAGATACTTTTGAAAATCATCTTTCCCTGTCTCTCCCCCTTCACTCTTTATTTAAAATTTGTCAGTGATGGTTGAGGGCCCATCAGCATGAACTTTGTTTTTGCAACATGTGGCTTGTGCATCCATTCTTTCTGACTAGGGTGGTTTTAAGGCTACAAAGTCCCTACTTTCCACTGTGTGAGCTCCAGCAAGCCAGTCTTCCTAACAGTGTCTGTGGTTTGTTTTTTCTTTGAGGGCTTTGAACTGTATATTGTCAACAGTTACTTGCTTAGAAAGAGTTTTGTGTGGTATGTTTGTTGTTAAGGTAAAGGCATTACGCAGAAAACATGTTAAAAACAATAAACTGATTTAAACACACACTAAGCGTACTAGGAATCACTCATCAATCTCATGGGGGCTCTAGTAAGTAGGGCACAGTTTTCCAACCCTTCCACAAGGGTGGGAGTCCCTCTTGCATAGAAGGTTCCTGTCCAATGGCTGGATTAGAAATAAGGTCCTAACTCAGTTTACGCCCAGCCTTTTTAATATCAAAAGCCCTTTCTTTGTTTTTTCTGGTTGCTGAAGAAAACAGTTTGAACTAGTATATGCAAGCCTCNCAGAAGATCTGCACCTCAAGAGCATGTCCATAGGTCATAAAATAGACATGGTGCTAGGGCTCTTTTCAGACTCTGGAGGCGTAAACTCAGAGGATCCAGTGACTGGATCCCCTCACAGCAATCTGGTGAGTGGCCAAGAAGCGGTGGTCAGCTGGACCTATGACAAGGGCCTTTTCCAATATAATACATGACATGGCTTACACTTGCAAGATTATAAACCGTAAACGGAATGCAGTTTTCTGCAGCAGATTTTGCTGAATATTGTAAATCACTTACATTCATGGAATAATCTTAGAAAATGGGAATGGATGCATAATCCCAGAAATATGGCGCGTATAACCAATGAAAATCTGAATTGCGCACATAGACACAAGAGTTATCAGAGGGCTGTCATTTGGAAAGATTTTAAAAATCTCTCAAATTATTTGTGTTCAATTTCATTTGGTCATATTATCCACAGTAAATTTTGGCCAGGTTCACCCTTCAAAGAAGGGATAAAGATCTGGTGGATGTTTTTTTGTTTTTGTTTTGTTTTATTTCTGATTGTAGACAAGCAATGCAGGTCTGTCAAAATACTGTTTAATTACGTTGCTTTGTGTATTGCTTTCCACAGAAAGTGAAAAAGCATCCTTCCTCGGATGTGTGTAAATGTAAACCAAAGAAGTCACCGATTAGACAACACTAAAGTTTAAAAAGTACTCAGTCACTGCGGATCGTGGATGCTCTTCTGTGCTCTGAAATGTCAGTTCACCTCCTGGTTTTTTGGATGTATAAAAGACAGTTGATCAAATATGACATATTCATTGATTTATTTTCATAATTGTTTTCCCACTCCATTTAAGATGTGTGATTTAAAACAAGTCCTTGCCTTGAAGATATTGGCAGAATGTACCAGTGTGTCTTTCGTATGATGTCTCGAGTGCTGTAATGCTAACATCTCTGCTACGCTGCAGACAGTTACAGCTCTTCTGATGGACCAAATCCAAAAATGATAGTGTTGCTCAGGTTATATATAGAGTCTAAGCTTGTCATTCTCAATTAAGAAACCAAATGTAGACTGAGCTAGCTATTTCTGGTTAGGACTGAGGCATTTTGGTGAGGCAGTGTGTGGGGAAGATTGCACTGTTATTGTTTGTGCTGTAGTTGTTTGGAAAATGTATTAGTGTGGTAGCACCTAGAAGCCCTATCCCTGGACCAGGACCTCTTGGTATTGAAGATTGTCCTTGCCTCAAAAAGTTTATAATGTATAATGGAAGTAAGTACTAGAGGGTCACACACTTCATTGCTTCTGTAGCGCTCACTGCATGCACCAGGGACTCTTTGCAGTCCTCTAATTCCTCTCAGAAGCTCACTGTGTGCCCCATATACCTTATTTAGGCAGATTGCAGGGAGTCTCTGACTCTCCCTTCTTCCTCCTTCCTCCATGGCAGATGCTCAGAGTCCCCTTCCCTCGTCTTTATTTCTTCTGCCTGGGGGAGAAGTGATTCAAGATGCCAACATTTTAGAACTCTATTGGGAGAATGGACAGGAGCTAAAAGAGGATATTGTAATGGTGGAAGGCAAGGCTTTGGAGCGGAGTGCCAAACAGCTCCAGAGCAGTGGAGCTGCAGGTTTTTGCCTGGAGCTGGAGTGGAGCTGGAGCACGGCTCCAAAGCCCTGGTGGAAGGTGGTGGTGATGATGATAGCCATCAATCAGCTCTTTGACCTATAGACAATTACAGGGCTGACTCTTCTGTGTCTGCTAGCTGGATATCTGGCTCTTCTGTGGTCGTCATTTTCCCCTTCCAGTTCTTTGATTTTCATTAAAATATATATAGAGAGAGTTCTGCTCATTGATGCCCTTGAACATTTTTCTGAAATTTTTGGAACTGATGAAGTGCAGTGTTTAAAAGTTCTTGGGTTACAGACAGAGAAATGCCATCGCGTTGCATATAGTACCTTATGTCACTTGACCAGTAAGACAAAGGACAACCAGTCAATACAGAAATATAGGGGAGTACAATGAAACAAGACAACCGTTTTTGTCCTCATGTAGGCAGTTGTCACAGGATACCAGTGGCTTAGCAGTTGTCACTTTTTTTTGCAGGCATCACATCAGAGTCTTGAGGCATCTGAAGAAAGATAGAGAGAGCTTTGTGGGGATCTCTTCCCAAGCATGAAGGGCTGCATAGGAGAAAGCCCAAAGTGCTTGTTTGAAAATCACAAGTAGTAGGTGATGAAGGCCAAAGGCGCTGTGGGCTGATTGGAGGTGGCAATTGACATCTTGATAAAGTATAGAAGATGATAGTTAAGGTGTGGATAGTGAAGGGTCTTGAATTCAGTAATAACCTTTCACAAAGGAAAATGAGACTTCTTTTGTAAATACACACCATGATTTCCTCATGCTGGGAAAAACTTTACATTTCAGTGAAAGGCCAGGAAGTGACATTGGAGGGTTCTAGAAGGTTCTTTGGGAATTGAGAGTGTCATGGTGTGAAAGCAGAAGCATGATGAATGAGCTAACTTCCCCTTCTGGCTTCAGGAGGCTGTATTGGTGGTATGGTTTTACATCGACTAACCATTTTAATTGTTAATCAAATAAGGGTGCCTCCTTTAAAGGAGTAAACAGATGCCTGTTCCTAATTGAAAACAGTGAGTGTGTTCACTTGTCTAATTTTGGTCCTTATTAAACTAAGGCTGACAACTTTGTTGCCCTGGCTTTTTAAATCTCTTTCTCAATTTCTCACAATAGGAGTTTTCAGGGTTGTTAATTGGCATCTCTTATGAACTTTAGGCTTATTTTGAAAATTAAGAAGAGATAATTCTGTCTTCAGTGACCTATATATTGACTTTCATGCTGTGCAGAAGAGAAACTGTTATAATTTGAACCACACTGAGGGTTTGCAGATGAACTCTTATCATGAAATGTGTAAAAGTGTATTACTGTACCTTAAGGGCATCCAGCTATTAATCAGGGAGTCTTTATGCAATGTTTCACTTTCTTAAACACACAAACCTTAGCCACTGCTAACTCAAGAAGACTATAGTCCTCATATGCCATAAGTGTGACAGATGGTTCTTCTCAGAAACAAGTGGAAACGTTAAGCGTTTTGAGAGGTGTTAAAATAAATGCCTTTTTTCCATGTTAGGACGCTTTATATATATATATATTATAGTTATATCTATATCTATATATAATAATAAATTCTCATGAAAACACCAACAAAGGAGAAGGCGTGTTCTGAAGACTTTGATTTCTGTAATGTCAGTTGCTTGCCAGACCTATTGTTTTTTTGTTGTGT
The DNA here is from genome assembly GCF_003597395.2 of Chelonoidis abingdonii. Lineage (NCBI taxonomy): Eukaryota > Metazoa > Chordata > Testudines > Testudinidae > Chelonoidis > Chelonoidis abingdonii. The sequence continues at coordinate 321,549,062 of NC_133769.1, forward strand.
TTTTTGTTTGTTTTTGCTTTTTTTTTCTTTTTTTAAAAAAACAAACCAACCCCAAATCTAGGTTCCCCCTCCATGCTATTGACGACTCTTGCATGACATGTGTGGCTATGCTATTATGCCAAAATTGAAACAAACTTACTGATCAGCACTGAGAAGTCGGCAACTATACGCTGAGTGACATATGATTCTAGGAAGTACAAACACACAGTCTCATCAACTTGGATCTTTCATGATGTTTTAAAATGAAGTAGTTTTAAAGTTGTGTGTGTGTGTGCCTCACCTAAAAAAAAAAATCCACAAGCATAGTGTGATGAATAACTTGACTAGAGGAGGAGCAAAGAGTCCTGTGGCACCTTATAGACTAACAGACTTATTGGAGCATGAGCTTCGTGCGTGAATACCCACTTTGTTGGATGCATGTAGTGGAAATTTCCAGAGGTATATGGTGTGTGTGTGTGTGTGTGTGTGTGTGTGTGTGTGTGTGTGTGTGTGTGTGTGTGGTGGTTAAGAGCGCCGCCCTTTGATACAAGAGACCGGGGTCAATCCTGGTTGGTACTCCAACTTTCCAGTAGGGGTCCTTGGGCAAAAGACCCCCGTACGCTTCACCTGCTACCTCAAAATATGAGAGTGACACGAACTAGAGAGTCATGCTGGCTCGGACGTCGCTCGGATTAACAAGTCCGCACCAGATGTTGAGAACCAGGACAATCTGACGATAAGTGGGCTACTGAACAAACCATTCATGGACGAGACAGAGAACCTGGAATTGATGAATGCTACTACAACAGTAGACCTAATGAGAGGGATATATGAAACGTATGAGGGACTATGGATGGACAAAAGACCTACATCCACACTTACTGAGAAACAGCGTTACCCAACACTTCAACATAGTAAGAGGAAGCTGCTCTCACAGCTTGAGAGAGACCAACTCCATTACATCTCAGACTCAAGAAGACCTGGAAGAACAAGTGGGTATGCAGCCCACACCTGAAGCTGAAACTTCACTGCCACCCCCTCCATTGCAGAGCACAGCAGCTGATATGAGGCATAAGATCATGGAGAAACTAGCTACAGTCAATCCTCGAGACCGATTACCAAGGCTCAGTGGAGAAGTACCATCAGATAGTATGTTAGAAGATGCCAATAGAGCCCTCATGACAATCCCTACTACCACCATAACTCAAACCAATGAACTGGTATACACTACAGCCTCTGTAATCCTGGGATGCTTGGCTACACGATCAAGAAGAACAATAGTATGTACCCACCCTGGAAAATGAGGTTGGAGCATAAGATCAAGGCGACTTGGAGAGGATTAGTCAGCTGGTGAACTACAGAAGGGTGTAGAGATTAAGGATAAGACTCGCTACTGAAAAAATACAAGGCCTGACTCCATCTGAAGCCCTAGAGACTGCTAAACAACGGCTCAAAGCACTGGCTACCAGGCTAAGGAGATACACTAGAGAAGCAGAGGCCAAAAAAGTAAATGCCTGTTCTCCAAAGAACCATCCAGGTGTACTCCCAACTGCAGTGCAACAACACATAACAGCAGAGCGCCAGCAGCAGAAACTGAACAGTACTGGAAACAATATGGAGAAAGAGAAGACTCGTTAACACTAGTGCAAAGTGCTGCAGGACCTGAGAACAAGGCACCGCAATCTCCCAGAACGAAACCAGTCACCATCACAGTAGAAGACATCCAGCAGCGGGTCAAAAACATGAAGAGCTGGACAGCACCTGAACCAGACATGATCCACTCTTATGGCTAAAGAAACTAACAGCAGTGCATGAACACCTAGCAGCACAAATGAACCAGTTGCTAGCAGCAGGCTCCCACCCAAACTGGCTAACACAGGAAGGACAGTGCTGATTCTGAAAGACCCCTGCAAGGAACAGAACCGGCAACTACCGCCAATAACCTGCCTCCCCACAACATGGAAAGTCCTATCAGGCATCATAGCCGCCAGGCTACAGGACCATATGGGCCAGTACATGGAGCACAGCTCAGAAGGCATTGGGAACAACACCAGAGGCTCAAAACACCAGTTGCTCATAGATAGAGCAGTCGCCCAAGACTCAAGATCTAGACAGACCAATCTGAGCACAGCCTGGATTGACTACAGAAGCCTACGACTCATGCCGCACACGGTGGATCTGTGAATGTCTGGCGCTATACAAAGTCACAGGACGCTAGGACCTTCCTCAAGAACTCAATGGGCTATGGAAGACAACACTGGAAGTCAACTCAGGCAGCTTGCACAAGTGGCCATCAAGTGCGGCATATACCAAGGTGATGCACTGTCCCCGCTGCGTTCTGCATAGGCTTAAACTCCCTCAGCCAGATAACACAAGGACTGGATACGAGTACAGGTTCAGGAGTGGAACTACCATCAGCCGCCACTCTACATGGATGACATCAACCTGTATGCTAAGAATGAACGAGACATCAACTCGCTAATCCACCTGGACGCGATCTACATGGGATATCGGGATGTCACTCGACTGGAGAAGTGTGACCGGATGGTAGTGAAGAGAGGGAAGGTAGTCAAGACTGATGGGGTGGAACTACCAGCGGGCCACATAGCAGACTACAGACCAGCTACAAGTACTTGGCGTCCCACATCACATGGAAACCATGATGAGGAGGCAAGGAAGACAGCAACAATCCAAGTATCACCAAAGGATAAGACAGGTCTTGAAGAGCCACTCAGTGGAAGAACAAGATCCACGCCATCAACAGATACGCCCTGCCAGTATAGTGAGCTGGCCAAAGGAGGACATGGAGGCTGCCGATGTGAAGACCCAGAAGCTCCTCACATGCACGGAGGTTTCCACCCCAAGTCCAACACCCAGAGACTGTATACCAGCCGGAAAGAAGGCGGCGGGGCTTGGTGAGTGTCAAAGCCACTGTCCTGGATGAAACCCGAACATCCGGAGTACATCAGTAAGATTGCCCCAAAGATGAGCTGCTGAGAATGCCTGAGGCAGCAGCAGACATGGGAGGAAGACCAAGCAGAAGAAGTGCCATGGCAAGACAAGACCCTGCATGGGATGTACCATCGACAGATAGCTGAGGTGGCTGACACTGGAAATCCTACCAGTGGCTGGAAAGGGCTGACTAAAAGCAGCACTGAGGCACTGATCATAGCAGCACAGGAACAGGCACTGAGCACCAGATCCATTGAAGCAGGGGTCTACCACACTAGAGAGGACCCAAGTGGCAGACTGTGCAGAGAGGCCTCAGAGACAGTCCAACACATAGTGGCAGATGTAAGATGCAGGCAGGAACAGCATACACTGAACGCACAACCAAGTGGCTGGCATTGTGTACAGGAGCATCTGCACAGCGTATGGGCTAGACCTCCAAGACCAGATGGGAGATTCACAGAAGGTTGTGGAGAATAGCAGGGCTAAGATTCTTTGGGACTTCCAGATCCAGATGACAGGCAGTACTGGCCAATCAACCAGACATTGTGGTATAGACAAAGGACCAGAAGACAGCGGTGGTGATAGATATAGCAGTGCCAAGTGACAGCAACATCAGGAAGAAGGAATATGAGAAGCTGGGAGAAGTACCGGGCCTGAAAGAGGAACTAGAGAGGATGTGGAAAGTGAAGGCCAAAGTGGTCCCAGTGGTGTAGAGCACTCGGGGCTGTGACTCCTAAGCTGTGGGTGAGTGGCTCCAACAGATCCAGGAACAACATCAGAGCTCTTTGTCCAGAAGAGTGCAGTGCTAGAACAGCTAAGATACTGCGCAGAACCTCCAACTCCCAGGCTCTGTAGAGGACCGAGGTTGAGGAGACACATACCACCATAGGGGTGAGGGGAATTTTTATATATATATATATATATATTATATATTAAATTTATAATATGCAAGCAAGAATCAGACTGAGATAATGAGATTATTCAATCAGGAGGATAAGGTCCTCTTCTAGCAGTTGAGGTGTGAACACCAAGGGAGGAGAAACTGCTTTTGTAGCTGGCTAGCCATTCACAGTCTTGTTTAATCCTGAGCTGATGGTGTCAAATTTGCAGAGGAACTGGAGCTCAGCAGCTTGCCTTTGAAGTCTTGGCCTGAAGTTTTTGCTGCAGGATGTCTACCTTTAAATCTGCTATTGTGTGTCCAGGGAGATTGAAGTGGTCTCCTACAGGTTTTTGTATATTGCCATTCCTAATATCTGATTTGTGTCCATTTATCCTTTTGCGTAGGGACACAACTTTTAATATATATGCTGTGTTCTTAAAGGCTGCCAGGAGACTTCCTATGTAGTTTGTTCATTGCAGTTAATTTTCCCCCACCCCCAAAATGTTTTGAAGTGCTAGTTGCTGGTTAGTAAATCTTTCCATGTGTACAGAAAACAAAAGCCCATTTTCGCAAGATGATGTAGAACAAACAATAGGTCTATCGAAATGTCAGAGAATCTTTTCTTAATTTGTAGTCTTCTCTTCTTGTCTTGTGTTTTTTCCTTCCTCCTCTTCTTGGACCTAAAATTAGATAATTAATGGTGACAAAAGAACTAACCAACTCAAAATCTTTATCCGCTTAATCTGCAGCTATTAGTTTTTTATTATTTTGATAACTGCACTTTCCAATGTGAAAAGCCTCTTGGACACTGTTACGCGTCTTTCATAAGAGGAAAATTACTAAAATTGAATTGTTTTGAATAGGCAAAATTCTTTTAAACTACACTATAAATATGGTGCTGAGCTAAAAGTCAGTTTTAATTTTTAGTGTGGTAAAAATCAAGTGACAAAATTAAAAAAAAAAAATGTTTGTTTGGTTAGGCTTTGGAAAGTCTGATCTAAAAATTGGCTGTGTTGAGATATCCAAACCAAAGAACGGTAATGTATTTCACTTCAAAAACAAAACCAAGCCTAAACTAGTAACCACTTTGGATTAATGTAAGTAGAAACATGTCCTCAGCTGTTCATTACTGTCCCTTGCATTTCTTTAAATTTCACTCTATTAGGCCCCGCTCTTGTATGAAATACTCTTTCTGCTTTGAACATGTTCCAGTTTGTGTCCTGTGTTGGTGTATTTTATGTTCACAAGTTAATGTTATGATGTCACCTGTAACTATTTGGTGAATAGCGCGGGGGCAAGGGGGAAAATTGACTTGCCTGGGAGAGCGGTAATTCAAAACTGTGAGGCTGTATATCACTGGTTAGTCAGCTGGATTATTTTTAACACCCTTTGGCCACTGCTGTGGTCCTGCACACACCTATGCACATGCTTAACTTTATTACTGTCAGTAACCCCATTAATTTCTTGACAGTAAAGATAAGTCTGTGCGTGAGTGATTGCAGGATTGTAGCAGTCAAAGGGAATTTCCGGTGACAGGAATAAATAAAGGGGTATATACTATTATTTCATTCCATATTTCTGTCTCAGCTGACCTGAAGGCCATTTTGGTGATGCCTCATAAATGGAGGGCTCTCATTTATAACTTCACGATAAAGCTGTTTTCTGGGTTTTTAATAGTCTGATAACTGGTAGCCTTGAGCAACTGTCTGGGGTTGTAGACAGTGTATTGATGTCTGCATGTGAAATATTTTGGCACTGCACCATCTTATAGCTGCAGGAGACTAAAGTAAAATGACTCAAATTTTGTCAAGGGCAAAGGCATGCACTGACTCAATGTATATGTGGATTTTTTAAAATAGTGGGACCAGAATTTCAGAAGAGCTCCACTCCCAACAGCCTAAGCACTCTTGAAAACAGGGCCCATTGGGTCTTTGGAGTTTAAGGACATTGGCTGGACAATATGGAGCAGCTTTTCTATTTTTGCTGTGCATAAACATGAAGGCTGTAGTGCTGATGAACCCATCATGTTTCAAATGCACTAAACCACATTTTGGTCAGTACAATAAAACTTGCATTTGGTTTAGTTAGCAGAGCTCTGAACCCTAGAGTTTGGAATTGGATGATGTCGCAGATTACAGCCATAGTGGTTATTATATATCCTGGAATCCCGAACACTGTACTTTGTCTCTGTAGGAGTGATTCATTCTAAATGAAATCTGCCATGCATGTCTGTTTCAGAAGTACAGATCTGCTAGCTTATTTTGCACATCCAATATCATCATTCTCTAAGGGTTGGATCCTGCTCTTTGGGACTTCAGTGGGAGCAGGATTGGACCCTAAAGTTGCAGAGACCATTCTGATATTATGTAGTCCTTAAATTTTCCCTGTATATCACCAAGTCAGTTAATTCAGTGAACTCCTAGACTTACGTCTGTCCTATAATTTTTTTTCTTTTCTAAGCTTTAAACTATTGTATTAAATCCTGTAGCAAGTGTTGCTTGACATAATCGCTTTTGACTGTGTTCTAACCCCCTGCTGTTCTCAGTGCCATTTGACATTTTGCCCTTGTGCAGACCCAATCAGAATCAGTAACTAATTAATACAATTACCTGTAGGCTAAAATACTTCCATCTTACTGCATGTAGAAAGTAATGCTCTGAAATAGGGCTTCAGATTCATTTTTGAACTAATGCATCTTTTTAGTAGTACCTTCCTGGTACAACTGTTAATGGCCAAGGTGCTAGATTTGTCATATGCACGGCTCAATAGAAACAATTCCACTCCTATAGCCCCGATCAGGGGTATTCTGTCTGCTACCTAAAATCCGTAAACCAGGGAATCCTGGACGCCCCATCATCTCAGGCATTGGCAACCTGACAGCAGGGTTATCTGACTATGTAGACTCTCTCCTCAGGCCCTGCACTACCAGCTGTCTTTTTGAGACACCACTGAGTTCCTGAGGAAACTACAATCCTTTGGTGATCTTCCAGAAAACATCATCCTAGCCACTATGTATGTAGAAGCTTTCTACACGAACATTCCACACAAAGATGAACCACAAGCTATCAGGAATAGCATCCCCGATACCATCACGGCAAACCTGGTGGCTGAACTTTGTGACTTTGTTCTCACCCACAACTATTTCAGATTTGAAGACAATTTATGTCTTCAAGTCAGTGGGACTGCTATGGGTACTTGCATGGCCCCATGGTATGCCAACATTTTTATGGCTGACTTAGAACAACACTTCCTCATCTCTCATCCCCTTACACCCTTTCTCTACTTGCACTACATTGATGATGACATCTTCATCATCTGGACCCACGGAAAAGAAGCCCTTGAGGAATTCCACCACGATGTCGATGATTTCCACCCCACCATCAACCTCAGCCTGGACCAGTCCGCAGAAGAGGTCCACTTCCTAGACACTACAGTGCTAATAAGCAATCGTCACATAGACACCACTCTATACTGGAAACCTACTGATCACTATACTTACCTTCATGCCTCCAGCTTTCATCCAAACCACATCACATGATCCATTGCCTAAAACCAAGCTCTAAGATACAACCACATTTGCTCTGATCTTTCAGACAAATACTTACAAGATCTCTATCAAGCATTCTTAAAACTACAATACCCACCTGATGAAGTGAAGAAACAGTTTGACAGAGCCAGAAGGATACCCAGAAGTCACCTACTACAAGACAGGCCCAATAAAGAAAGTAACAGAACTCCACTAGCAGTCACCTACAGTCCCCAGCTAAAACTTCTCCAGCACATCACTGAGGATCTGCAAACTATGCTGAAGGACAATCCCTGACTCTCTCAGACCTTGGTGAGGCCAGTCCTTGCTTACAGACAGCCCCCCAACCTGAAGCAAATACTCGACAGCAACCGCACAACAAAAACACCAACCCAGGAACCAAACCCTGATGCCAACTCTGTCCACGTATCTATTCAAGGGATACCGTGATAGGACCTAACCACACCATCAGGGGCTCATTCACCTGCACATCTACCAATGTGATATATGCCATCATGTTCCAGCAATGCCCCTGTGCCATGTACATTGGCCAAACTGGACAGTGTCTATGCAAAAGAATAAATGGACAAATCTGACATCAGGAATCATAACATTCAAAAACCAGTAGGAGAACACTTCGATCTCCCTGGTCACTCAATAACAGACCTAAAAGTGGCAAATATTCAACAAAAAACTTCAAAAACAGACTCCAACATGAAACTGCAGAACTGGAATTAATTAGCAATCTGGACACCATCAGATTAGACCTGAATAAAGACTGGGAGTGGTTGGGTCATTATAAAACCTAAACCTACTTTCCCCAGTACTAATTTCCCCTTACTGTTGTTCACACCTTCCTGTCAACTGTCTGAAATGGGCCACTCTCGTTACCACTTCAAAAGTTATTTTTCCTCCCTTGGTATCCTGCTGTCAATTGAATTATCTCGTTAGACTGATCTCACACTTGGTAAGGCAAATCAAATCTTTTATGTATTTATACCTTCTCCTGTATTTTCTACTTCATGCATCTGAAGTGGGTTCTAGCCCACAAAAGCTTATACCCAAATAAATTTGTTAGTCTCTAAGGTGCCACAGGGACTCCTCATTGAATTCTACTTCAGTTCTTGCAATTTGTACATTCTGCTAATTTTATTTTCCATAAACCTTTTTAATGAGGGCCAACACCTCTGCTATAGGAAATGTTCCCTCTGGATGATAACTGACTGCTGAGGAAGTTAATCAGGCTTCTCCAATGGGAGCTCCTGAAGTTACAGATAGAGGAATGAAGTCTTCAAGGACTCTGTCTGCACAGCAGGCTACAGTACTTCACGAATAGATAAAAATGCAAATGGAATGGATGTGAAATTGCCAAAGATCAGTTTAACTTTGGAAAGTGTGAGGGAAGGCCATGTCAGACTGCTAAAAGAACTGGGTGAAGCAGGAAAAGGCTTTGAAAGCAGAGTTGGACTTCATGAAAAGTAAAATTCCTATTTAAATAAATACAAAAAGAAATAAAACCAAAAACCTAAGACTTGTTAGCCCTCCTGACTTGGTGGTTCACGAGGATTTGGTGTTTCTATTCAATGCCCGATCTCTGAAGCTTCTACTATGCAAAATTCCTCTGAGCCTTTAGAGTTTAAAACTGCGTAAGATGTATTTACTCACTAAGTGAAAGGAGAGTCAAATCACAGTCTGAACATTTTTTAATTATCTGTTGATTTAATCAATGCTTTTTCTTAAAGCTGCCAGACCAGAGAAGAAGATTGGGGGCTTCTTATGGACTAGCCAGAATAGCATGTCTTTGATTTAAAAAGAGTTGAACCACAGTTCAGTTGAAACAGAATGTAATCCTCTCAACCTTAAGGTGAGAGGCTTTGTCTGGGCAGCCCAGAAAAAGAGTAGTGCTCCTTTAAGGGTCCCCTCCTCCTTTGGGAGTTGGAGGGGAATGGCTGTAGCAGTGAGGGTTGCCCAGGTGTCCAGTTTTCAACTAGAACGCCTGATCAAAAAGGGACACTGGCGGCTCCAGTCAGCACTGCTGACCGGGGCATTAAAAGTCTCGTTGGCTCAGGGCTGACAGGCTTCATACCTGGCTTTGCATGGCTCCCTGGAAGCGTCAACATGTCCCTCAGTTCTTAAGCGGAACTGTGGCCAATGGGAGCTGTAGGAGCAGCACCTGCGGGTGGAGGCAGTGCGCAGAGCCACTTGGCCACACCTCCATCTAAGAGCCAAGGAATGAGTTGCCGCTTTCAGGAAGCCACCCAAGGTGAGCGCTGCCTGGAGTCTGCACCACGAAACGCAACCCCCTGCTTCAGCTCTGAGCCCTGTCCCACCTCCAGGCTCAATGCCGGAGCCTGTACCCCTGCCCTGAGCCCAATTCTGCACCCAAATTCCCTCCCTGAGCCTGCACACCACACCTCCTCCCATGCCCCAACCCCTTTCCCCAGCTCAGAACCCCCTCCCGCACTCGGAACCCCTTGGCCCCAGCCCGGAGCCGCCTCCTGCACTCCAAACCCCTCGTCCCTGGCTGCACCCCACAGTCTGCACCCTGAGCTGATGCCCTCACTCCCTCCTGCATCCCAACCCCCTGCCCCAGCCCAGGCAATGAAAATGAGCTAGTGAGTGAGGGTGAGGGAGATTGAGTGACAGATGGGGGAAGGTGGAGTGAGGGGGCAGAGTCTCAGAAGGGATGGGGTCAGGGTGTTTAGTTTTGTGCAATTAGAACATTGGCAATCCTAGCAGCAGTGGGGAAGACCAGTGTGGCTGGAGTAAGCCATTAGCCCATGTGTACCCGGGGAAGGTGTATAAACCTTGCCTCTTCAGTCTGTGCCTAATCTCTCATGCCAGTTTAGCAGCTCTCACTCTCCCACCTCCGGGATTCGAGTAGAACCAGATTTTTTTTGGTTTGCTGTGGGCATTTTGCACATGTCTCTCTTGAGTCTGAGAAGAAATGTTTAACTTGCTGCCAGATTGGCCAGGGCAGGGTCGATTTTGTTTGCCTTTCCGCAATAGCTCAGCAACCCGCTAGGGAAGATCAGAAGATAAGATGCAAGATGTCACAAGTTAGAAGGTGACAGGTGTCTGGTACAGGTACTCATTTAATAGGGTGGCTGGTTTTCTGATAAACTGGAAGTGGATTTAGAAGAAGGAATACTCTAAGAAAGCTGAGGAATGGATCTGGGGCTTGAAACATCCCCTACAATGGGAAGACCCTCCCCATTTCCTCAGCCCCACAATCCTCATGTGAGGGGAGGGTGGTCAGGGTGCACCACATGAACTATTGCCGATCAGTTCCCAGATGTGCATGGTAATGAAGTTGTGGCCTAATTAAACCACCTCCTTTGCATTCTCACCTGTCTTTTTAGAAAGTCCGGGACAATAGTTCTTGTTCCTGAAAATACTTTGACCTGCCTTCTGTTGTGGCCGGGTCATGTATCATTTTTACATTCATTTGAATTGAAAACTGCAGCAGCTACTATAGGGCATGGATCAAGTACTGAAAACACGTTATATTGCTAGTTCCAGGCTTTTATCATAACTCTTGTATTCCATTACCTTTCTTGGTTCCTGGTCTGTCTTCAAATTATTTTAGAAGTCTGATTTAGAAATTCAGAGACAATGGAGTAAAACTTCAATTTACTGGTTTTTTGTTTCCCCTCCCCCATTCCCGAAAGTCTGTCTTCTGTGCTTGCATAATGGGATAAGAGTACCATCACTTAAAATTGTGATAATCTCTTTAATTATGTGCGCAGAGGAAAGCTGTATTAATTTATTATTAGAAGGTACAATAATGTCTGCATTTAGATTACTCATGTATAATATAAGTTAAGAACTAAAGCTGACGAAAGAAAATTAGTTGGGATTTGTCTTACAAGTGATAGACAAGGCTGTACCTAGTGCCTTCCCCCCTCCTTTTTAAAAAAAGGAGTCAAATCTTTCCATCCTTAACCTTAAGGTTTATTGGTGTGGTTTGATCAGAGAGAATGCAAATATCCGTAATTTGTCTGGCCCTAATATAAAGAGGTGTGTGTGTGGGGGGGAAGACAACTTGCCATTTGTATTTCTTTGTTTAAATGAGGCATTACATTAGATATACAAATAGTATATTGTAAGGCCTTGCATACTACATACAGGTATGAGAAATTCCAAAGATATTCATACTTCTGTGTAATAGCAACTTAAAATGCATCAGAATAGAATGCAATGCAACAATCAGTATTGCTGTCTTTATTGCCCAGCTTGAGAAGATCTCAGGCAATGATTGGGATCTAAATGAAACCAGAATACCAAGCTACGCAGCTCTTCAAGAACACTGGGACACGTGTTTGGTAATAGCTTTGGGAAATTTTATCTATGATGTTATTTGACTCCCTACATTAATATTGTATATGTAAGTTTGAAGTTTCTACTGTATAGAAGACATTATAACAGATACACCACCACATGCAACCATTTATAAAAGTGGTTATGAAGTTATTGTAGCCTTGGCAATCAAAAGGAATAGTGTAGAGGGAAGAAAAGCGGGGGCAAGAAAGCAGTAGGAAACATTTGCTACTTGTATAATGGAAACTCGCACCAGAGCCTAGTTTTTTTGTTTTCTTCTGGAAGCATTCTGCTGGAGAGCAGAGATCATAACTTTCATGTTTATTCTTTAAAAAGCCCAATTTATTTAATTGGCAACTAGTAGCTTTCACAGAAAATGCTTAGTAACTGTTCAAAATCAAACTTGATTGCTGCTGTAGGTAGTTAACACATAGCATCTAGTTATTAGCTCTAGTAACAAAGTGTGGAAATTTGGAAAATGTAATCTATTACATTATTCCATTACACAAGTAGCAAATGTTTCCTGCAGCTTTCCCCCGCTTTTCTCCCTTCTACATGACTCCTTTTGATTGCCAGGGTTACATTGCCTTCACACGCGCTATTTCACACACCACCACATGCAACGATAAAAATGTAATCTATTATATTTTGAAGAATTTTGACCCACTCTACTTCTTACTTGGGGCACACCACTAATGTTGGGTCGTCTCTCAAGTGCTTATGGATTCTATTCTCCCAACACCCCTGTTGCTTGTCTCTTCTCCAAGGTGCCTTTCATCATCATCATCTATTTTTTTTTTTTTTTAAGTGCTGACTCTGTAGTAGCTGTGACTGAATATCTGAGTCTGTTTCTCAAATATTTTGTTAATTTTTTTGCAGTATAACTTTGTGGGGTAGGAACTCTCTCTATTGTCTGTAAACTTTTTTCCTTGCTCCTATTCGCAGAGCTGCATTTTGTACCTGCCTCTCCTTTGGATAAGCCGGGCAGGTGGTTAGGGTGGTGATGGTGCCAGGGTGCCTCAGAGCAGTGGGTCTTGGAGTAAACACTATTGAGATGCAAGGGAGCACTTCACACTTTTTGAAGCCATCTGGGAAGCTGTGTTAAGATGTAAACTTTTCTTTTTCTTCCATAGTTCTTTGATTCATATGGTGTACGCTACTCTTGAAAAAGAGGAAAAAAAATGTCTATAGGCTTTAGAAAAGTAGGGTTAATTCTGAGCATTTCAGTTTTACAAGTGTTGGGGTGCAATTCCAGAAGTAGAACACATCTATTTTATGCTGTGTTGATAGGTATTGCAAATATTCTGGAGAGTCGGCTTAGAATATAGTCTGATCTGGGGACAGAGGCTAAAACCAATATGAAAATCAATAGACAAATATAAAATGGTTAGTGTGGGATCAAATGGCCATTATAAGATGGAGGAATACTAATTAGACAGTTTCACAATAGATGTGGTGTCTGAGGCTTGCAGATAATGATAAATTGCATGAATCATCTCTGAGGTGGTACAAAAAAGGCAAATGCATTGGTTTGTACTTATCAGAGCATTGGTGTAAAACTGACATAATGGCTTTGTGCTGCATGGGGTAAACTTAATTTGGAGTACAACTGGCTTTTGGCACCTAATTTTTTTAAAAGCCAGAGACACATTGGTGTTCAGGAAGTGGCAATACAAATAATACATGAATAGGAAAACAAGACCTATCTGGAAAGGCTTTGAGAATAGCAGAACAAGGATTGAGGGAAACATAAATAGGTAGGAGGGAGGAGAGCATTTATAACAGAGGATCGGGATTGTTCTTGTTAATAAAGATCAGAGCTGGAAATTCAATTCAGTGAGTTTCTAACACATCAGGAAAAAATCGTTTTGATTTGTAATGAAAAGATAAAATTTCAAAATTTTTTGCAAAATGAAAATTCTGAAAGTTCAATTTTGGAACAGTCTGAACATTTTAATTTTGCTATTGATATAATGACACTTGTTTTAGCTTTCATATTGTATTAATATTTTATAGGGCTGTTAAGTGATTAAAAAAATTAATTGCAATTGTGCAATTGAAAAATAGAATATCATTTAAATATTTTTGAATATTTTCTACATTTTAAAATATATTGATTTCAATTATAACACAGAATACAATATATATGAAAATATGGTTAAAACATCCAAAATATTTAATTTCAATTGGTATTCTATTGTTTAACAGTGCAATTAAAACTGTGATTAATTGAAATTAATGTTTTTTAATCATGTGAGTTAAGTGATTGACAGTCCTAATATTTTAATACATTATATTATGATATCCAAATATTAATTTAAATATAATATAAAATTTTACATGAAATTAATTGAAATAGTATCAAAATACTTCAATAGCATCTTCAAAATGAAAAATTGACTTTTTCCCCCCCATAGAACATTTTCATTGAAATTAACACAGACCTGTGAACTATTTACATTTTGAAAGAAAACTTGTCTGTCAATTTTGTTCCCTAATAGCTCTAGTAAGGACTGGGTTAAGAAGTAATAAACCGGAATGGAGTTTTTCTCCTAAACCTTAAACTGTATGAGAAATGGCAATTGAAGAAGTTGCTGAAGACACGTGAAATCACTGTAGGTGAATGAAATTGTCAAGTTTCACCTCAAATGGAATAAACACAACCTATGAAACTCAACTTCCAACCAGAATTATCCTATCAGTTTTTAATTTTTTTTTAAAGCAGCACCATCTCCTTCTCTGTATAAGGACCTGGTCTCTGGAGCATTGTAAACTAGTTGATAGTGGTTTTTCCTGGGGGGAAAAAAAAAGAGATTATTTTTTTTTGTTATGAAAAGTATTTAATGCCACTTTGTGGGCTGGACTATAAATTGTGCATCAATGTAAAAGGGTTTTATTTTCATGTGGAAGTATCTCCACATGAGAAGATTGGACTCTGGTTCCTTCTTTGTTGGTACATGCTTGGACTTGGATGCCGTCAGGTGAAGCATAAGCTGCTTTCCACAGTCGTCATCTGCTTTGAGCTTTTGCTGAGGAGGACAATGCATGTAATGTTGTTGGATTAGGGTGTGACAGGAGGGTTTGACGACTTCAGGGCTTCCATAAGATCACTTTATTTTGAAAAGCCTGATTGTCATTTTGACAGTTCTTTAAAATGTGGTACAACTTTTGTCTTTTTAGAGCAGTGCCTTTGGGGTGTGCGTGTGTGGGTGGTATTTTTTTTCTTTAGTAATTCACATTCTATGCCTATACAGTCTACCCAATTAAGAAATAACAACATGAACACAGAAAGTGACTGACAGAATGAAGTTTTCAGTGGCATAACTAACTTCTCACAAAGCATATTTCTTCAGGGCAGGTCTTCAAATAGAATGATAATGACATGACAAAGTGGCTATCTTATTCCATAGTCTGTATTTCTGTAGTGTTCATATTTGTCTCCCCCACGAATACATTAACACCTCTTGTTTTGTTTTTGTTGAGGAGTGAAGGATTCTTTGTTGTCAAAGTACTTGAGTTCATTTCTGTGTCTTGCTAAAGTGTAGGAGAAACCAGAGTTCTCCAATATTGCTACAAGGTTTTAGTGAATACTTGGTTATGAAAAATCAGTAGACCTGACCTGTGTGGTGGTGGTGTTTGTCTTGTCCTGTGATAAATTCAGGAATACACTTTTGCCAGAAAAAACTTTCCCCACCACTTGAACAGTTGTGTTCCTAAAGACAGCAGGAGACTATGGGCCAACTGTGACTGTTCAGTGCAGTGAGACTTGGTAATTAACAAGAAGGGGAAGTCAACTAAAAGGCTTAAAAGTACTTTGTCAACAACAGCTTGATACTAACTTCTTAGCAATCTGGTTGGAGTTTGAGATTTTTACACTGCATGCATCAGAAATTGCTCAACTTTTTTTGGTAAACAGTGATGCCCTTCCTTTCTGGCTGCCTTGTTGCACATTGTACTGTACGTCTGGAGAGGAGAAGAGGGGAGCTGCACAAATACTACTTTTCTCTTGCCAAGCACATGGAAAGGATTGGTCTCTTATTGGCCCTACATTGTGGACATGAATCCTTATTTTGTGTGCCAGTAGCTTTAAGTGTTTCTGAAAGAACTGGATAATCAGTGGCTTCGATCTTCCCTGGATATTTTCATCCACCTTCAGTTCATACAGAATCAGTTGTTTCACTGCACCAAATAGCACATAGGTCAGGTCTCAGAAGGGTAGTATGATCTTTGCAGTTAACACCACCAACTGGGTAGGCAGCTTCATGGCTTATTTTCAAAAGGAGCCCCAGGTGGAGAGCATTACTGTAATCTAACCTAGGAGTTCCAAAACTATGGATAATCACATCTGTGAGAGAAACTGTCCCTAAGTAATTCAGAGTTAAAAGTCTTCAAGCATTGCTTGCAGGGATCCCCACTCTCCAGTGATCTTCACATTCTGGGTGTGTGAACTTGGAAGTCCATGGGCAGTGTATTGCAGCTGTGCATGCACACTTCTAATTGTCCTAGTGCTCCCCACCCTAGGCATAGGAGTAAGGGGTTGTAATCCTAACTGCCACTTTGGTTCCTTCTGATCACTGTTGGTTGTGTTCAGGAACTGGGCAGAGTTTGCTATCCCAATAGTCCCTTTTCCTTGGGAAAATTTAAGCTGTACTAGCAAGGGGAGAAGTGTAATTAAACACTCCCCTTTCTTGTGGCACTGCTGAGTCTCTGCTTCTCTATTCTTAGTCAGATGGATGGCACAACGTCCACCAGCTTCATGTCCTGCTACTCGAACATAATGAACTAGCATGCTTGTGTCCCTAATGGAGTAGCATACTTGGTACTTCTGCTTAGGAGAGAGGCATGTCCCTGATGGATGCTTATGTGTTCCTTAGCTATATGTGGTGTGGCCTCAAGCTTCATCCTGACACTGTAATTTTGGCACCAAGAGGTTTGCATGTCAGGTGATTTATGGCTTTGAGATTTTGTTTCTAGTCTTCAAATTCCAGCCCCGATATTTAGGGGAGTTTGGTACCCACAGAAGGACAATATCACCCCAAAAGCTAGATTTTTCTATTGAGAGTAAATCTAAGACCCCTTTGAGGAGCAAGGTCTCTCACAGAGAGATGAGCTCCATAGAAGTTGCTGTGTCCTAGCAACTGCCACCTCTTCCTAGAGTGAGCACACGCTTTGACTGTTTGGAAGAAAGAGATGTTGATGTTTTGAAAGCAGTCACTTCAGAAAAGCTACTATCATCCTGTTTTTCCCTCTCCAGATCAATCTGTTGCAGAGTCAATGCTTATTCATCAGGAAAATCATCTAAAATTTTTGTGTTCTCTTAGGGAGAGCCACTCTTCATGATTGCTGACACTGAAGACCAGAATTTCAACAAATCTCCCCATCATTGAGGACTCTTTGGAACCAGCAAAGAGCCTTGAAGTCCTTGAGTAGCTGATACAGGCTTGTTGGCTTTGCTTAGCTCTTAAGGAAGAGGAGGCAAAATAGTGGGATATCCTGGGCAAGAAGTCAAACATTTGTAGATAATAAGCCATGCTGGCCACATTACATTCCTGACCTTTTGCATGATCAGCTACCTGAGATGGCTAGGGTAGAGATCCAGGTATTTTGATAAAGGTCAGTAGGTCATGATACGTGTACTTTTGACTACTTAAGATGCAGACACACGAGCAAGACCTGTGGGAACAGTTGTGACAATGTGGAGATCATCTTTGCTCAAAGCTTTTGTGTCCTTGGTAGAAGTACAGAGGCTGGCCGAAGATCTACCGTTTGAGGGCCCAGACCAGTTCACTGGGAAAATACAGTGCTGCTTTTTTTAAAGCTATAGGAGTTTAGGGCTTCTCAGAATTTTTTTTTTTTTTTTTCATAGGACGTTTTTAGGGCTTCTCAGAATCTTTTTATTTTTTCTTTTTTTTTTTTTTTTTTTTTTTTTTTTTTACTTGGCACCTCTTACACCTTAGCTAAGACACTGTCCCGTACCTTCAGATGGCAGAAATGTGGGATTTGACACCCTGACACAAGTCCTGAAAGAAAGTTTCTGGAAGCAGAAGGCTGGTTCTTCTACATTGTCAGTAATGCTTCCTGAATGCAATACATGTTTTGAAAAGGTGGTCAGGAGCCTCACCCTGATTACTTGTGGACTTTATTTTATAATTGTATGGTAAAAATGAGAAAGTAAGCAATTTTTCAGTGACAGAGTGCTGTGACACATATGTATTTTTATGTCCGATTTTGGACGCAAGTAGTTAAGTGAGGTGAAATTTGGGGTATACAAAACAAATCAGACTCTAGAAAGAGGTACAATAGGCTGGAAAGGTTGAGAACCATTGTCGAGGTGCTGGAATAATTTGTATAGTGGGGGTGCTGAGAGTCATTGAACCAAACTGTAAACCCTGGATATGATGGAAACTACTTCAAGTTCCAGCACCTATTGCTTTAGGTAAACTGTTCCTTAGCTACAGTCTTCTATCTGAAGGATAGCTGGTATATACGTTGAGCATTGTCAAGCCAAACTGATTGCTTAAGTCTGCCTTGCACAGTTCTGCTCACCTAGGGCAATTAACTCTTTAATGGTGAGTAAAATATACATGGTTTTATGGTAAGGATGGACAAATAGATTTTGTGCCTGGCCTGACAAGCTTGCATGACAATTTCACAAGGCTAACTTAAGTTATATTTGAAATTACATGTCAAATATGGGTATGTAGGAAATTTCCTTTCTCTTGACACGATTTGCAGTATTTCCCTTTGTGGTCATGTACATATTTGTGCAGTGAGGCAGCCTCCAGCTGTGGATAATGGTAGGATCTGCTCAGTCATAGGAATTAGATGTGAACTGCTGCCATATAGTCTGATCAAATAGATTCATTATGGCTGCTATTCATATTTTTCTCTTTGACTGGGACCAGTGGACTCTCCTTGTGCCCTCAACCCAGGTGCATGCTCTTTTCACATAAGATGATCATGCTCATTTCTTCCAGCAGCTGGAACTACTACTGGGGAAGAGTAGTGAATCCTAGTAGTTGATCTATGGTACTGGATATATAAACCAAATGACCAGAAGTATACTTAATATTATCTGATAAATCAATGGCTGTAAGTACTGCCCTGGGGTTTTATGGGAAACAGGAACTCAAATAAGAATGAAGAATATTTTTTTATCCAAAATCAATACAATAGGCTTATATGACACACATCTGTACTCAGAGCTATAATATCTTGTCTTATGTCTATAGCCATATGAAGTTTGCCATGTCTCTTTTAGAACCATTAAAATAGGATTTTTCCAGGGGTGTTTATCCTGGAAATAGAGTCGTGGAATATTTTTTTCTGCCTGACACTTCATGAATGGTGTGAAATTCAGGAAAGGACTTTTGAAGTAACCAAATATACATATGACAGTTGATGATGATCAGTATTTTGTGCTATGTAATCTTAGGCATTTTTCAGTTTTCAAAAATCCTTAACAGAGAAATGGCCTAGCAGCTGACATATTAATAAGGACTTCTGGTGCCCCAACTCACAGCCTGGGAAAAAGGGTAAATGGATGATGCACAACTCTTTCACTGTCAGATTAGCAGGTAGTCAAAGCTCTCTGATTTTTGAGCCATTTGGATACCCACACATTTGCATTGCGAAAAAGCCTGATATACAAGGTTAACACTCGTTGTTAACTTGTGTAATTGAATCTCTGACCCTGCGCTAACAAGGGCTCTGATAGCCTGTGACTAGGCAAGCGTGTTCATATGATGGCTGACTTTGCTTTCTGTTCTCCAGCTTTCTCTAATGGTAACCTAAATATACCTATTATTCAAATTTGGTAGTGCAGAGGAGCGGGTGCTGTCTGAAATGTCCCAGGAAAAACCTGCATGGGACAAACACAGATATGAGTGGCCGTAATGAAGTTGTTCAACATCATAAGGAATTTCTGCAGGGGCTAGTGTCTATAGTATAGAGATCCAACAGATAACAGTAGTTGATGTACTGAATCCTCAAGCCTTAGAAGTCTGGTGACTGGCTGCTAACTTTTGCTTCTTAAGTAATCTGGTGAAAAGAGCAGCTTTACATGTTAGTACTTGTGGGAATTGGACGGTGTCAGTTTGGAAATAGGATATTTATGCCTAATATACTGGAGAAAATATTTTGAATAACCGTTTATCCCTCACAAAATTTATTTCCAGTAATGCTGTCAATACTAATAGAACGTGGTGAGCGTTGCTAGAATATTAGCCAGGCTTGTAAATTGATGCTGCAAGATAAATGGTTTAATTTATACACCTAACTCCCCCCGCCCCCCGCAAGTCTTCCCAAAAATGACATTGGTGGATATGCAACATGTTTGTCTGAGCTGGTGGTTCTCCTTTTTTCATTCTGTTTTTGCACAGCTGGCAAACTTGGTGACACCACCAACTTGTGTGAATGAAAAATACCAGTGTTTACAACTCACTGAATATCTCGCAAGAAATAATTTT
Source organism: Chelonoidis abingdonii (assembly GCF_003597395.2). Lineage (NCBI taxonomy): Eukaryota > Metazoa > Chordata > Testudines > Testudinidae > Chelonoidis > Chelonoidis abingdonii. The sequence continues at coordinate 321,569,187 of NC_133769.1, forward strand.
ATATGATGAGTATTTCCCAGCTGAGGAGAGTAGCTAAATGCAAAAGCAAATCATGAGTTTCTTATGTTTTTCCTCCTTTTTTTTTTTTTTGTTTGTTTTTTGTTTTTTACTCTGGAGTAAACTATTTTCTGAAATAATTTTGGAACATGATATCGAGCTGTGCTGCCTGGTTGATTGGTCAGTTAAGCCACAATATTTATATGTGCTTTCTGAGTGCTTAAACATAATACAAATGCTTATACTTTGTGAATGTAAAATGTTAATAGAAAAAATTGTATACCATAGATCTCATTTCAAATTATGTAAGAATCTATTATGCATTGTGTATGATTGACAGCCAGTGTAGGGCTCTTTGTGGTGGTAATAGCTTGCAGTAAAAATCGCAAATGTTATGAGTCTCTCTCTGAATAAGCAATTATTTTTAAAGGAAAGGAATACTCATGTAGAATGGGAAAATGAAAGCTGCTCTTTCTTAATCTTCAGGTGTATTTGCCAGCTTATCACAAAAAGAGGTAGCTATTTGCTTCTGATATGTTGAAATATTAGTTTTCTGTAAACCCAATTTTGTCATAGCTTAAACTGGGAGTATTTTGTCACTTCTACTGATGGGAATTCAATAGGAAATGATACAGAATAGAGTTACCCTCTGTGTTTAGTGTTGTCTTTACAGTTGCTTTGTTTCATAGTTTTTTATAAATTAGTCTTTCGTGTTTCCGTGGTAACTTGATTGTCTGCATGAGTTGCCAAGGAACAGCTTCTGCAGCACAAAGGACAGGGACACTGCTACTGAGTGATTTCATTCTTGGCACTGATAAACCAGTGCAAAGCTTGATTATTCTTTCAAGTGAGGCCTTCATATTGATTGTGAGCAAGAACAAGACTAACTATTTGGATTTAAGATGTTAGTTTCTTCCTGTTACTCATTTATTCTGCGTTATACCCAGGCTCAGCAATCTCTCTAGAATTAAGGGACAATTATGTAATATGTATTAGAAAATCGGTCTTCAGAAAATTTGTAAAACATTGTAACCCCAAAATTGCAATCAATCATTTGAATTTTTAAAACCCAATTATAATTTCACATTTTAGCAAACTGAACTAAATTTGTAGCAGAAAAGCACTTAACGTTTGTGTGACTTGATGAAGCAGTCTGTTACTCCTAACGTTGCCCTTGTGATAATATAGGATTATAGTAATATATATAGTATATACTAATGCTGTGAGATGATTATACGCAAGTCTAGGTGTGTGAACTCACATCTGATCTCCTTTTCAAGCACCGCAGTTTGACACCTTTAATCCAGTCTCTAAAATAAATCTTGAAAAGATAGCGTGTGTTTTAGGTGAGAATAGTGAGATTACTGATCCTAATTTGATCTGGTTTAAAATGTTGCCTCCGGGACTGTGCAGAGCATGACTCTTGTAGCAGTCAATCTTACTGTTTTGAACTAGGGAACATGTGGTCAGTAAATGTTAAAGGAATTCATTTGAAGTGCAGCACGCTGAACGAATTCATTGTGCATGTATACATGCAATGGTGAAAACAAATTGTATTCTAAATTCTCTAGTTTGAAGTATTGTCAGATATTTCTTGTACTAATCTGAAGATTTCTTTTGTCTGAAAAAATTTTTGGATTGAAGAATAAGTGTGTGTGAAAAGAAATCAGCATTAAAATAGTACAGCTTGCATCTATTCTGTATAGGGATAAGAGACATTGACTGTTTTCCTTTTGGACTGGTAGAGAAATGAGATCTTTGGATCTGAGTGGGAGGATAGGTGCCCTTACTCCATGTTGATTCATTGTCTAAAGTGTCTTTAGTACTTAGTTCTATAAGCACTGTTCCTTTTATGTAAGCCAACTAACTAAATCTTGCAACTACCATAGTAAGTATAGCTATACAGTTTTCCCTATCCCTGAAATACAGCACTTCTAGGGTGGGATGCAGATGCTGTTGTATAGTGTTGTGCACTGCTAAAGAGTTTAGGAAGGGAAGCAAAGGATAATACATTTCTCCTCCAACTAAAATGACAGAAATTTCTAAGCTGAAATTTAGCTAGAACACCTATTCTTATGAAAAGTACCAGGATCTCTCTAATGACTAAATTAGTTAGAATATTTAATTCTGTGTCTCAGCCAAAAAGCTGCACCTTCTAGAGGGACACTGTACTCACTGAAATGGCTTGGCCTAGGAATCTCTCGGAGGAAAGCATGACCATGAATCACCATTACCACCGGCTTGAAGTGGTTTCCATCATATACAGGGTTTGCAGTTTGGTTCAATGGCTCTCAGCACTCCCACTATAAAAATTGCTCCAGCACCCCTGGTTACCACCACTACATCTTTCTTGAACAACTGAGGTATGCCATGCCGTTTTCTCATCCATATACTGACCAGCATTAATCTCACTTAGCTGTTGAGATCTGTTGGACTTGCAGACTAATTCAGAGGATTACTTTTAACCTTGCTTTATAGTGCTCTGGGCTTTGAGAAGCTGAGTTCAGATTTTAAAGCTGCCCTTTTGCTGTACTCTGGGCTTCTGGAATCACTGAGCAAAGTATAGTATAATCTCAGAACACTACTGAGGTTTTGTTAACTGGTGTTAAATAAAGTGAGGCACCCGACTGTGGTGGTGATAATTCTCCTTTCTCGTTTCAAATTATGAAGGGAAAAGAACACAAAGGTTCATTGTGCTGTAGTAATGAAATGGAGCAGCAGATTTTATTTGGGAGCTTTTATGTAAGGAAAACTACAGTGCAGCCCGCCATGGATAAACCTGTCAGAAATGGTACCGGGTAGAATTAGGATGATTTAAAAGAGCCATGTGTTTGGTGAATTTAGAGCTCTGACTTCAGTGTTTTGGCTTGATTAAATTGCAGGCTTTTGGGCAGCATTTTGCATGTTTAATATTAAAACACTGACAATGCTCTCAATACTGTACAGGGGGAAAAAAGGAAACAGTCACTTCCCCCAAAGATAGAGGAAATTCAGAGGAAGGAGTAAACTGGTTAATTTTCTAACATCTTAAATCCATATTTTTTAATGAATCCCATGTGTAGCATTCTATCTTTTTTACGTTCTTTCCATTTCAAAGGATACAGGTCCTGTGACATTCTTTAAAAACCATTTGAAGGATCACATTATTATCTGAACATTATCTGCTCCCTATTTAATAGTTTGCAGCTGCTCCAACACCTTTACAGTTCACATTGTGCATGATTCACTTAGAAATTAAATGAATCAATTAAATACAAAAACATGCTTAATGTTAAAAGTGTAACACAGACTGACAAAATCCAGGAAATGTGATTTAAGGATCTGACCTAAACTTGTCCTGTTGCTCCAGATATATGGTGGCATTTAGACATGTAGTACAGATATTCTGTGAACTGTAACGTTGCACTATTTTCTGAGAGCACATGGCTTGATTAAGAACAGTTTGTCTTGCAATCATTGTTTAAATATTTAATTTTTTTATGATAGTACAATAAGAGATGGGGAATCATCTTAAATGAAAGTGATCGTTTTTTTAAAATAGGGATTACTGAAATAATGCAAATACATGTTTAAAGAATTTTTCAGACAAGCTATTTTGGTATTGTAACTGCTTCTTTGGAGGGTCAGTGGGCTTGAGATGCATTTAGAAAGTGTGTGTGTAAATATAAAATTACAAACTCCCTAAATGTGTTTATCCTTACTAATGGAGTTCGTTCAACAGTCTGCATGTAAAGACTAAGAAATATTCCCATAAACTTATTTTAAAATATTATTTAATATCCTAAAAATTGATTGTATTAAAGTTTAAATAGAACTGACGGAAATTGGCTATTACATATAGGGTAACTTTCTGTAGTTTTAAATTACAAAACCATAACACATTGCCGTGCTATAATTGATTAAAATCTATCCAGCCAATTAATGGCCATGAAAACTTAATAGCAGAAATTCCTCTTTAGTAAAATGTTAGATAGGGGTGTCTCTTTCTCTTCCCTCTCTCCTTTTCCTCCCTCTCCCCCGCCCCCCAAATAAACATACAAAACAAAAAGCTCTTTAAACATTTAACTTCTGGTTTTTGGCTCTCTGCATAGTATAAAAATGGCCCAAGTGCTGTTCTCTGGATAGATTTTTAAATTTGAGGGGAGATTTGAAAGCAGTTTACCACATTATATTCTAATATTTATTCAGAACTGAAGTTTTTGTGGTTAGATTTTAATCCACTGGGTGACCGTTTTTACTAATAGAAGTAGTGACCCAGCCTTACCAAATCAGTTACTGAATGTCAATTGTTGCTTGAGGAGGAGAATTTTTTTTTCCTTTTTGTTTTTTAAGATGAGATGGGAATGTTGACAACAGAGACATTTCAGTAGAAACTGTATATAATGCTTGACAGTGAGTGCTCTCTTGGTGTGCTTGGATGACTCGCCATCCAGGAGATACTCAATTGATCCATCATCCCTTTCTCCAATGTCAAGGTTGGATAGAGCTGTGGTTGTGAGCAGATTACATCCATGTCTGTTTTGAGACACCACTTTTAGCCTGTTGAGGAATTGACTGTATGGCTTTATATACCATGTTTGTATATACGCTGTCTCTCTGGACATCCATGGTCTTTCTCACCACTCATTTTTCCATAAAGAGAAGTTTTAGGTATTTGGTATGGGGTCCTCCTAGTAGCATGGCCAAACTATTGAAATTTGTGCCTTTTGATGGTTGTAGACATGCGTTGCATTTTAAGTCTTCTATGGAAGTTGTGATTTCTTAGTCTATCTAGCCTTGTAATGCTTAGGATATGGTACAGGCACCTCATTTCAAATGTTTATTGCTTTTGCCCGAGACCCTTTGTCAGTACCCATATTTTGCATCTGGAAAGTAATGTGGGTACGATAAGCATTGTATATAACAGGGGTGGCCAACCTGTGGCTCCAGAGCCAATGCAGCTCTTCAGAAGTTAATATACATAGCTGTAGTTAATATACATAGCTGTATAGGCACTGACTCCGGGGCTGGAGCTACAGGCACCAACTTTCCAATGTGCCAGGAGTGCTCACTGCTCAACCCCTGGCTCTGCCACAGGCCCTGCCCCCGACTCCACCCCTTCCTGCCCCTTCCCCCTCCCCTGCTGTGCCCTTGCTCCGCTCCCCCCCCCCCGCCCAAGAGCTTCCTGCATGCCACAAAACAGATGATCGGTGGGGGAGGAGCTGACTGGCAGGGCTGCTGGTTGGTGGAGGCACTGGGAAATGGGAGGAGGGGAGCTGATGTGTGGGGCAGGGGGAGAAGGGCTGCTGACATATTACTGTGGCTCCCTGGCAATGTGCATTGAGCCTGGTAAATTCTGGCTCCTTCTCAAATTGGCCAGCCCTGATATATAATCTGGTTTTAGCTATCATGGAGACTTTCATTTTAAGATTCCAAATGTTTTTGTCCAGTCGTGCAGTCATTCTGCTGGTACTAGCTATCTGCTTGTCTGTTTCATAATGATTGTCGTATTATGATGGAACCCAAGTAGCAGAAGTTGTCTACTTGTTTTATGTCTGCAAAGTTAATGACTAGGCTAGTCTTTTTTTTGTTTTTTGCTTTTTCTTGATGTTATCATTAATTTGGTCTCTTGTTGATTCACTTTTAATCCCCATTCTCTGCCTATTGTGAACTGGTTAGTTGCTGCTTCTTGGTTATATTCCTCTGCAGACATGGTCTGCAAATTCGAGGTGTTTGATAATTTTCCCTGATATCATTCAGCTTCCATTAATGTTACAAAAGGAGTTGGACAGGATGTTTTCTATGTATAGCGCAAAAAGTATTGGACTGAGTATGCATTCCTGTCTGACTCCAGTTTTCTCTTGAAACCACTGTCAGCTCTCCACAGTCTTGTACTACATGCCCAGCTGTGCTATACAGACTCTGCAGTATTTGAATCTGCTTACTGCTAAAACCGTCCTGTGATGCTGGCGGACGAGGTGCCAGCTCTTGCTGAGGCCTTTAGGCACCAGCCAAGCACTGACAAATGCATTGCTGAAACCTGTGTGTTAGTATGTTTAAGATGGGTATTGCATTTATAACAATGTGTTTAGACCTTAATAGGAATTTACAGGCATTTCATAATCTCACTTATTACCTATTATCACATGTGATAGATATTTATATTTAAGTTTTTGCTTTGTAAGTGTGTAAAAAAAAAACAAAAAAAAAAAAACAACAAATTTTGCTCTGAAACTGTGAACTGCATTCAGGTTCAGGAGGGATCATCTGCCCATCAAGAAGGCTTATCAAAACTAAATGGGCTGTAATGGGAGATCACCATACAAGGACTCTAATTGCCCCCTCCAAACTCATGAAGAAGCTATGACTTGTCCCATCAGCCTGAATTGCTGTTTGGATTCTCACAGGGCCGGAGCTGTGAAACAGAAGCAGAGGGTCAATCTGAGTTAACCCTACAAGACATTGAGAGCTGACAGATTACTGCACTCTGCCACCTTTTGAAACCATATACTTGAATTCATTTGTGGATATATGTTTTCCTGCTTTAACCTTGCAATAACTCTAATTTCTTTTCTTAATTGATAAATCCTTAGGCAGTTTACTATAAGATTGGCTACAAGTATTATCTGTGATGTGAGATCTAACAGTGCAAACTGACCTGGGTAAGTGACTAGTCTCTTGGAACTGGAAGCAGCCTGAATATCGTTGTGATCTTTGGTGTATAGCAACCATGTATCAGTAAGTCCAGCTTGCCTGGGTGGCAAGACAGACTGCAATACCCAAGGGAACTCTCTGTGACTCTGTGGTAAGACTCTTGTAGGGCTTTAGGAGTTCACACTTGCTATTGGGTTGGAGAAATCCAATTATAGAACATATCACCTGGTTCCTGACAGTCTGCCTTGAGGGTGGCACTCACAATTGTGAGCCACTCCAGACAGCATGATGCACACCACTTCAGCACTTCCCCAGAGCCTCTCTGTTCTGAGTCTAATGCATTCTGAAAGTCAATGCATGTTCAAAATTGGTGTGTGTTTGAACTGTGTATGTCTCCAAGATTTGATGAAAAGCAAATACCTGATCTATGGTGGAATGTCCAGGTCTGAAGCCATCTTGTGACTCAAAGGATTTCCTCTGCTCTTTTCTTTTTCTTCTTTTTTTTTAATTTGGATGACAATCACTCTATAGAATACCTTACTTGGAATACTGATATAATTTACTTCTCTATAGCTGCTGCAGTCTGTCGGGTCGCCTTGTGGAAATAGCAATACAATAATTGTGTGCTGTCAGTTTTCAGGGACTTAATCTTTTGTCCAAATGAGGTTAAATAGTTTGGCAAAGGAGCATGACAATGCATCTTCTGCCATGTTTTAACATTTCAGGTGGTATACCATCTGCACCAGGTGCTGGACCATTAGCGATTATTTTTTTCAATAAGTCTTGGAGCCCTGGGGAAGTTCCAGAAGGCTGGAAGAAAGCAAATTTTTTTGCTAGTTTTTTTTTTTAAAGGGTAAATGGGATGAGCCGGTTAATCATAGGCCTGTCAGTCTGACATGAATCCTGGGCAAGATAATGGAGTGATTGATATGGGACTTGATTAACAGAGACCTAAAGGAATGTGGTTAATGCAAATCAATGAGTTTACAGAAAACAGATCCTGTCAAATTAACTTGATACCTTTTTTTTGGATGAAATTTCAAGTTTGGTTGATAAAGGCAATAGTGTTGACATAATATACTTAGACTTCAGTATGGTGTTTGACTTGGTACTAACTAGAATGATCTCAGATTAACATGGTACACATTAAATGGGTTATAAACTGGCTAACTGATAAGTCTGAAAATGTTGTAAACTGGGAATTGTCATTGAGTGTGTCTGTTTCCAGGGGGATACTGCAGAAACCAGCTCTTGGCCCTATGCTAACATTTGTATCAATGACCTGAAAGAAAACATAACATCACTGATTAAAGTTTGCAGATGACTCACACATGGGGGAGTGGTATATAATGAAGAGGACAGGTCACTGATTCAGAGCAATGTGAATTGTTTGGTAAACTGGGCTCAAGGAAACAATGTGTTTTGTAACATGGATAAATGTTAATGTATATATCTAGGAACGAAGGATGGAGGACTCTACCCTGAAAAGCAGTGACTCTGAAAAAGATTTGGGGGTCATGGTGGATAGCAGGGAAGTTATTTAACCTCTGTATTTGGCACTGGAATGACTGCTTCTGGAACACTGTGTCCAGGCCTGGTGCCACAATTCAAGAAGAAAGCTGATAAACTGGAGAGGGGTCAGAGAAAAGCAACAAGAATGATTAAAGGATTAGAGAATAGCCTCAAGGAGCTCAGTCTATTTAGTTGACAAAGACAAGGTTAAGGGATGACTTGTTTAGTCTATAAGTACCTACATGGGGAACAAAAATTTCACTGGTCTACAATTTTTGAGAAGTCGTCTGCTTCAGAGATAAAATGTGGTATTTTATGTATTTTGATGTGCTGAAGTCAAATATGACAATTAAAACAACTGATTGGCTACTGTTTCTAAGATATTTAAGTTTTTACATTTTATGTCTATGTATATTGTGTAGATAGTAGAGTTTTAATCATAAATTGTAAACCTAGGTCTTTTCATGTGTTTATGGTTGCTTTACGATTATATATGTTGACTGTGCTGTTTATGTAACCCGTTAAAAATCAAGCCAAAAGGCGGTTATCTTAATCAAATTTATGTAATCGCCACATAAACGCATATAAATTTATTCTCTAATGTTTTAGTCAATCTCATGCCCTTACTCAGTGCTTCTTGGTGTTGTTGCTTGATATTAGTTAATGCGCGATTGCTCTTTTCAGTTGTCCAAGGCATAGTTAGCAAGCATTGATGGGCTCCATTTGCCATGTGTAGCGTTTCTGGGTTGTTGCATTCCTGGTCTGTGAAATGTGCCGCATGTCGTTGCGCTGCTTCGCAGTTCGTGGAAATAAATCTGACTTGGGATGCAAATGCTATTATAATGACAGTGTGCACAGGCTTATTGTAGGCTTGAGCGTTTCCACATAAACCTTGTAGCTTGTCCGCCTTGTCGTGTCTGAGACTTTATTGCCTTAATGGATGGTTTCCCATGTACGTTTTTCCAAGCTTCGCACGCGTGCGATTGCGTCCAATCGTGTCGATCTTCGACAAGATTCAACGATCATGGGCCACAAAGCCACTTCCTGTATTTTTTAGGTTCACTTACCCGTGATATTTTCACGTAAGGTACTTGATCTGCTTGTAGTGTTTGTCAATGGCTTTGACAGTTCCTTCATCGACCCAGCTTGATGTGTAGCTGGTGTAGGTACAATCTTCCTTGATTCAAAGTTGGTGGATGCTTGACAGTTTCGTGACTCCCAGGCTCCCTGAACTGTTCGGAGTGGCATCTTTTCTTGAATATGTAGTAGGGACTCTCTTGCACGTGTCTTATCCAGTGCGCAGGCGAGAAAGCATCTTTGCGTGTTCCATTGAGACCAAGCCGTAAAGGACGCGCAACATTTCGTGCCACAAAGTGCTGATGTTGTTGATTTATACTTTTGTAAAAAGTTGGGGTGTGGTGAGGGGTGTGTCGCGGTGGCTTGTGTATGAGCGCGGAGTGTAGAACTCGGGTGCGACGTGTCGAAGAGACCGATTGCCTACCTTGGTTGTCCAATACAGCGTATATATGGAGGTCGTAGTATGATCCTTTTTTGACGTCGGTTCCTCATTTGGTTCAGGAGGATGACGTGGGTTGGAGGGCTGCTCACCCATGTGTGTGGTGTGTTGTATGTCCGGTCAAGTACTAAGATCGGTTGGAGAGCGTGGGTGGCCCGTGTGTGTTGTTTTGACGTCACGACATGGAACCGTTGCCCATCTGGCCGTGAGATTTCCATGTTGTGCGAGCGTTTGCTCCAGCAGCTGCTGGACCTATGTTATAACATTTTACAGGCTTTTTTGTCTTCCGTTACCAATTAGTAGTTTGACTACATTTCTTTCGGAAGCATTTTTGGCTTGGCGTTGTTTTAATAAGGGCTGATCAGTCTGTCCGCAGTTCTAACTTATCAGGACGTTTTTTGGGGTGGGTGTTTTAGTTTGCTGGGGTGGGCCATGCCAAGACTTTGGGGTTTCCGCTCTGGGTGCAGGGGCTGTTCAACCCCATCTGGCTGAGACCCGTTGGTCTCACTTTGCTCCCGCTCGGGCAGTGAGGCTTGCCTTTGGGTATCCCCCTCCCTGGGGTGGTGGAGTGCAGCGACTTCAGGTTCAGTCCTCTTGGGGTTGTGTTAGTATTTTTTGTGGAAGGGGGTCGCCCATGACGAGTTTTTTGAGAACCTTTATCTTAGCATGAGGGTCAAATCTTAACATGAAAACAAATCGCGCTAGAGCTTAGACACCATTAGTGGAAATAAGGCATTTTTTATGGTGACATCATTTATTATGTTGGACACTGTTCCGTGTTTATTCTTTACATGCCTAACTCTGGTTGATTTCAAATGGTGCGATTCAGCTTCTTACTGGACGTTATTATCCGTGTTAGATGTTTTTGCTAGGATATTTCTCTAAGAATGATTTATTGGGCTTTTTGCCTGTGTTCATTGTAGTTGATCTAGGTCAGCGATGGCTCGTTTACTGTTGATGCCTGGAGGCAAGATTTAACTTCTAATTGACTGGCACAGAACAACAATACCTAGTCATTTTCTTGTGCAAGCTTAATTAGATACTCTTCTTTGGCACTGGACCCCGAACTCTTTCTCTCCTCCGGTTGTTCTGTTTAGAGAAATGGTGAGTTGTGGACCATCAACTAAAGAGGATATTATGTATTTCTTTGTTGTCTTATTGCTCTGCTTTGCTCCCGATATTGACCTCCTACGATACACAGGCTACTTACTATCTTTTGCTTAGAGTATTTGTTCGAATAAATTTAATGTTTTCTAAATTGTTCAAGTTTGTGATCCCACAGTGTTTTTTGGTATTGCTCTCTGTTAATTTTTCCATTAGTATTCTTATTCGTCTGATTTGTCAGTTTCAGCCACTGATTTGTGATGATCCTTATTGCTAGCGATGATAGGGTTTCAAACTTCGTTGCCTTGCGTTCTTCCGCAACAAAATATACCGTGACACCAAGGGACTGAGCTTGAATTTGGTGAGCTCACTCTTAGGTGGGTGGGCCCCAGCCAAGTATGCCCTGAGAGGGCGCCATTAGTGACTCTATGGGCTTCGCCTCCCGTACTGGGAGTCTGTACCTGACTGGCACCCATGGCTACACCTTAAGATATGTCTTTGGGCCTAGGCTGCCAGCAACTCTAAAACCCGCTTAGAAACTGGGTGTCCTGATTTTAGTTTGAGTGCTGGTCGACTGACACGATTGCTTTAAACATGCTTAGAGCCGCAATATTTTCAAGATAATCGTGTCTAACGATTTTATAATTTTGGCTGTCTCACGATGACCGAATATGATGCTTAATTTGTTGTTTTGGTCCGATAGAATCTAGTGGCATCTTTGGTTCGGCTGCTTTTTGTTTTTTCCCTTCAAAGGATTCTTGTTTTTTTTCTGGATGGTGTTCTTTGTAGCCTGACATACACTCACATGTATGTGCTGATGGCGCGGGCAACTGTTCAGATGGTGGGAGCAATTGTCACTCTGCTTGAGAGAGTTTATAGCGTTTGACTGCATACTGGCATGTTGCCTTCCTATACGCATTTGCATCCTATGGGGAAACTATGGCAATAAGTGGTTGGAGGGGTTGCATAATTTGACATACTTCGGTAGTGGACTTTTGTGGCTTATATTTGAAGCGTATGTTGCTCTCTTGCTTGTGCGATGGCTAAATATTTGCGTTTTCCTTCGAATGTAGTCGTGCAAGGAGCTTCCACACCTACCATCAATGAAAGGTTTGGCCACTCCGACAGTCATTGGAGCTGGGAGAAGTGTTCAGATCCCCTTGTTGAATAGAGGTTGTTAACCTTACACATTTATATCAGTCTGCGGTACTTTGATGAGCACCTCCGCTTTGTCAGGCATTGAACACAGCAAGGCTTTCAAGTACCTGCGTGAGATTTCCAGGTTTGTTGAGGTAGTATAGAGGCAGCGTGCTTTTGTTTGGTCCTAGTTCAGTGCTGGTCTTCGCGTGACGATCTTTGACCCGCCACGTTGCAGAAAAAGCGGTATTGTGGTGATGCCTATCCGGGAGTGTCATTAAATTTGCTTCGTTTTTAGTTGTTGGTGAAAACCTTCTCCAAGGATACAAGCGTTGTTCAGACAGTGTCACTAAAGCTACATTTTTTTGCCTCTCATCTGTTTTTTTCTTCAGAAGCCTGGCGCGCGTTTTCCGCGCTTTTTGCACAACCGAAAACGGCTATCTGGAATGGGACCTCTGCTTGAGGGACATGTGCTTGACTTATGATCAGTGGGCTCATTTATGGTACAAGACAAGAGCGAGTGATCACTGTGACTACAACTATGTCACTATAGTTTTTTGCTTTTGTTCATACTATTTCTTTTTATACCTTTGCTCGATTTTCAGTGTTCATACACAGGACATGTTATATTTTGTATAAGAGCGCCTCACATAAACTGCGTTTACATTTTTGATATAAACTTACTTCTCAGTTACTCTTGAGATAAAATGTTACTAACACGTTATCTTTTAAGAACCCAGTAGCCATCGTTGTATTTATTTTTATTTGTCTTCATTCAAATACCATACAAGTTAACCACTTTTTACGTACAGCAGACATTACTTCTCAAATTGTAAGATCAAGTTGATTTATTTCGCCTTCCATGAGGTTGTGTGCTACAGTCATCTCCCTTACCTTTCCTTGTATCAACTGTTCTTGTCATGTTCTTAATTCTCTTTGATGTCATTTTGGGTTCTTGTTCCTCTCCGGTATTTTCGACTTTTTCTTTATGGTTGGCAAGCTGTCCGTGTATCATAAAATTCATCCTCTGTCGCGAAACCAGGTTATCTATAGCTTCCCGCTATAATATGACCCCATCTTTCAGTTGTTTTTGTTGTAGATTCATCTCCTTCTTTCTACTACAATTAAATTGTTTGCATGGCTCTACACATGTTCCTTGAGCCGTTTTAAGAATCACTTGCTCTGAATCAGTGCCGTCTCATTTATTACCATCCCCCTGTGATATACTGCACTTTAATCGTCTGTTTCTGTCAGGTATTCTCCTGTTAGCTTCAGTATCCGTGATCAAGATATCCCTCAGTTGATATTCCCATTAAACTTCGATGAATACGTTAAGCCTAGTAATAAACCTATTTGTTAGTTCTACTTTATTCTGACATTCTGGTTTATTTGTCAAGTCTTACCATTCTGGTTATATAATTATGTCAACACTATTGTTCTTTGATTTATCAAAGGTCTCAAGTTAATTGACGTCTGTGTTGTCTGTTTGAATTGCATTAACACATTACTTTAGGTTTTTGTTATTCAGTCCCATATCCCACGCTTTTTCTTGTTCTGTAATGAACAGGCTGCTGATTAAACGGCTTCCCATTTTACCCTTTAAAAAAAACGGCAATTTGCTTCTTCGCCTATTTCAAGCTTATTTGAATAAATTATCGGCTTGTCCGAGACTGGTGGAGATGGATAATTTGACCGTCGAATGTTTAACAACTCGCGAAGATCGCGTCTCTGTCTGTCCCTTTACTCCAATATTTGGGGTAGCTCAGTTTTGACAGAGCGATTATCCCTTGTGAACTTGCTCCCATTATGTATTGCTATTGCCTCAGGCGATGGACGCTTAGCGCCTTAAGAGCCGACCCGTCATTCTATCAGATTTCAAGTAAGGTTAGGGGATTGTTCATCCAAATTGAAATAATGAAGAAGGCCGGAGGATTCTTGTAGACATTGGCTTCAGTATCAGTTCTTTCTTGTGGGTATTTTTTTCTCGTTTGTGCTTTTTTGACACTGTGCATAATTTAGAACTTTTCAGTCAGAACTGTGCATCTTCTCAGATTCCCGTTGCGCGTCTAGGGAGTGACCTAGAAGTGTCTAGTATTCGTAATGCGTCTGGATTGTCTCACACATTCGTGCTGAGTGTTCGTGTCTTTTCAGGACCGGTGATATGGTTCATATTTTCCCCAATTCTATGTGTGATCTTCCTGAAGCCAGGCGTGTGAGGTCTTATCCACGGTACGAGGTTCCTTGGTTTGCGTTCGTCTGCCCAGGCAGCTGATCTTACTTACATGTTGCATATCACAAAGATTCACCCTTTGTGGCTGCTCGTTCAAGGTTGTACATATCCGGTCTGATTTGTGATGTTAGATTTATATTATCGATTAACTTGTGCCTTCTTTTTATGTCATTCCACTCTTCTAGTGATTTTATCCGTAATTTAGAATAGTATTTGATATTGTGGTAGAGTACAAATTTCCCATGATTCATATTTGGTTTCATAAGATTGCAGGTGGTATCTTTCGTTTCCTGTTTGTGGGTTAATTCGATTGACTCTCTTTGTTTACGGCTTCGGCCTTAGATCCACAGTCTTCGCTTGGATGGGGAAATCTGCTTCGATTTGGTTTCGCGGTGGCATTGTCTTGGTTGTTGACTTTCCATTAACCCATTTCGTTTGAATAAGTTTCTTGGTGGGCAATGATCTCCTGACTGATGCTGGTTCATTTTCGGCAAATTCTGTTGTGGTTTTTTTTTTGTTTTTTTTTTTCCAAGCTTCAAGCAACATATATCTCTCACTGTGTATAGTTTAGTGAGTTATGTACTGTCCCTGTTTCTTTTAAGGTCGAAAAACTTGTTATAATGCCTCCATCTTAAATCTAAACACATGTGTCCGCACTGCATTTGTCCCCGTGTTGGCTTGGGTGCCTTAAGGCGCTTTGCCTAATGTGTCGCCCCTGCTCGCGGTCGGTGCTCTTGCGTAAGCGAATTCAAATTATTGTGCATGGCTCTTGATAGTGCACTGTGGCGCTGGCATGACCACGTGTGAGTGCTCGAACATGGTTTTACGAAGACATAATGGAGTCAACGGAATGCTACATCGTCTCATAGCTTTGCTCGGCCAATAACTAGAGAACTTTGTCGCCTTTAGTTTGTATTCATTCTGAGATGCTCATCTGTTGCTATCAGGGACTTATCACCTGTTTTTCGTCTATGTTTGCGGTTCTTACAAAGCGCAATACCGTTACATGGGGATGGGTATAGTGAATCAATGGACTTTTCTCACTCAAAAGCCAGAAAGATGCTATGTCATTACTTTGCGATAAAGTAGACTTCTGATATTGTGCTTTCAGTCTTATAGACCTTCTGTTATGAAGACCAGGCTTAGCTGTACCCCGCCGTGCAGTGCTTCGAAGCTGGACTGTTAAATGAGTCTCGTTATCTAATACTATTTTATATATCACGGTGGCTGGCCTGATTTCGTTTGGTTACTGACACTGAGGTCATGCACTGAGGGGCCCGTATTTGGCATTTTTCTAAATCGACCCATTTCCTCTCACTTTCCTCTCCGTGTGACGAATTCTACATGGTTGCCCTGCTGTCGTCTCGTTTCAATATGTGCTTTTTTTGCGATAGGAAGTCTTGACGGGTGGGGAGCTCGAAGCGTCTATCATGCAAGAAAGCAAGGCCAGGGGGCCGTGAGAGGAGGCAGGACGAGAACGGTGGTGTGGCGGCATGGCTCCCGGCTGTAGGCGATCTAGTAGGGGCTTCGCTCGTGCCTCCTGGACATTTGGGAAGTTGTGTGCTTGTTTGTCTTCGCCGAGTAGTTGCACCTATCGTTAGTGTAGTTACTACTAGCTATGCTATACTACCTTTTTTGACTGGTGATGTGGCTCTTGGCCGTCACCATCTTTCATCATCAACAGTGTGTACCGCTCGCCTGTAGTATTTTGACCAGATGTCATTATTACCTTCTTATCTGCACTACTTAGGGGTTTTGATAATTGTCTCTGGCAATAAGCCCAAATTTGTCTTGAGTGCGTACCATCCTGTTACAGGTTAGTGTTGCTTACAGATACTTCCACTCTTCTTTAGCGCTAATTCGGCCGTCGCTACCCATCTATGGCCCATGTTATTCAGTTTGGCTGTTCTTGGTAGGCATTCTCTACTATGTGTGGCTTGTGTCTTGCCAGAATTTGTCAGTGTGGTGGGGTGTGTCAGGCTACAAGATCACCTTCCATGAAGAAGAATGGGACAAGATCCTTTTGACAGTCACGGAACATGGAAACCCTAACATCACTGCCAGGAGATTCCACTGTTGTAGTCGGGAGCCCAGCAGCTAGACTAGAGCCAATCAACAATTTTAAGCATCATTTTCGTTCTCAGTGACCCAAAATTAGTAAAGTTTGACTACATTTATTTCAGAAGCATTTTGGCTGTAGAGCAGTGTTTTAATAAAGGGCTGTTCAGTCTAGCCCAGCAGTTCTCAAACTATAAATCAGGACCCGTTTTTAATGGGGTTGGTGTTTAGACTTGCTGGGGCCTAGGGCCAAAGACCAAGCCTGAGGGTTTCAGCTCTGGGTGCCAGGGCTCAGGTTACAGACCCCATACCTGGGGCTGAAGCCCTTGGTCTTCAACTTTGGCCTCCCGCTCAGGGCAGTGGGGCTTGGGCTTTGGCCCACCCTCACCTAGGGTGGTGGAGCTCAGGCAAATTCAGGCTTCAGTCCCCTCTTGGGGTTGTATAGTAATTTTTGTTGTCGGAAGGGGGTCGCAATGCAACGAAGTTTTTGAGAACCCTTTATCTAGCAAATAAGGGTCTAACACAAATCAGTGGCTGAAGCTAGACAAATTCAGACTGGAAATAAGGCATAATTTTTTAATGGTGAGAATAATTAACCATTGGAACAATTTACCAAGTGTTATGGTGGATTCACTATTACTGACAATTATTAAATCAGTGTTAGATGTTTTTCTAAAAGATTATTCTCTAAGAATGATTTTGGGTAAGTTCTATGGCCTGTGTTCTGTAGGAGGTCAGATGAGCGGATCATAGGATGGCAAGAGAGAAACAAAGAATTACCATATGGTAGGTTCTTTAAAGCTTGGTTGACCCAGGCAGGCCCACTTGCTTTGGCTGAAAGTGATAATTCATAGGAAGTCAGGATGCTAGGTCTCTGAGAGTATTAAGAGTGGGACTGAGGAACGGAGGAGGAGGGAGAAATCTGTTTATCTGCCTATTGACCTTGAAAGGGATAAACTGCACAGACTTTTTTCTCTGCTTGTATTAGGCTGACTAGATATCGCAACATAGAAAATAAGCCAAATTCTTCTTTGATGTTATTCCGTTGACTTCGATGAATTGTACCAGGGATGGATTTAGCTCATTGCATTTATATGTATTAGAGGCTATTGAGGGGTTCTGGTGGCTCTCTCTGCCAGTACGCTTAGACCAACATTTACCATGCTTTCATGAGGTATCATAGTCAATCTCTCTGATGTGTACTCACACCATAGTTAAAAGAACATTATTAAAGTTGCCAAAATCAAGCATTCGGTAGTTAGGAAATGTCAGAATTAAGGGTGCCTGTGTGTAAGCATGAGCTAGCCAGTCATAAGACATCCATGCTTCATGTTGTATTAATTTAGATGGACTATGTGGACCAAAGGTGGTAACATAATCCAGTCACTGTACAACATTAAATAGTGTTAAATAAAGTCTGGGGTTTAGTATGTGGAGACCTCTGCCTGCTTTGTACTAGGGCAACACACCATTAAAACTCCTTTTTAGCCTTTTATTAAAGATATGGAAAAGAAGGAAAAACAGTTAAAGCATTTGAAATGTGAAGTATTAAGTAAGGCTTTCGTTTTAACAACATCTCTAGTTGCTTTTAAAAGCAGAGAGTTTTGAATGGAAAATAAACCTTGTTTGACATATCAAAGATGGAGGTAATGGTCCTTGTGGGTAAAAGAGAGGAAGTTAGCTGAGGTGATCAGGAGCTGCTGCTGTTAAAGTCCCATCCAATGTCATCCAAGGTGGTGATTGTGGTTGCTGCAGCCAGTAGAGGTGATGATGTTACCTGGGTTTCTTTCTCTGGCCCGGTCTGGTCAGGACCCCTCTCAGGATTAAGGTGACTAAGGCATAGGGTCCCAGGTGGTGGTGATGATGAACCTTGTTTCAAGAGTCTCCATCTATTCTTCCTCTTGTCCCCTAAAGTCTCTCACTTTAAGGACCCACAAAAGGAATGGTGGGTGGAATAGTCCATTTCCCCATTATTTTGTCCACCAGTTAGATCTAATATCCAGCACACCAATTTTGGTTCATTGGTTCCATGTCTTCTGTTTCTACCAAAAATGATTTCAACATAGTCCATGGATTGTATCAATGTGGCCTTTTTGTTTGGACTAATTTAGTCTGTCTGGTTCTCTTGCACCTGTTTATAACATTCATTGTCAAAAACAAGGTGAGTCTACCTTTTTATTAACATTTGTTATACATTATTGTAACATTTTATGAACTTTAATTGTAAAAAGTACATTAGACTAAATTTTTAGTCCCAGTTATCATCAGCAGGGCTGGGACCTTTTAGATTCACCATGCAGACCTCTGTAAGGTGATGCCATTCCTGTACTAGGCTCTAGCCAACCCACAAGCCAGCAAATGACAACTCTCAGCCTTATAGGAAGAACAGCACTCAGTCTGCTCAATGGCACTCCAGGGCTTGGAACTGTTTTCTGCCTGATAGGAGCAACAGACTCCTCAAGCCTTTGCCTGCTCAAGCCTTACTCTTGCTCAAGCCCTGTTCCTAGTCCTGTTCCAGCCTTGCTATTGTTCAGGCTTTGCACCAGCTCCACTCTGGACTCCCAATACCAGCTCTGAAGCCATGATTCTGACCAGTAGGCATGACTGCTGTGGCTCTGACCACCTGGCCTGACCATCTCCATCATGGTTTTGGACACTCTCTCTCATTTGAGCTACCAGAATAACTTATAGTATTAAGAGGTTGAGGAGGGGCCATTGCCCTCTTGTAACAGATGATTACCAGTTAGAGATCAAGGCTCAAACTGTACAAAGAAATGGCTGAACAAGGGGGTTCTGGTTCTTGATCTGAACCTGGACTGGTAATCAGGAGAGCAAACCCAGCTAAAGGGTTTGAAAGACTGGCAGCTACCAGAGCCTGATGTTGGAGTTAGAGGTGACCTCTGGTAAGCAATAAGGAAGTGTGTAGAAAAGTCTGTAAGTATCTACCTGGGGAACAGATATTTGATAATGGGCTTCTCAGTGTAGCAGAGAAAGGAATAACTCAGTATAAGGGATAGAATCTGAAGTAGGCCATTTCAGACTAGAAATAAAGTGTAAATTTAACAGCAAGGTAATTAATCATTGGAACAATTTACCAAGGTTTGTGGTGGATTCTCCATCACTGACCATTTTAAAAATCAAGATTGGATGTTTTTCTGAAAGATATATGCTCTGGGAATTATATTGGGGAAAGTCTATGGCCTAAGCCCTATGGCATAAAGGAGGTCCGACCAGATGATGACAGTGGTCTCTTCTGGTCTTGGATTCTAGGTAGCTAAAATTTCTATTTGAGTTGGAGTAATCTTCTAGAAATACATCCAGATGTTATGTTCTGAGTAGTTTATTGCTATCCTGAGCCAATTGCTTCCACACCATACATTTCAACAATTTTTTGTCAATCATTGTCTTATGTTCTGAGACTTCCCATGGCATGAATCACTGTTTGTCAGGTATATACTGTAGTAAACTGAAAGCTATAATCTATAGTTTGTGTCTTGCTGGCATTAGCCATATTATTGAACAGTGCTATTTGTTTCACTAGTAACTTGGAAGTCTTAAACCAGCTTCTACCTCATTTTATACTAATTTTATACTAATAACCAAAAGAATTATTTTCTGTAGTTAATCTGACTGTTTTGTTGCATGATGTATATTATTCATTTGGATTTTACGCCTGGACCAGAATCATCATCTTATACGTGCTGCCCTTCTCAGTGTCTAGCAAAACAGTGTTGTGCCAGTATATCCAGCACCAAACATTCAAAACCAGGAGTCAGATCCCCAAAAATCATGAGATTGGATCAAAAATAATTTTATAAAAAATGAGCTTGGGTTCATTTTACATGCCTTCTGTTTTTTGAGCCTTTTGGGTTCATGTTTTCAAGTTTTTCTCCACGGTCTTGAGGGCTAGAAACTTATTTAAAAATTGCATGAATCCAGGAGCTGGAGCTTCAAGAAAAGCATCAAATATGGTGAGATTTGTGATAAAATTGTGAGAGTTGGTAGAACTGCTTCCCCTTGGGGGAAGCTATTCTCTCTCAAGGTACTTTAAGTGCCTGCTATCCATCTAAGCTATATACAAACATACTATTCCAGGATGAGGGGCAAAAAACAAAACACCCTGCAAAGTATAGGACTCAAAGGTTAAGCTTATGTAGAATTTGGGAATGGAATAGACCAATGTGTCAGAATAATTTAATTTGAGAGCACATGAGACTGGAAGAGTATTACATTAGTGTAATTAAACAAAATGTACTACTTCCCTCCTTCCTCCCCCTACATACTCTCAGATTAGGAGTTTAACTCTTGATATGTTTCCACTTCCTTAAGCAGTTAGCCTTGTCCTACGGGGCTCCTCTACCTGTACAATTATTTTGTTTTTATCTTTTTTTTCTGAACCCTGTTGTCATTAACTCACATTCTCAGGACCACTCCATGTGTTCATTCAGCAGCAGGGTAGTTATTAAAAATGGCTTATTTCTAATATAACAATCTGTGGACATACAAGAGATCTGTAATAGAACTTCTGAAATTTTTAAAAATACATCTGGAAGAAAACACATGAGACAGTGCAGCCATTGTAAGCTGCTGGCCCACAAAAGATCAGCAAGTTGCAGTTGAGACCTTGATCCCATGGCTTAACTCCATGATTCAATGGGTTATATATTTCTCACCAGTAGCTGCATGATTACTACTGCTAGGCACTTTGGGTCAGACTTTTAAAGGTATTTAGGTGCCTAAAGATGATTGCCTACTAGCATTTTTCAAAAGCACCTAGGCGCTGAACTCCCATTCATTTAAATAAGAGTTAGTCATTGAGACTTTCAAAAAATCACACTAAATGCCAACCTATACCTCTCTGTGCCTAAATACCTCTAAAAATCTGCTCTTCAGCTGAGAACTCTACCTGTACTTTCTGCTCTGCCAAGAGATCCAAACAGCATTTCAGTAACTGGACACTCAGTTAATTGCTTGTACTCGCGCTCTCTCCCTCCTCCCAGTAAAATTGGGTTTGAAGGAGGGGTGAGCGGAGAGGGGATCTGCTCCTTGCCCCCATTATGGGGAGAAGGAGAATGCACCTGAAGAAGTGAGGCACACTAGCCTCTTTCTCTCTAATGGGAAAGAAGAAATCTACTGCTAGGCACATTTTTACACACTACAGGGGGGAGAGGCTGAGCAGTCTGCCGTGCTCTCTTCAACTACTGGGCGAGGAGCCCAAGAGAAGGATCCAATAACAGAAGCCAAAGTAGGCGAGTGCCTAATCCATGTGTTCCCAAATGTATCAAATTCTCAATTTGAATTTTGGGATTCATGGTCATCCTTGCAGGGGTTATGGTACAACTGAAGACATTACATTACCACCTCAAATGATGTTTACTGGAATACATACACAACAGAATGGCAGTTTTAATTTTGCTTCACACTCCAACTGATAACACACCATTTGAGTTGCTTAATCTCTCAAAATAGTGATGGATCTCTGCTGGGCACTTGCCTTTCATTTTGAGTCTAATTAAAACCATGTCTGTGCTGCAGTTTTTCAGCCTGTATTTATGGAACTAATGACAAAGGAAGCCAATGTGTGGGCAAAAATATGCAGATTAGAGAAATTTGTGATGTGACTTCCAGGGTTAATTCTTGGGCCCATTGAAATCCATGGCAAATCTCCTCATTTCAAGCAGGCCAGGAGTTCACCTGTGAGCTCTAAAAATAAAGTTTGCAAATAGAGATGTGCTTTTTTATTTAGCTCATTGAAACACCAGCACAGACATCTAGGAGAGGGAACTTAAAGAACTAGACTGGAACTTGGGAGATGCAGGTTCAGTTCCCGCCTCTGGTTCAGCTGTCCTGTTGTGACCCTGGGAGACTCACTTAATCTTTGTGTCTTAATTCTCCATAACTAAAGTGGGAATGGGTCTACTTTCCTCCCATTTTTTGTTTCGATTGGTTAGAGGAACAGTTCCTGCTTTTACATGTGTGTAACATGCCTAGCAGAGTGCCTCCCCCAATCTTGACCCCAGCCTCCAGATGCTACTGTAATAAAAATAAATAATAATTCAGAAAGTTTCCTGTATGTTGAGGAGCAGAGAGTACTTAGGGCCAGTGCAGACCCTTGATATATTTGGATTCTTATTTCTACTGGAGAAACTGCATTGACCTTTTAATAGCAGAGATTAAGAAATTACAAAACATCTACTTGTTTAAAACAAAGTAAATTAAGACTCCTGACCCATCCCCAACCATGACTGTGTGATGAACCAAAGCATAATGCAGCCAGCTGCTTAAGAGGCTTGCCTGTGCAACTCATCATGGAATCACTTGGGACTGGTGACTGAAACCACCAGACAGAAACTGACAGAAGGAGGCAATGTGATATATTAACATTTATTCATGTCTAGATGTCTTCTGTTACCCAATTAGTAAACATGTTATAATATCACCATGTGTTGAAATATGTGAACGTACTCGCATGTATTTTGAAACTCAACGAAATAAACCTTTGTTCTTTCAAACTTGAAGCATCCAAGACTTCATATCTGGTTTGCGCCTCTAAACCACCCTCCATTTTCAAGGTTATTTAATTTCAGTTCTGGATGTAAGAATTCTGAAGCTAAGCAGGATATTACATAAGCTCATTTGCTACCCAGTCTACTCTTGAATTGCACAGTGTTTTATATTACAATTGATATCTGGTTTCTGGGAATTAACTTAAAGGGCTGAGAGTTCTTGAGGATGCACTTTACTGTATGTAGGCTTGGAAGAATTAGGTATTTATTCATAAATTTGGATGAACATTTGTTTCACCATACACCTGCAAATCACTGAAAAATATTTTCATTGATAGGCAAATAAGAGAATTTCTGCCTGAGAATTTATTAGTTTGATTGACTGAAAGATATTTACTGTGTATGTTTTGACATGTGATGTTGACAATTTGTGTTAATGGTTATAAAGCTTTAACTTTTTGAATAGCAATGACTACTAACTAGTTGTCTTCCCGCAACTGTGAAAATTTAGATGGATAAAAATCGGCAAAAAAATGCTTAAAAATAAACATCCATATTATCTGTTGAAATTGATTTTGTTTTTTTAAATAGTCTGCCAAGCCTACCTATAGTTTTGTAACTGTGGCAAGATTTCATTCTGTATTCCATGGGACTGATTCTCTTCTTTCTTGAATTGGCTTTATTACAGTGTAACTCCATGGTCTTTGTGTTGATTTACTTTGGACTGTGGGAAAGATTAAAGACCTGCACATACATGTATACGTTTAAACCTTTAATATGGATCAAGTAAATATATTAGACCATGGTGCTATTGAAACAAGTGATATATAAATTTTGAAAACCCCACTAGCAGAACAGTTTAGTATTTGATGCTGGTTTAAGTTCCATAGACAGATTGTGTATCATTCTGTTGCCAAATACTCAAGTCAAGTTTATGGCTTGCTGTATGGCTTCTGCTGTGACGTGGTACTACGAGAAGTAAACACCAAATACCTAACCAATCATGTACATATATTCTGCACAGGTCACTGAATGTTAGTCTGAAAACTGTGTAAGAGGGCCTGATCTTTTGTATCAGTAACTCCTATTTGGCAAACTGTAGGTTTAGAGTTTTTTCTCATTTTGGTGTGCAAGGAAACATTTTCATTTAGTCTGATTTTAAATAAGACACCTATATAAGGCTGTCGGTGACTTAATTAAGGCCATGTGTAAATCATGATTTCACAGACTACAAAGAAATTGAAAAATTAGCTCAATTCTGTGATTTCTTCTTCCCTCTCCCCAATAATGAGTTGGAAATGGCACCTCTGCTTCGGCCTCCCCGCTGTTGGAAGAGTCATGGTACTGGACTAGTTCGGCTGCTTTGGTGGATGGGGTTAGCTTCCTGTCCTGCCAGTGAGGATGGGAGGCAGGGCTGACAGCAAACAGAGGTTAGGAGTCCATTGCCAATGTAGCAATTTTTGCCACTAGATTTAGTAACTTTTTGGTTTCCATAGTGAGAGAGTAAGTGTCAAAGCGACCAGTGACTAATCTAGTGACTTTCACTGCCAATTACACTGCTATTCAGAGAAAAAAATTGCTAATTTGTGTAATGTCAAAATCATTCACAAGCAGCTCCGTCGTGTTAATAAAATCCATTCCACACTCCTCTGACTACATTCTACTGCATACCAAGTTAATGTCATTACCTTGCACTTGGGCATGTCCTCTGAAGGAAGTGCATTCCAGGGCTGCTTTGGCTGAGTCCTGTGAATGAGAGGAAGGATTTGATTAGAGCTCCTGGTGGCAGAATAAATGCTTAGCATGTATCTGGGCTCCATTTCGATTCCTAGGTGGTGGGAAGCAGGTTAAAAAGCCAGCTCTAGTGGGGAGAGGAGGCTGTAAGAGGGGAAACCTAAGGGGGAAAGTTATGATCTTCTGTTTACTAAAAAGCATTAGTGACCAGGTCAGGTGCCACTCCCTGGGCAAGGGTGATGGAGGAAAAACCATTTGTTAACATAACATTTTGGCTAAAGGCTCGAAGATAACTGATCAAAATACCCCTCCAGGGGGTGGGAAGCCGACTTGTCTAGTTGCGCGATTCCTTGGGACTCTGAATCTGCCCCTTTGATAGCTTCTGCGCTCATGCTGCCCAGCAAGAGGACACTCCCAGCTGTTCAACAGAAAGCAGCATCAATGCTGGGCACTCCCTCTTCAGCTGGATAGTCTTGGCAGTTGAGTTTCTTTTGTGATCATTAACTAGCTCAGTTGGTCTCTATCAGCTGGTAGGGGGCTGGCCAGGGTTTTTCTCCTGTCCTGGTTACACTGGGCAGGGCTGGGGTCCCCACCACTTAACTTGGCAGTTGGCTGCCCCTACAGCCTTCCCTTCAGGGCTCTGCTCTCTGGGGGCACTGCCCAGATTCCCTCAGCCCTTGTGGGGATGTGAGCTGTCCTGAGCAGAGCAAACCTGCCTTCCCCTGAACAGATGTTGCCTTGTGTCATAAGTAGATAGGTAAGATAAGGGTTAAGTTTCTTTTACCTGGAAAGGGTAACCAAACACCTGACCAGAGGACCAATCAGAGAACTGGATTGTTTAAAAGTCAGGGGCAGGAATTTGTATACTCGGGGTCTTTGTTGTTTCCTCGGCTATGAGTAAACAAGTTTCCTTCTAACTCCATCTTATCTCAAATATTCTACTAAAAGTCTGTGAGTACAAAGGGAAACAAAGTAATTCGGCTATGAGGAGCTTTGTGTTGTATTTACAGATGTGGATTGCTGGGTCTTTGTTGCTTCCTCGGCTGTGAGGGACAAGCTATCTTGCTAATTCCAATCTTCTTCTCATTCTACTAAAAGGCAGTGAGTACAAAACGGAAACAAAGTAAAATCGGCTATGATATGCTTTGCTTTGTACTTACTGTGTGTGATTGCTGGTCTATTTAAATTGGCTATTTTTTAAATCAGACTGGGTTGTTCATATTTTCTTAAGTAGGAGCCTGTATTAATTTTTATGCAAGTTATTATTCTGTATTTTCTCTTTTTCTATATAAAGCTTTCTTTTTCAAAACTTGTGGAAGTTCTTTTTCTAGTAAGGCAGAGAAATTGAAACCTCTGTATCAGGTATCTGTCTCCCTCACGGGAAGGCAGGAACGGGGAAAGGCAAAGCCAAGCTGTTGGTATTTTGCATCTCAATTGTCCTGAGGGAAAAGAACGCTTATCTCTTGGGAAGCAGAGAAACAGGTTATCTGGAGGTCCCCCCAGGGGAGGGTTGGGGACACCAGAGAGAGGAAAGGGGGGTCAGGCCCTATCAATTCCTGACCTGGTGGCAGCCTATCAGATCTAAGCTGGAGATTAAGCTTAGAGGACTTCATGCTAGTACCTTATATTTGAACTCTAATGTTCAAATCGAGGAATATTACTATGACACCTTGAGACAAGGCTCCTGTGGAACTCATTCTGCGCTGATCAAGAGAGGCAGTTTGGTCTCTTCAGCCATAGAAAAGGCTATTCTTTGTGCTGATCAAACACCACCAGAGGGTCGTCCTCCCGTCCCCTTGTATTCTGCTCGGGCTTGCTAGAGGCTGTGCTGTAATCACGGGCTCTGAATTCTCTGAACTTCACTTTGATTCTCTCCATCAGCCTGTGGGTGCATTTTGTCTGTTTGGGGAAGGAGGAGGTGTGTGGGGGGTGGTGGGGGAATGGAACAGGAATCTGTGCATTTCTAGACAACTCCCACGCCAAAGGAGTGAGATGCTTATGTGTGAGATTCATTCAGGGGGAAGACCACGAAAGGGAATAAACCTTTTACATAAAGGAGAGGGGGGGAATTAAAATAAAAAAAGTGAAGGAAGTTAAGAATGGGGCAAGAAAGAAAAGGAAAGACAATAAATAGAAGAAAAGAGGAGGAAAAGAGCAAAAGGCTGGGCAGTGTGGTGCCGTGAAAATGGTGACCCTGCAAAGCAGCTTTTGATTACTTGTACCAATTCCCCCAGCCCTCTTTTTATCTTGCCTGAAATCTTCTCATGAAACCAGGACAGCCAGAAATCCCTTGCCAGCTCCCTTCCAGCTGAGACACCAATAGTGCTGGTCAATGATAACAAAATAAACTCAGCTGCCAAGACTATTCAGCCAAATAGCATTGCTGCTTTCTTGTTCAGCAGTTGGGAGTGTTCTCTCACCGGAAACTTTTATTTAGTGACCTTTTTGATGCCTTTTGAATGCTTAAATAGTGACCTCTAGCAACTTTTCAGGGTTTTTCTGGCAACTTCCTATGTGGAGCTGGCAATACTGCGGCCCTGTCTGACCTCCCAGCAGGCCCCCAAGAGACACCACAGTCCTGGTTGGTAAGAAGCTGAGACTGGTATCTGCTATGTGGAGTGTGTGCAGGTGTGAGAGGGGGCCCTGCTCTGGATGGAGATTGGGGCAGTGCCAGGGCTCCTTCTCTTACCCTGTTCTGCCCACTGAGGCTGGGGCCTCTTAAACTCCTGGTTGTGCTCCAAGTGGTGGACACCAATCTCGTCGCCTTGTCAGCTGGAGCTGCAGCGTCTTCTTTTTGCTTGGTGAGGTCCACTGTGGGGCAGCCCATGCTGGGGCTCCTAATCACCATGTGTTGTCAGCTGTGTCTCCTTTCCTGGCTGGCCAGACAGGAAGCCAAAGCGGTGGCCTGGGCTGGAGTGGAGTGCAGAGTGATTCATGCCCTGATTTTTTATTTTTCCCTCCCTGCCCCCCGGGCTGGGATAACCAGTTAGTGCCATGTGGTGAAACAGATGCACCACTCCGGCACCCTATTGCACCTCCACCCTGGTATGGGACTGGCCTGCTAGCCCCCCCTCCAGGAGAAGCTGTGGCCTCAAGCTGAGAGGTGGAAGTTGAGATGCCTGCCTCGCTGCTGTTGGAAAAATCACAATAGTTGTGTGGGAGACCCAGCAGCTGTGCATATCCAATGAAATTCAAACAGCCATGATGCTGCTATGAATTTAGAAAAAATCCCCTCCATTTACACAGGGCCTTACACATAATTAGTATTATGACAAAATCCCAGCAACATTAAAATAGTAATTTAGACGAGCTCTGCCAGCCTACTGACCACAAAAACACTCCTTTCCACCTCTTTGTTGTTCTGGAAGCATTCTCTCAGCCCGCTCCAATCCCCCTCTCCCCCGTTGAACAGATCTCTTCTGCACTGTATTTGGAGGCTCACCATGTTTTGGGGCTATTTCTGACCTCAGCAGGGAACAGTTTCTAGGGTCCTGGAGCCCATGTAGAGCCCTTCTCTTCTCCCCTCCCTCTCTTTAAAAAAAAAAAAAAAAAAAAAAAACATGAGCAGGATCCTGCTCCAGTGCTTCTGCTGACTACAGCAGCGTGACATTGGGACTCAAATATGCTTTGCTATGTTTTTCACAGCTATTTGCTAGGCAGCAGAGGAATACTGAGACTCAGGAATACTAGGTTCAATTCCAGATTCTGGAGGGAGGAGTGTGTTGTACTGATTATAGACTTTTACCCTGTCCCTCTCTATCCCATCCTGATTGCAGTGCCTGCTAATATCCTGGCCCTACTCTTCATCTCTTTCTATATAAGTTAGGTAGCTTCCTCTTTCAGTGCCCCTGGTGCAGCTTGTTTGCCAGAGGCACTGAGAGTACGGAAGAGACAGCCTTCACTGCTCTTGCTTCTGGTGCCAGAAGCAAGTCCCCAGGAGCTGGGAGGACCAACTGCAATAAAATCTTCTGTGGCCCCTGCATCCCAGAATGGAGCATGTTTGTTCATTCACTCTCTAAAAATCAGAGCTGGCTGAAAAGGTTTTGGTGGAACAATTTACTATCAGAAAATGCAGTTTTGTCTAAGTTGAAATGTTTGTGGGAATGTGTAGGTTTTTGACGGGAAAATCTAAACAGTTTGACTTTCTCATTTAGATAATGTCAGTGTTTTGATGTTTATGCTATATTTGTTTTGATATTGAAATCAAAATTTCTCAGTGTTTCCATTGAGAGAGAGATTTTAACTATTTTCTTCCCAGTTCAGACCAAAATGGATTTTGGAAACATCAGTTGCCTGGGGACCAAACTCCATTTCCCAGCCAGTTTTCGTGGGGATGGCACATGCACAGTCTGACTGGCACAAAGAAGCTATGTGGGGATGGAACGTATTCAGTGCAGATGAAATATTCAGAGAATTTAGCTGTCAGCTTCTTACAAACCTCTGCTGAGAATGTGCAAACTGTGTCTTCCTTAGAGCAAGGATAGGCAACATATGGCACGGGTGCTGGAGGCGGCATGCGAGCTGATTTTTCAGCAGCACTCACACTGTCTGGGTCCTGGCCACCGGTTGCTGCCTTAGAGGTTTATCACTTGGCCAGATTCAGGTGGATTTTCATGGGGACAGCAAGAGGAACATCCCTGATACCAGGGTGACTCTAATTTCAAGTCTCTGCTCCAAAGTAGGGAGGTACTAGAGCCTCTCAACAAAAGAGTTTTTTGTAAGAATTTTTTTTAAATGAGAAAAGCATTCTCAGGAATTTCTGGACTGTGTTTTCACTGAAATTTTTAGAAATGAAAATGCCTGGCATGGAAAATTTCAGTCCAAACTGTTAAAGATTGGCTTAATTTATAAGCAACTGAAAAGAGGGTCTTATGATAGAAAGTGTTAGGCAACCTTAACTAGCAGCTCTACCTGCTATAAAATACTCAGTGAGCATGAAGACTTGCAGTGTTCCAGAATTTTCTTAAATGATCATTTGCATTACTGTGGCCCCTACATGCTCTAGTTAGGGACCACAATCCCCTTGTACTATGAGCTGTACAAACAAAGTGGGGCGGGGGGAAAGGATGGTTTCTGTCTCCAGGAGCTAACAATCTTAAGTATAGACAAGAGATGACAGATGAGAAAGTTAAAAGGAAACAACGAGATAATGGTCAGCATGGTAGGCAGTGATTTAAGTAGACTCGCACCTATCTTTTCCACAAACAAATATTTGTTTAAAAAAGTTTCATTTGTTCTTATATTTTTAAACAAAATGTAATAGAAATTCAAACTGAAATTAATTTGATTCACTGTGTGAAAACGGTGAAACAAATTTAGTCTGACATTCCAAGTTAAGAAATGCAAAAAGTAAACAGTGTAAATATTTAATACAAAGGATCTATGTAGAAGCTATAAACTTACACAGCACCTGACCATTTTTAAGGCTTGTTCCTTTCCTGAAGATTTTTCAGTCTAGAGAAGCAAAAGGAAAAAAGACAAATTGCAGGACAACAGTTCATGGGACCAGGGTGAGGAGATTAATAGGAAGTAAGAAGCAGAAAGGACTGCATGGAGGGGTGTGTGTGTGTGTGTGTGTGTGTGTGTGTGTGTTTTTGTTGTGTTTTTTTTTCTTTTCAGAAGGGGGAAGCACACAAGGTGAATATGGACAACTTCCTTATTTCAGCTGTGTGGAGCAGCGTGATAGAAGGGAAGAAACTGATCAGGGAAAATGAAATAAAGGGGGAATAAAATGAAAATATTAGGAAGAGTGGTGTAGGGGAAATGAAAACAGATGGAGTTCGGGGCAACATTATGTAAAGCTTCATTAGTAAAGATGAAAAGTTTGAATTTGATGTAACACAGGCAGTCAGAGGAGTTTGAGGTGGGGAAAGGGGTGCTATGGTTGGAATATGAGAGAGAGATGACATTAGCAGCTGCATCTTGGGCAGACTGGAAGGTGAGAGTCAGTGAGGCCAGAGAGGAGAAGGTTACAGTAATGAAAGTGGGAAAAATTATCATAAACTAAGTTTGATTTTAAATTGTGTTTTAGTTTTTGCTGCTTAAGGAATAAGGACATTGTGATGGGGTGTATTGCCCACACTGGCCCTGAGAGGGTAAATTAGGTCAGGCAGATCTAATTAAGCAGCAGTAGGAGAGAGATGTAGGCTACAAGAAGGCCACTAATTAGAAGAAGGCTCAGCTGGGCAGGAACAGGACAGGTTTGTATAAAGCCCAGGAGCTGAGAGCAGAAAGGGTTTGCAGGAAGGCAGGCTGCAGTTACTTCCTGAGAGGAGGGAGTAGGGTGAACCTAGAGAGAGGAGGTAGCCAGTTAGGTAGGAAGAAGCCTACAGAAGCAGCAGCAAGAGCTAAGACAGTACAGACCTTGGCTGCATGTTACAAGGTCTGTGGGCTGGAACCCACTGTAGGGGTAGTGGCACAGGGCATTGGAGACATCAGCCGAACAGCTAGTCTGGAAGGACTGCAATTTCCATGGAAGGGTAGGAACTTAGTGACCAGGTCAGAGGATCAAGCCATGGACTGGAAGCTGCTGCTGCGAGAGAGGCTGTAGACCGAGGGCTGGTTTACATACGAGGAAAAATTGATCTTAGATACGCAACTTCAGCTACGTGAATAACGTAGCTGAAGTTGAATATCTAAGATCGGATTACTCACATGTCCTCACCGCGCAGGATCGATGTCCGCGGCTCCCCCTGTCGATTCCGGAAGTCCGTTGGGGTTGGGAATGCATTTGGTATCTTGAAGAAAACCATCTCTTTCTGGTAATTAGTTTATCCTCCTGAATACAAGTGTTATCTAATCAAAGTAGAAGTGACCCAATATACTGCTTTATTTTAGCTCCACGTTATGTACGGTAAAAGCTGTGTTGTCTGGCATTCTGCCAACCAGAAAGCTCTATAAACCAGCATTTCTGATCTTCATTTGAAGTCTGGTTTATAGTCAGGTTGGTGCGGGGCCAGCAGGCTCCCTGCCTGGCTCCACGTGACTCCCCGAAAGCTGCGACATATCCTTGCCACTTCTAAGCGGAGGAACGACCACCATGGGTTCGGAACGCGGGAGGAGGGTGCGGGGTGCAGCCTCTGGGAAGGAGTTTGGTTACCGGAGGGGGCAGCGGGGAGGAATGCGAGGTGCTGGATCCAAGCAGAGCTCATCTTTGGGTGGCTTCCCGCAGGTGGCAATGTGTCGCTGCTGCTCCAACTTTCACGATGGAGATTGCACTACAATATTTATGAGGTGAATTGAAAAATACTATTTGTTTATCATTTTTACAATGCAAACATTTGTAATAAAAATATAAAGTGAGCACTGTACACTTTGTATTATGTGTTGTAATTGAAATCAATATAATTGAAAATATTGTTTAACAGTGCTATTAATACTGTGAATAATCGCAATTAATTTTTTTTTAGTTAATCATGTGAGTTAACTGCGATTAATCGGCAGCCTTAACTGGTTGTCGTCGTCGTCATTGTTTATTTTATTTTTAAGAAAAGAGAAATATTTGGGGTGGAATGGGTTTGGGGGATAAACTCTTCTTTCCTGTGGCTTTTGTACTATGAGATCCCTAGGTTTCTTGAGATCCTTATTCCTTCTTAATTGGCTTCTCAGTTTCTAATCTTGTTTGTGCTGTTTGTCCTTTATGCCTTCTGAACACTGAAGTGCTGCAGACTCTGTTGTACCAGTTTTCTTGATGCCTCCTTTGAAATTCTGCACCAGAAAAGTAACACTTTGCCTGAATGAGTTGGCAGTTGGACCAAGAGAACTGGAATTTTTGGGATGCTTCCTGGTGTCACTTACAGGCTGAAGATTTGATACAATACATGTCCAGCTGGGTGCCAGGTTGGGGATTGTGTATGTGAGAGAGAATCCTTGAATGCTAATGTAACCTTGGATATTGTTAGCTGAGGAATGGGAACCAGGAGGATTCCGACAACATGCTGGGTAGCATCTGTCCATATAGTTCCTCTAGGAAACACGCAGGAAACATCCTTGTCTGAAGATGTGTAGAAAGTTTCTTTATTTCCCCTTTTGCCTTGCAGATCATATTATGACATGATGTTTATATTTCTGTGGTGGGGATAGCATCTGTCTGTTGGGGGTTGGAAGGAAATGGAATAGTTACCTTTTTTTTTCTTTGTTTCATTAAATTTTATTTGGTCTTTTTCTGGAGGTTTTTCTTGCTTTGTGTTGAATTGAGTAGCTTGTGGGGACTGGCTGGGATGGAACTGGGCTGGAGGTGGTGAGTAAATAAGGGTCAGTGATGCGGGCAATGTCTGCATCTTATCCAAAATCAAATTGTTTATGGTGGTACAATAATAAGTGTGATGATGTTATATGCCTGTGTTAGTTCCAGCATTTTGTAGACAAAGATGTATAGTACCAAGCAGATACAGATGGGGATCTAGTTAATAGAAAAACAGGTTGACAAAAGTCAACTGAAGACTTTTTGAAACTTTTATTTTGTTGACACTTTGCATTAAAATGTGATTATGAAAAATGTTCCTACTTCAAATGAATGCTCTTACTGTAAATTGGTCAGGAACAGCTGTCATGGAACAATGCAGACAGGAATGGTGGTACTCTCTAATATGGATTCCTCTGGGTATCAACTGCCAGAAGGCTGGTCCATCTGCTCATCCCATTACTTACCATTCTTCTGGGTCAGAAGCTTTTAATGTAGAGCTACACTGACTGCAACCACTGTGTAGAGGTACCTGCACTATCATCATCCAGGGGTATATATTACTCCCCTCCTGTTTGAATATTAATTGATTTTGCTTTGTTCTTTTATATCATGCATACAAATTAGATCCTATTAAGGTATTTTAAATCTAAAACAAAATCAAACATCAGTATGAGTTTCATTTCACTTTTCCCCATGCTATTTATATATTTCTGTAATATTGTTATCCTGGAGATTTGATTTTTATACGCATTATTCAAGAATGTAGAGGAGATGTCAGATGTTGTAAGGCTGTTAAAATGTGTGTAATACTGCCAGCTCAAATCTGAAACCTCAGCAGTGCTTTAAATGTCTACAAAATGTAGCTTACTGCTTTTTGAAGAAAAGAAGTCCCATGTCTTTGTGTACGAAGAGTACAGGTCTTTGCATTATTATAAGAGAAACTAGTAGTACACGTCCACTTAAAGAATTGGAGACTTTGTCACACATTCATTGTGTATTGCAGTGGCCAATTTTGATTTTGCTGCTGGTCCTCCACAGCAGTGTGCTGGAATTGCATTTTTTTCATGTTCTGCTGTTCAGTTTAAGTAGCAGTGGCAAATGCAGCAACACTGGGTTTGTGATTTTTGCCCAAAGTACCTATGAGGTGGAGTATCAGTGAGGATCTATTTGTCAAGGTACTTGGATGATACCGTAGTATCAGAGTACTTTGTAGACACTCATGTATTTTATTTTCACAGAACTGCCTGGGAGGTAGGTAAGTATAATCCCCATTTTAGAGATGAGGAATTTATTCATAAAGATATTAAGGCCTCAATCATGGAAAAACTTGTGTTCAAGTTTGCTCATGAGGAGTCTAACTGAAGTTGCTCCTTTGCACATAAATTAGTTGCTTAAGATCACACAGCCTTGTGGCTGTGCAGGGGATTGAACACACATTTCTTGAATCCCTGTCCACTGGCTATTTGAAATAGGGGAATCTTCCTGATCAGCCACATGTCTGGGGGTTGGCGGGTTGGTAGGCAAACTGAATATCTGCTGCACAGTATGGTGTGAAAGTTCATAAAGCTGTAATCCAAATGAAAACATTACAGGAATTCAGAGCACAGTTTTCAACTTTTTAAAAACTATGGAATACAAGTTGGGTGTATTTAAAAAAAACAAAACCCAATCTTTCTTTCTTTCTATTTAAACTTGAGCTTTGTAGCGTGCCAAGCCTTGGCTAGAATCTGGAGCGTAGTCAAATTTGTGGCCATTTTATGAGTGGAATATTACCAGTGTGTCTGCTGCTATGAGGTTTAAGTGTAGAGGAGGCAAGATAGATTGCTGCCTTGACCAATTAGATCAGGAAATTAAAATGTGATTTATTGTAGGGTTGACAATGCTTGCTTATCAAGTGTTTCAAGCAACATTAATGAAGAGGTACTCCTAGCTATGGGTGTTTAATATTTAATGGAGAACTAATACTTGTGCCTAGTAACTCAGGAGTCTTCTGCTGAGCCAGACTGATGTGATGGGCTGGAACTCTGATTAGAATATACAGTGTCATTTTTGCTGATTCAGTCCCTATTAGAACCATCCTAGGAATATAAAATTGTGTAAACCTAAATATGCAGGGTACAATACTCCATTGTACTATGCGCTTCACACATGTAATACAGTCCCTGCCTCCAAAAACTTATGCTAAAATTGTAAAACAAAAGGCCAATCATAGCTGCAGAAAACAAATAGGGGAAGGGGAAATGGACAAGTTAACAGTGAAACCATCAAGTGTAGTCTTGAGTGGATCTTGAGGGAAGTAGCTTTTATGCACTAACTGCAGCTCAGATGCAGAGGATGGGGAAACCAAAACTGCCTGTCTTGCCTATTTATGAGATCCAGACCTTGGAGAGGGAAGAGGAGGGGTAACTGGGACAGAGCCTGACTGACACATGTCAGGGCAACAAACAGCAAGCCTTGGATAGTTGGCATGTGGCTGGGATCACCCAGATGTGTGAATGGCACAGTATTTGTTGGGAGAGAGCTGACTTCAACTGAGTCTTTTTCCAGAGACAGAAAAATATGCAGCTCCTCTGCTGTTTTCTATAGAAGAGAACTGCAATTTGCCTCTCATCCAGAGGCATGTAGCCAACCAGAAGTACCCAGCTCCACAGGGATGATGAGGAGAATCCCTTAGACTCCATTTCCCAAGGGAGAAGACTCTCTGCTAGTGTCGCCTATTAGGCCTCCCTTACTCAAAAGACAAAGGAAGGCCAGGGATTGAGCACCCTGGGGACATGTTTCACCTAGTGAGAGATCTACCTTGCAGTGGGATGCCTTAATGGTTCATACTAGGGACACTTCACCTAGGTAGTCAGGAAAGGTCTCTGGAAACCCTAGTCTGTGGGTGCACAGCTAGGAGGAGGAACATGGAGTCAAAGGGCTGTGCCGGGACCACCATGCTCCAAGCAATTGTCTGGCCAGCTTCTGTCATTTCAAGTTTTACCTTCCTTTGCTCATTCCTAAGAGCTCTAATGCACAGGACAATGTGTATATGCTATCCACCTGAAACGTGTGGGTTACACTCTCCTTTAAATGCTTTGTGAGGTTCCAATTACATTCAGGTGCAGGAGGGAAGATTATTTGTGTGAGGGTCTGATTATTATTTTTGTTTTCAATGCTTCCTTTGAGTCCCCTTCACTTTCCTTTTACCCCTCTTCTTTTTATTTTAACACTGTTCTTTACCCTAATACCCTTGATTCCTTTTAATGGTTAATATCCTGGACATAATTGGATAAATAAATATGTAGCCCCTGACACTAGGTCACTACAAATCTGATTCAGCTCCAATCACTAGTAAGCAAAGGGTTGACACCTGCCATAGGCCAAAGAGCCTCCAGCCTCACAGATCTTTTGTAGCTCGAGTCTCCCACCTTAGGAGGGAGGAAGAAGTGGACACTGCTATGCTTGGGTATCTGGGTGCTCCAGAAGAGAGCACAGACTTGGTACATCAACAGAACTGTGGCTTGGCCATTGAAGGAGTGTGTGTACACTGTGACGGGCAGGCTGGGGATGCCATTTCCTTTTTTTTTTTTTTTTTTTTCTTGAGCTGACTGAAATGGCAGTTGTTGCCAACTCATTGTTTTCCCCTTTCGGTAGGTTTTTTCTGAATATGGGGTTTCTCACGTCAGGTGTGCGCATCCCTCTGGAGCCTTTGATCAAAGACTTTCTGTTTAAGTGTCTGTCAGTCCATCACATGCCATGCTACAAACCTTAGTCATACTCTAACGGGTATAGGCTATAATGGGCGAACTGTCCTTTGTCCTTCTCTACCACTCAGCCTAGATTGGGCTGTAGCATGCCCTGCCTCGTGTATGCTCAAGTGAGTTTGTAATTGTTTAGTTAATGTTAGTTGTTATAGGAGAGAGGTGTCCAGTTTTTCCTCTCCCTTTTAATCTCCCCTATTTTTTTTTGACGTGCTTTTTTTTTTTTTCCTGACTGGGCAGCCTGGCTTGTCAGGTTTCAAGAGCTCCTCTCTTCTTGTTAACAAGTCTCTCTCAATCAGCGATGGCCATTCTAAGTCTATCTTTACTGTGGGGAAATCCAGATCTCCCAAAAGTGTAACTTTTGCCTGGCTCTAAACTATAGCAACTGGGAGAATCAGGAGACCAAAACTGAAGCTGCTACTATGTGTACTCCCTTGACCACTTGCGAGGTCAGGATCAGGAGACTCCACCCCTTTTATCCCTCACACTGTCTCAGTACAGATCCAGGCCCCTTCAAGTTTGGGACTAAGGTCTCCCCATAAGAAGGGGACTTTTTCAGAGGACTTTGGAAGAAGAGGAGGTTCAGTCTCTACGAAAAGGACCAGGTTCCCAGGAGGTCCCAATCTCCCGTTAGATATACATGTTTGGACCTGACCTTTGACTCAGTACCATGGAGGTGAAAGACTTTTTTTTTTTTTTTTTTTACCTATGTACCACTAAGTAGGGCGAACAAGCACTTGGAGAAACTCTGTGCCCCCAGGCCCTAGTACTATTTGCCTCCAGATCAGCAGCCATCTGTTTCAGACTTACTATTGTGCATCCCTTCAGCTCCATTCATGCTGACCAAATTTGAACACACTTTTGGCCCTGGAACTATGGACAAGTCCGTGCACATGCTGAAGGACTCTGAGCGGCAATGTTTGAGGTTTCTGGGTGTGCTGTCTGCGCGAGTGCTACGATAGGCATGTGGGACCTTGAGGTGAAAGGATCGACGGGAAAGTATCCGTTGATTGTCCTTGCATGTGGAACGAATGATACGGCTTAGTTATCGCTGGACTGTAGTCAAGGAGGCACTATGCCGATTGGGGAGACGTCAAGGAAAATACGACGCTCAGGCTGATCTCAGCTGGATTCTGCCGGTTCCTAGAGGGGCCCCGCCCCCCCCCCCCCCCCCCCCCCCCCCCCCCGGCGACAAAGAGCTGACAAGATTATGACAATTTAACAGATGGCTCAGGCAGTGGTGGACATTGGAAGCATTTACAGACAGATGACGTTCTCTCAAGATGGACTTCCTTAAGAAGGAGGGAAATAGACTTCTAGATGGAGGCTCGCCGACCTCATTAAGAGAGCTTAAACTAGAATTTGGGGAGATGGTTGGGAGATGTTCAGAATCTCCATGCAGAATTTAACCAGAGAGGGGCTAACAGAGTAAGAGGGGATACGTCCGTGGACCAAAGAATTGACAGAGGAGGAAGGGTAGTGTACATACCAGACTAACAGGTGATGCTGGTGGTACAATGTCTGTGCATAACGGGATAAGGATGTCAGTGAAGCAAACGCCAAAATTAAAGTGTCTGTACACTAATGCGAGGAGCCTAGGGAACAAAATGGAGGAACTTGGAGTATGGTGCAGGAAGTGAAACTGGATATTATAGGATAACAGAAACATGGTGAATAGTAGTCATCTGGAGTACAGGTATTGAAGCTATGTGCTGTTTAGGAAGACAGAAATAAAGGCAAAGTGGTAGAGCATTGTACGTCAATGATGAGGTTAACTGTAAAGAAATAAGAAGTGATGAATGGACAAGACAAGGTCTGTCTGGGCAAAGAACACACTGGGAAAGAAAGCTACTAGAGCCTCCCCTGAGATAGTGCTTGTGGGTGTGCTACAGACTGCTGGATCTGATTTGGATATGGATAGAGACCTCTTTTAATGTTTTTAGTGAAGTAAACACCAAGGGAATTGTGTGATCATGGAGACTCAATTTCCCAGATATAGACTGGAGGACAAGTTGCTGCAAGAATAATAGGGCTCAGATTTTTCTGGATGTGATAGCGGATGGATTTCTTCACCAAGTAGTTTGAAGAACTGACAAGAGGGATGCATTTTAGATTTGGTTTTGGTACAGTGAGGACCTCGTAGAAGAAATGGTTGTGGGGGACAACCTTGGTTCGAGTGACATAGACTAATTCAGTTCAAACTAGAGGAAGGATAACCAAAATAGATCTGGATTAGGTTTTTGACTTCAAAAGGGCTTACTTTACAGAGTTAAGAAATTAGTCAGGGAAGTGATTGGACTGCAGAACTTGTAGATCTAAATGCGGAGGAGGCTGGGATTACTTTAAGTCTAAGCTGCAGAAACTGTCAGAAGCCTGCCATCCAAGAAAGGGAAAAAGACCACGGGCAGAAGTGTAGACCGAGCTGACTGAGCAAGCATCTCAGAGAGGTGATTAAGAAAAGCAGAAAGCTACAAAGAGTGAGAAAAGTGGGATTAGCAAGGAAGCTACCTTAGTGAGTCAGGACATGTAGGGATAAAGTGAGGAAGGTAAAAGTCCTGTAGAGTTGAACCTAGCAAAGGGAATTAAAACCAATAGTAAAGTTCTATAGCCAATAATAAGAAGAAAACAAAGAAAGAAGAAGTGGGACCGCTATACACTAGAGAGGAAGAGTTAAGGATAACCTAGGCATGCCCAATTTCTAATAATACTTTGCCTCAGTCTTTAATAGGCTAATGAGGAGCTTAGGGATGAGGGAGATGTTAAACGAGATGAGGATATGGAGGTAGATATTACCACATCTGAGGTAGGAGTCAAACTTGAACAGCTTGATGGGACAATCAGAGGGCCCGGACAATCTCCATCCAAGAATATTAAAGGAACTCGCGCATGAAATTGCAGCCGTAGCTAAATTTTAATGAATCGCGTTAACTCGGGGGTGTACCATACGACTGGAGAATTGCTAATTAGTTCCCATCTTCAGAAAGGGGAAAAAAGGTGATCCGAGTAACTATAGGCCTGTTAGTTTGACGTCTGTGGATGTAAGGTCTTGGAAAAAATTTTGAAGGAGGAAAGTAGTTAAGGACACTGAGGTCAATGTAATGGGACAAATTACAACACGGTTTACTAGAGATAGATCGTGCCAACCAACCTGATCTCTTCTTCAAGAAGTGACGAATTATTTAGACAAAGGAAATGCGTAGATCTAATTTACCTTGATTTCAGTAAGGCATTTGACCAGTTCCGCATGGGGAATTTTAGTTAACTGAAAAAGTGGGGTGAATTGAAAATTGAAAGGTGATTAGGAATTGGTTAAGGGGAGACTCCAACGGTCGATTGAAGGGTGAACTGTCAGGCTGTAAGGAGTTACTAGTGGAGTTCCTCCAAGGATCACTTTGGGGACCAATTTTATTAACCTTTTATTACTGACCTTGGCACAAAGAGCGGGAATGTGTTATAAGTTTGCGGATGATACAAAGCTGGGGGTATGTCTAACACAGAGAGAACCGGGATACCATACAGGACTATCTGGATGACCTTGTAAACTGGAGTAATAGTAATAGGATGAAATTTAATAGTGAAAAGTGCAAGGTCATGCACTTAGGATTAATAATAAGAATTTTAATATACATTGGGATGCATCAGTTGGAAACAAAGGAGGAGAGAAGGACCTTGGGGTATGGTTGATCGCGGATGACTATGAGCCGCCAATGCGATATGGCCGTTAAAAAAGCAAATGCGTTTAGGATGCATCAGGCAAGGTATTTCCAGCAAAGATAAGGAGGTGTTAGTACCGTTGTATATAGGCGCTGTGAGACCTCACCTGGAATACTGTGTGCATTCTGGTCTCCCATGTTTAAGAAGATGAATCAAACTGGAACAGTTCAGAGATGGGCTACTAGGATGATCCGAGGAATGGAAAACCTGCTTATGAAAGGAGACTCAAAGAGCTAGCTTGTTTAGCCTAACCAAAAGAAGACTCCGGGGGATATGCTTGCTCTATATAAATATATCAGGGGATTAACGTTAGGGAGGGAGAGGAACTATTAAGCTATACTAATGTAGACACAAGGACGAATGTACAAACTGGACACTAGGAAGTTCAGGCTTGAAATTAGACGAAGGTTTCTAACCATTAGAGGAGTGAAGTTCTTGGAACAGCCTTCCGAGGGAGTAGTGGGGCAAAAGACATATCTGGCTTTAAGACTAAGCTGATAAGTTTAGGAAGGATGATATGATAGGATAATTTAATTTTGGCAGTTGTCCTTGGATTATCAGCAGATATGGTCTGCTCAATGGTCTGCGAGGATGTTGGATGGGATGGGTCAGAGTTACTGCAGAGAATTCTTTCCTGAATTCTGGCTGGGGAGCCTTGTCCACATGCTCAGGGTTTAGCTGATCGCCATATTTGGGGTCGGGAAGGAATTTTCCTCCAGGGCAGATTGGCTGATGCTCTGGAGGTATTTCGCCTTCCCCTGCAGCGTGGGGCATGGGCCTTGCTGGTGGATTCTCTGCTTGAGGTCTTCAACCGCATTTGAAGACTTCAATAACTCGGACATAGGTTAGGGTTTTTATAGAAGTGGATGGGTAGGGTTCTGGGCCTGCTTTGTGCAGGTCAGACTAGCTGCTCATGTTGGTCCCTTGTGACCTATGAGTCTATGAGAAAACTGCCTGGTCTCTTCCTTTCTCCCCCCCCCGCCTTTCCCCCTTTGGAGGATATTGAGGAGGATGAAGGAGACATTCAGTGTCCTTATCAGTGCAGTATTCCCTTTTGCATCACTTCAGGAACCCATACTTTGGCAGAAACACTCAAGGGTTGTGGAATCAGTCCTGGGTAACCCCTACCCCCGCAAACTCTCATATGGGCCTCCCCAGTGGCCACACTGGGATCCTTGGGCAGTGTATCAGCAGCAATTTGCCAGACCTTTGGCTCCACTGCACCAGGAAACTAGGGTCACACAGTCTCCTGCACCAAACCCCTGACACAAGGAGAACTTTAAGGAGCAGGAGGCTAGGGTGGACAAAAAGCTACCTCTCAAACCCCTATTTTGTCTTTTGTCTCCAGATGAGGCAGTCATGCTTCCACTACTATCGATGGCCAGTGTTTATCAGTTCCAGGATATTGCGAAGATGGGCAGTAACTCTGATCCCATCCCATCCAACATCCTCCAGATATCTCTTGATGAGGTTAAAGACTCAGCATCACAAGCTCCCTGGACACTTTGCAATTGGCGACACCCATCCAGGTTGTGCTACCCATTAATGAAGTGCTCCTGGATCCAGCAAAGACCATGTGGCAAACTCCTACCACTGTACCACTAACTTGTAAACAGGCAGATAAGAAAAATACTGTGTCCCTCCCAGGGACTCAGAAGTTTTAAACTCCGCCCCTCCCACCTAGTTCCCTAG
Organism: Chelonoidis abingdonii; assembly: GCF_003597395.2. Classification (NCBI taxonomy): domain Eukaryota; kingdom Metazoa; phylum Chordata; order Testudines; family Testudinidae; genus Chelonoidis; species Chelonoidis abingdonii. The sequence continues at coordinate 321,610,948 of NC_133769.1, forward strand.
TGGAGGATGCCATAAACAAGCAGGGTATCAGCATTACTCCAGGTCTATTCCATATGACCAAAAACAGGAAAGGGTAGGCCTTTTGGGACAGAAAGCATACTCCTCTGTGACCCTCCAGTCTTGGATAGCAAGCCATCATGACTCCACAAATCACTACAAGTTTGCGTCCTTTTATTTAACATCTTCCAAATGAGCATAGAGAATGCTTCCAGACCATCATTAAGGAATGCCAATTATTAGCCAGAACTTCTCTCCAAGCATCCTTGGATGCCGCAGACACAGCCACTAGATCTGTCTCCACAGCAGTTGTCAAGCATAGGTCATCGTGACTCCAGTTGTCAGGATTCCCAAGAGAGGTTCAGAATATGGTTGAGGACCTCCCTTTTTACGATCAGAAGTTCTTCTCGGGAACTATGGACAAGTCCCTGCACATGCTGAAGGACTCTAGGGCAATGTTGAGCTTTTTGGGTGTTTACACCCCTACAAAAAAGAGGAGGTTTAGCAGATCTCAAATTGCCAAAAGATCACATCTGGCTCAGTTTTTACAGAGCCGCTGAATCCACTTGAAAAAGACAGAGAGGAAAGGAGCGTCTTATCTCCTTCAGCTAGTACCCTGTCATCATCAAAACCACAATTTCGATGGGTTGTTCAAGGGCTCCACTCCTCCCTTATCTCTGGTTTACAAGCTGAAACCTTTTGCTCACCTCCCCACTTTTGGAGACTGCCTTTCCCATTTCCAAGAGACCTGATGACATATTGCAAACAAGTGGGTCATGGAGACTGTAACATTGGGCTGCACCTCTACTTAATGTTCCATTCTCACTCCCCGCCCTTCTGGTCCCTCTTCAGGGTCCCCCTCATGAGACTATACTGAGTCAAGAAATATGCTCCCTCCTTTGTTTAGGAGCAATAGAACCAGTCCCAACCCTTCACAGGGGAAAAGGATTTTATTCAAAGTATTTTCTCATGCCAAAGAACAGAGGGTGACAACCAATCTTAGATCTAAGACAACTAGACAAATTCATAAAGGCTTAAAAGTTCTGATGGTGACTCTGCTAGTTATAATCCTTTCTCTAAAGGCAGGAGATTGGTTTTTGGCCCTCGAGTTACATTGATATCTGGAAATAGGTGTCCTGTATCTCTCACGGGAGATACCTGTACTTTGCCATTGACCAGGATCATTTTCAATAATGAGTACTTCCTTTTGGCCTCTCTTCAGCCCATACAATTCATACGGGCATATTTTGATTTTTTGGCAGCCATGGCCTGCCTTCACATAGACAGATTCATGACCTCATTGAATCTGGTCAGGACAATTCAAGGCAGTCCCTGTACTACAATAAGGAACTATCTGCAATTCCTAGGTCATATAGTAGCTTGCACCTTTGTGACTGAGCATTCAAGATTACACCTCTGCTGCTTTCAGGGTTGGTTCAGGAGGACCTATTCCTCAACCATGGATAGGTTGGACAAACAGGCTATAGTTCTTTTCCAGGAGTTAACCTCCGTGGGTTGGTGGAAAGATCAGCACAATGTCTATTCAGGCATTCCTTTCATTTTGTGCAGCTCCAACAAGAAGTGTGATGTATCCATATTAGGGTGGGGAGCACACCTAAGCACAGTCACAACTGAGACCAGATGGTCACCTCGGGCAGTTGGTCTCCATGTCAACTTGTTGGAAGTCTGGGCAGTCAAGAATGCCTGCCTTCAATTCCTACCCCTCATCCACGGCAAAGCAATCAGGATCATGACGGATAATGCAGCTTGCATGTTCTGTATCAACCAGAGGAGCAAGATCCCCCTCCCTTCACACCAAAGTTATAAAGTTATGGAACTGGTGTATAGCCCTTCAGATTCAGATCTCAGCCATTTACCTTTCTGGAGTCCAGAATATCTCAGCCAATATGCTCAGCAGGTGCTTCTCCTAGGACTACGAATAGGAGTTGGAGACTCAAATCCTTCATAGGATATTCCAGAGATAGGGAATTCTGCAGGTGAACCTGTTGACTACATCCAGCAACAGGATAATTATTCTTCTGCTCAAGGGGAGGCCTAGGTTGCCTCTCTTGGGAGACACCTTTCTTCTTCCTTGGACAAAGGCCCTGTTCTATGCATTGCCTTAAACGCCACTAATTCTAAGAGCTATGAACAAGATCCAAGCCTTGTAGTAATTTGTAATACCAACCTGGCCAAAGCAAGCTTGATATCCTTACCTGTTGTGGCCAACCAGTGCTCAAGTTTGACTGTTCTTCATCTCCTCTCACAGTATGTGGGTTGTGTGCTTCCCAAATAGGGATCCTCTTGTAACGAGTTGGGTCACAGAACCCCCCTTGGGACTGTCACCTGATGTGCTGAGACTACCTCTGAGCCCTTTTTCTCTGCAAGTTTGGGCCTTCAGAACCCTGTCTTGTTGAGCCAGACATGCCAGTCTGCTCCAACACAGACCCAGGGTCTGAATCATGCACCCCAGAGCTGCAGACTTAACTGAAAACAGCTGAAGAAGTGCTCCTGTCTCCAGCACCCAGTCACTCAACTCCTAGTGGGATCCAAACCCCAAATAAATGTTTTACTTTGTATAAAACTTATGCAGGGTAAACTCATAAATTGTCTGCCCTCCATAACACTGATACAGAGAGAGAGATGCACAGCTGTTTGCTCCCCCAGTTATTAATTACTCTGGGTTAATTAATAAGCAAAAGTGATTTTATTAAGTATAAAATATAGCATTTAAGTGGTTTCAAGTAATAGACAGAACAAAGTTACCAAGCGAAATGAAACAAAACACACAGGTCTAAGGCTAATACATTAAGAAACTGATTACAGGTAATATCTCACCCTCAGAGCTGTTCCAATAAGATGTTTCACAGATTGGACTCCTTCCTAATATGGGCCCAATCCTTTCCCTGGTACAGTTCTTGTTAGCTCAAGCTCAGGGTAGTAACTAGGGGATTTCTCATGAATGAAACCTCCTTTGTTCTGTTCCACCCCCTTCTATAGCTTTGGCCAAAGGTGGGAGTCTTGTCTCTCTGGGTCCCCACCCCTCCTTCTAAATGGAAAAGCCCTAGATTTAAGATGGTCACATGTCCTGTGAGACCCCAAGCCTTCACTCTTCATGGCCTGACTTACATACAGAAAGGCTTGCAAGTAAATAGAGCCATTTATAATCAATCATCCTAGTTGATGGGAGCCATCAAGATTCCAAACTACCATTAATGGCCCACACTTTGCATAATTACAATAGGACCTCAGTTTCATTTTTCTAGTTTCAGATACAAGAATTATATATTTATACAAATTATAAGCTTTGCAATGATTCCTTACAAGAAACCTTTTGCATGAAGCATATTCCAGTTACATTATATTCTCACTCATTAACATATTTTCACAGAATCAGATGGAGTGCAATGTCACACTCGGTTGCCTCTCTTGGGAGACACCTTTCTTCCTCAGTCAAAGGCCCTGTTCTACGCATTCCCTCCAAAGCCACTAATTCCAAGAGCTATCAACAAGATCAGGCAAGGCAAGCCCAGCCTTGTAGTACTGACCTGGCCCAAGCTTGATATCTTTACCTTGTTGTGGCCAAGCTCAAGCTTTTGACCGTCCTTCATCTCTGACAATATGTGGGTCGTGTGCTTCCCAAACTAGAGATCCTCTGTCTCTAAGCATGGCTCCTAGATGGTTCGTGGGATTAGACTCTACCTGCTTGACAGGAGGTTCATGAGATTAGAATCCACCTACCTGATAGGAGTACAAGTAGTATTACTAAACAGTAAAAGGGAGTCAACTCAAATTACTTGGCTAGAGGTTCAAGCACCGGAGTTACCATCACCACCTTGTGCCTGAGGCCTTGGCTACACTTGGAGGTCTGCAGCGCTGGGAGTTACAGCTGTCTTCATACAGCTGTGTAGGGAGAGCGCTGGAGTGTGGCCACACTGACAGCTACCAGCGCTGCAGTGTGGCCGCGTTTGCAGCATTTGCACCGCTGTTGGGAGTGGTGCATTATGGGCAGCTATCCCACAGAGCACCTCATCCCATTTTGGCGCCATGGGTTGTGGGAAGGGGACGGAAGGGTGCGGGTCATTCTGCTTCCTGTTCCAAAGCCCTGTGATGCATCGCTTTGCATCCCAGCAGTCCCTGTTTTTCCATCCACATTTGGCGCCATTGTGACTCTCCCAACAGTCTCTGTGCAGCGCGATTTCCGTGGGAAGTGGAGCCCGAACTGCTGAGGACTTTGCTGACGAATGTCGCCAGCACATCACGTTTGGCAATTGAGCTGTTCCTTAAGCTCCAAAGTGATGAGGAGTCCGACGATGATTGTTAATCGCCTGACATGTACGACACGACGTTGCTTGTGGCTTTCTTTCACGGAAATGCTCAGCACCGTGGAAACGCTGCTTTTGGGCTCGGAAACAAGCACTGAGTGGTGGGATCACATCGTCATGGAAGTCTGGGATGACGAGCAGTGGCTGCAGAACTTTCGGATGAGAAAAGCCACTTTCATGGGACTGTGTGCTGAGCTCACCCCCACCCTGCGGCGCAAGGACACGAGATTGAGAGCTGCCCTGCCGTGGAGAAGCGGGTGGCTATTGCAGTCTGGAAGCTGGCAACTCCAGACAGCTACCGATCGGTCGGGAACCAGTTTGGAGTGGGAAAGTCGACTGTTGGAATCGTTTTGATGCAAGTTTGCAGGGCCATTAATCGCATCCTGCTAAGAAGAACCGTGACTCTGGGGACGTGCAGGACATTGTGGATGGCTTTGCACAAATGGGTTTCCCTAACTGTGGAGGGGGCGATAGATGGGACGCATATTCCTATTCTGGCACCACCCCACCTAGCATCCGAGTACGTTAATCGGAAGGGGTATTTCTCTATGGTTCTCCAGGGCGCTTGTGGATCACCGTGGGCATTTCATTGACATTAACACAGGCTGGCCTGGAAAGGTGCATGATGCACGCATCTTTCGGAACACTGGCCTGTTCAGGAAGCTGCAGGCAGGGACTTTTTTCCCAGACCGGAAGATCACAGTAGGGGACGTTGAAATGCCCATTGTGATCCTTGGAGACCCCGCTTACCCGTTAATGCCTTGGCTCATGAAACCATATACAGGGAAGCTTGACAGGAGCAAGGACCGGTTCAACTACAGGCTGAGCCAGTGCCGAATGACTGTGGAGTGTGCTTTTGGCCGTTTTTAAAAGGGCGCTGGCGATCTCTGTAGGGAAGCTCTTATATGGGAAGCTAGACTTGGGGGAAAGCAGCATCCTCTGAGGTTCAACACGGTAGGTTTTGGCATATCCAGAGAGCAGGTGCTGTACCCTCCATAATATTTGTGAAGGGAGGGTGAAAATTCAGTCAGGCATGGACCTCTGAGGTTCAACGCCTGGAGGCTGAATTTGCACAGCCAGAGAGCAGGGCTACTAGAGAGAGGCCCAGCACAGGGCTTCAAGGATTAGGGATGCCTTGAGGGAGGAATTTGAGGCTGAAACCAACAGTAATGTTTGGTGCCTTGCACGGGAGTGAAGTGCAGTGGTTACAATGTTAGTAGGAATCTGTTTTTCCTAAGCTGATTTGCAGTGCCTGTTTCTTTCCTGGGCTAAGGTATCTTTGACTTTCTGCAATAATAAAGACTGTTTTCAAAGCCAAGAATTCATTTATTGAAAAGAAAATAACTTTCTTGACAGACACACAACATTTTGGGAACCTAAAAGGGCAGGGGGTGTGGTGGGAACTGTACAGTCACAGGTTTGAATATGTCCTGTCTGGAGTGCTGTGCAATGACTGCTGCACTTCAGGATGCCTATACTGCATGGTGATGGGGGTTGAGTGCAGAGGGGTAAGGGTCGTAGTTCTCAGGGCTGGTTGGTGAACGTACAGGTGTTGGAGGGCAGCTGGTGGTGGTAAGAACCTGGATGCTGGGGAAGGGGGTTTTGAGCTGACATTGGGGCACAAGGGAAAGAGCTTTGGGATGGGGGTGGGGCGGTGTTGTAGTGCTCTGCCTGCATGGCTACGAGTGCCTGGATAGAGTCGCTTGGCGCGCCAGGATGCTTATCAGCTGCTTTGTGCTTTTCTTCCTGGCCGCTGCATTTCTCTGGCGGATCCTGCTTTCCCTTTCCTCCAGTCCTGCAGTTTTTTATTCTCTCTGGCAGAGTGATCCATAACTGCTTTGCAGGCAGGTCGTCTTTTTGCTTTTTCGGCTTCTTCTGCAGGTTTTGGAGTCTTTGAGCTGTGTTAATATGGGCAGCTGAGAACTCAAGGTCACTTGTGGAAAGGAAAAAAAGGCAACAGTTAACAGAGGCAGCATTGTTTATATCTCAGACAGTTATTCCACACAGTGAAGGAGTTTACAGTCTTCACTTTAGCATAATTTTCCCATACCAAAGAGAGTGCACATAACCCACAGGAAGCCCTGAAATGGTGAGTAAGGGGGACTGATTGCTTCAGGGCTGTGCTGGGGTTTCTGTGCATTGGGGAAAGCAAACAGCTGCAGGGGGCACCTACACTGAACACTCTCCCAACATTTCCCACAGGAGTTAATCCTTGAAAGATATCTCACTGCTGCGGTCACCTGGGAAGAGCGGGAGGGTCTTCTACAGCAATGCAGATTCGCCCTGGCCCCTATGCAGCTTGCCTGTGTGCAGCAATGGTCCCCCACCCTCGCGGCACACAGTGGCGCGGACACGTTAGCCTGACTGGGACAAGGACCACAGTGGCTCTCCCTATAAACTTGCGCAAGCGCATTGCCCACGCTCTGGCTGAAACTTTTGAAGAGATTACCGAGGCGATTACCGCGACGTGATAGACCACATCAATGGGCTAGTTCCACATCTAGGCATGCATGCATGCAGCCCTAACCCTGCCTCTCCTCTCCCAAAACATTTTCCATCCTGAAAATAAAAGCCGGCTTACTAGGAACCTGCTCCTCTGCTTCTCCTTCACCAAGTTCCAGCTACTGAGACTGGCTACCTTCTTCCTGGCTTGAGAAGAGCTCCTGGCTGCATGCCTCCTGGGACTTCGGGGTGTCTCCCCCTACCACAGTACCCTCACTCTCCCCCCCTCCACTTTCCCCTCCTCTCCCTGCTCTGAACTGTCTATCGTGGTCGTCGGATTGGCAGTGGGGTCACCCCCAAGTATCGCATCCAGCTCCTTGTAAAAACGGCAGGTCGTGGGGGCAGCACCTCAGCGGTGGTTTCCTCGTGGGCTTTGCAATAGGCGCTCCGCAGCTCCTTTACTTTAACCCTGCACTGCACCGCGTCCTGGTCATGGTCCCTTTCCAGCATGGCCCTTGATATCTGCCCATAGGTATCGTAATTCCTACGGCTGGAGCGTAGCTGTGACTGCACAGCTTCCTCCCCCCAAACACTGATGAGGTCCAGCAACTCGCCATTGCTCCATGCTGGGGCTCGTTTGGCGCGTGGAGGGATGGTCACCTGGAAAGGTTCACTGATTGCATTCCACACCTGGCTGAGCAAATAGGAAGGGGATTTTTAAAATTCCTGGGGCATTTAAAGGGTGGGTCACCTGAGGCCAGGGCAGTAGAGTTTGAAGTGATGAGTAGAGTGGCTGAGCAGGCATTTTGGGATAGCTCCGAATACCTCTGGAGGCCAATAACAGCGCTTTTGGTGGCCACGCTGGCGGAGCAGCACTGCATCACCAGCGCTGCAGTCGTTATTTCCCAGGCAGAGGAGGAGTACAGCCAGCGCTGTATCCAGGGAGATAGTGTTGTATGTGCCTTGCAAGTGTTGACGGTGAGTAAGTTGCAACGCTGTAAAGCCACCTCCAGTGCTGCAACTCTCCAGTGTAGCCATGGCCTGAATCTTCTCTGCTTTCAGCCCTCTTTTCCCTCTGCTTCAGACTATTCTTGTTGAACGGTTTGGATAGAGAAGGAATTGAGGATGGTTTGCCAGCCCAGCCTTATGTACTCTCCGTGCGTGGCACAAGGTTGTATAAAGCGTGTGAGCAGGCTGAACATCCACTGCTAATGGACAGTCTCCAACCAAGGGCTTGAGAGGCACATGTGCACCTGAATTGGGGCACCCACAGGGACATGCATCTCAAAGAAATACAGTTACTGCACAAGGTGAGTAACCTTTTTTTTTTTTTTTTATTATCATGAATATCACAATATTTGGTGGGTTTTTGTTTTTCTTGAAGGCTATGCTCCAGGAATCTTGCAATTACATGTGAGTCTGAGCCTTTTTAAATAAGAAAAGTAGGGTTCTGGATCCCATGACTGTGGAGAAAAGTTTAAAAATGTGCTCCAAGCTACTCAAGCTAAAAGCCAGAGGCCAAATAAGAAGAACCACACATTTATTTTTCTTTACATCTCATGATGTTTTGGTGGCCTTGATACCTGAGGTTCTTTCAACTCAAAGCTCTTGGTAACTTTTACTCTGTGTGAGGTGGTGTCAGGAAATAAATTAGGGGAAACACGGCCGTCCAAGTGACAGATGGCTGGCACAAACAGGACAACACAAGTGCTTTCACTTAAAGCTACACTTTACTTAGTCTCAAGCACTTACACATGTCCACAACAGATTAGTAAAACACACCCAACCCTTTATAATTACCAAAGCTGAGTGTGGCTCTCCAGTGAAACAGCAGCAGGCTTCTCGTGGCCAAATCTTCCGTCTGCAGGTGGGGACCACAAGATGTATCCAGAGGGAGAGTCCAAAAAGAGTCCCCAAATGAGTCCAACTATCTCAAGCTTTTCCCCCTTATTTATACATTAGTAATAGAATGACATGTTCCTTAAAGAAAACTTGTTAAGCAAGCAGTTCCCATGGGCAAGCAAGAGGCTCCTTCTGATTATAGATTAACCAGGTGTGGGTTTTTTCAGAGTTTGCAGCCTTGAGACCCCAATAGACATTCCTGAGGCACAACCTGGTCTTTTAAAATGCATGTATCAGCAACTTCAACACAACTCTTATCAGGAAGGATGCAGGGTCACGCTGCCCTTTCTGTGGCACTCCAAAACTCCTCCCCCCACACCTTGGTCAAGCTGAGGCTGCTGAATGGCCAATTTACAGGTTGCTGACCAGGTTGCCTTTAACAATAAGCCATAGCGGTTTCAGGCACTTTACTGGTTTGCCAAAGTCTCCATGTACAGCCTGACTTGTAATTTTTGAACTCTTGGGATTGGCAGTTATTTGGTAATTACTTTGTGATTTGACAACTTCAAATTTTAAATAGTTTGATGTAAAGGTCTAATTTATATGTCGTGTGTAGATTGACCTTTCTGACTCCTTTTTAAAAATGGTCCAACTGAAAACTATTATCAACATACTACAGAACAGAATGATCATTATATTAACATTTTTTTACTACAAAGAAGCTGAAAAATCTTTTAATGATAAAAATAATAGCTTGTAGGGAGATAACACCTTTAGTCTAACTTAAATTCTATTTTTTCTTATTTACAATGACTTTGTTCCTCAAAAGATTTACTGAACTGCTAGCAAGAGAATTACATTTAATTGTCGGTTTTCTGTCCTGTGAATATCTAATGATGTTTGTCAACATGCAGTAAAAAGTGATTGTCAGAATGCAAGGCATACTAATGTTCTCCTCACTGTGCTTTGTCTACTGAATGGTAAATGCAAATGGACAGAAAAATCAACATAACAATTCATATTAAATCCTTTCATTCTGTAAACATCAAGGGGGTACAAAGGCAATTTAAAATTTTTAAAAGTATCTTACTGATTTCGTTAGCAATGACAAGAAGAAAACCATCAAATAAGAACTGTAGAATGTTAACCTAAATTTCACTGTGTTTTTGTGGGATAAACATATTATAGGGGAGCTGGTAGTGATCATTCTATGCTAACACTTTCCATTATAAAAGATTCTTCAGATCATTTCTCTGAGAGGCGTTTGCACCTCCATTGTTTGTAGCAGGCCACTGATATTCCAGAGGGGAATAGGTCGGGGAACTATAATAACTCCCTTATCATACAGTATCCATAGCCCTCATATTACAGAAGTGCCTTTTCTGGACCCAGTAATCTGTCAATCCTGTGGGATAAGAGCCTTCTGCTGGTGCCAGTTAAGGTACTTAGCCCTGTACCTCATATGGCTGCAGTATGGAAGGTTCATGGTTAAAATTCCACATACATAGGAGATTGTTGCAGTTTCACATAATATACTTTACTTTTTTCTTTTTAAAAATGATACCTGGGAAATTTACTTTTTTAAAAAACAACCTGCCACCATTTTAAAAAACAACCTACATTAAAATAAATTTACCGAGGTTGCAAAATCAAGTATTCAAAAAGTGGGAAATGCCAGTTTGATGGCTGATCTTGAATACCTCTGATGCAATGAATGAGGCAGGGATCCTGTGGAAAAATATAGTACATGATTATGTAATTAAAGACTGAACACATACATAGCGTGTATACACACAAGGGGGCAGAATAAGGTTGCACAAGCGTCTGTAAATGTGGTAACCGTATTCTACCTCTTTTGTGTGTATGCCCTATTATTTGTATACAGTCTTTAATTACATGATCATATACTATATTTTTCCACAGGATCCCTGCCTCATTAATTGCACAGGATATGTGTCCTTTGGGAAGAAATAAGGTTTATGGATGTCTGGAGAGGTCCACAGCTGTAAGTATCTACCTCAGGGCATACTGTCAAAAACAGGGTGGATACCTCAAACTGTTTCTATGTTCTACCATTAGATTTTACCAAGCCAGTTAACAAATGTGAACTCCTGGACTAGTATACCAGTCCTTCCATGGAGTCAAGACAGTCCCTTTTGCTCTCCAGTCTGTCTTGCCTCTCAGGCAAACTAGACTTAGTGATAAATGGTCACTTACCCAAAAATCACCCCAAAATCAGGTTGCTTCCAGTCACGTACCCCAGATCAGTTGGTACTCTAGATCTTACACCAAAGACAACGCCTGTAACCAGTCCTGTAATAAACTATCTATCTAAAGGTTTTTTAACTAGGAAAGGGTAATAAGAGAGTTATTTACAGGTTAGAGCAAGCAAACATATATACACGAGTTACTATCTAAATTCCAAGAGTAACAGAGTTGTAGAGAACTGTCAATTCAAAGTGTCTTTCAGGGCAGACCCAGGAGATAACCCCTGGGGCTCTCTGGTTTCATTTTGAGTTCTCTGGTCCCGTGAGTTCAAACAGCAGAGAGAGAAAATCTTCACATTAACTATTTTTATTTCCCTTTTCCAGCATTCAAAGTGATAGAATGAGGTCGCCTGCATGTATTTCTCCATGGGTGGATGGGGCAATTGACAAAAGCTTTTGTCTTACCATGGCTCACATAAATTTTGATAGTTCTCCTGGATAGGAGGGGGCGAACAATACCTGGGTCTGGGTTCACAAGTTCAGAGCAAACATTTTCAAAGTTGTAAAGCAACACTTACATATTTTTGTATACCATGTAATACTGACATTACAAATGAGATTAATGCATGCAGCAATTTACAAGCATTTCGTAGAGTCTAAATACATTCTTATAAGATTAATACCTATGTCGAGCAACACTAACACGTAAGTGAATTTATCTGGTCTCCAGTTATGAGTTTTAGTCTTTCGCTAATGCCAGCAGCCTTGGCATCTGGCCTGCCAGCATCACAAGGGCAACTTTAAATCAGGCATTTCCTAATTTTTGAGTGTTTGCTTGACTTTGCAATCTAAAGTTCTTTTTATAGTATTTCTTAATTAATTAATACACGTGCACGTAAAGAAGATGAACAGACCACTACTACAAACCTAGTGTTAATAGAGCTGTTACCCCAGACGATAGAATGTGTTGAACAGGTCAGATCTTCAGTGTACATATTTATTATCTGAAGAATCCTTACAAACTTTGTAAGCTATTTCCCTGAAAGGAATTTCTGTGAAAAAAGCTTTTGTGTTAAGTATAGTAGGAGACTATATCCTGCAAGGTTGAGGATTTCTTATGTAGCTTGTTTGCCAGCTGAATATACATCAGTTACACTGTATAGGAGGTTCTATTAAAAACTGGACACTTACCACTTGTGGTAGTTTAGATTTACTTCAGAATCTTCTGTTCTTCCTGTTCAAATATAGACAATATTGCCATACTGCTGTAGTGTAAGTTGTGCAATGCAGTAAACTCTTCAAAAGTTGTTTGCTGTATCTATAGAGAAACCATTAAAAGGCTTTGTTACAGTGTGGTGGGTAAAAACTCAGGGGCTAGTTATATTAATAAAGACACATGGGGTCAGATTCTGATCTTGCTTCCATTAATATAATCCTATCGCCAGTGTAAGTGAAATTGGGACCAGAGTCTATATAGGTTTTTGTAGAAGTACTAGAAAGGGCACCTATGCTCCAGGCTTCTGTAACATAATTTAAAAATAGAAGTGCAGCAATTTAAGATATCATCGCAAATTCCCACTCTTACTTTGACAATTTCTGATCCCATTTTCAAATGCCTGAGGAGAAAAAGTGAGCACCAAAGGCTATCAGTTATTTGTACTTTGATATTTAGGTTGTGAAATTTTTGGAATGTAATAGTTCAATAAAAAAGTTAATGTTTCTAACTCATTTGATGTAGTCTGAAACAGACAAGATGGAAGAATTTTAATAAAATTGGAAATGTGGTGGTTTTCTTGTATTACACCTCTCTGTCCAAAGGCTCTGAGCGCTTTATAAATTAACTGATATGCAGACTATACCAGCTTTGCAAAATTATCATGAAAACCTTTCAGCATGGGCAAAAATAGACTTTTCTGTCATTTTACCATGGTGATTACAAGTAAAGTATAGGATATGTTACTTGCTGGTAAGAGAACCAACCAAAATCCAAATCCCTGCTCTTCCAGATGAATAGAATTTTTGCATCACAGAGAATTATACAAAACAATCCATTTTCCCACCATTGAAATTTAGCCACATGTGGGCTGGAACACAGTAACTGTTCAGTAGTGCATAGCATCCCTATACAGCAATCTGATAGAAAGTTTAAAAAAAAAAAATTTTAAACTGCTTGTGATGCAAGGGAATTTAGGATAGCAGAATGGAATTACACAGGGCTTTAAAACATGAAGCATTCATAGCATGATGGATAACTGTATGATTTGCGCTGGTGAAACTGAAATTCCCAGGTTATCAAAATCTCATTCTGATTCAAATCATTGCCATGTTTTTCTCTCTCTTTATATATATATTTACACTGTGCTGTACAAAAATAGAGATAAATGCATTCCTTACCTAGAAGAGATTGCGATCAGATACTCTATTCCTGTTATAAAACTGTTAAATTAACTTTATTATATGAGAGAGTTCCCCTGTACCCTTTTTAAAAAAGCCATTAGTAATAGGCATACTTCAGACAAACAAACCAAGCCCCTCACCCCAGTTCTTTGAGCTGTAAAACATAAGCTACAGATGTTCATCTGTAATGTTGTTGTACCTTCCAAAACAAGCATTACAACTATGTAGCTTGTGACAAAATGAACTGTTGCTATTATCCTAGATTGTGATGGTGTCGTCTTTTGTTGTGTTTGTAACAGGACAGTATTTGAATCAATTATGTTGCTTGATTTTGTCAGCTGGCATATGGTATTTTCAGTCTTTAAATTGGTTTTAAACATAGATCCCCTGCTGTGCTGATAGCTAAATCTGATTATTCAATGATCTGGCTTTTGCTGTAAGGTAGCAGAATGAAGTTAGTCAATATATTTATTATAACATTTATGAGCATGACATCAATGCATTCTTGAATCAGAATTCTGAGAAATTAGCTTTGCAAGATTAGCTTCTGAAAGTAGGGTTTGGCTGTTTCAAGATATGTCCAGTGGTATCTGGCATTTATAAAGTAAAGGACAATAAAAAGTGACCTGTGTCCCTTTCTGTTCTGAAACCATGAGAAATTGTACAGTTTAACTTGAAGCAGTAGCATTTATCTGCTTGTCTTGTAGTGCAAAAGGATTCTGTTTTATGCCTATAATGCAGTGGGAATCCCTAAAATACCAATGTTGCACAATAATATTTGACTTTACAATAGTATTTGAAGGGAAAGTAATGCAAAAAAGTTGACTTCATCCACACTGCCCACCGAAATGTGAATTTGGGAAAACACCAAACACAGTTCTAAGCTAACTCTTGCTTCTGACCCTTCCCTTCCCCTCCCCAGCAAATATTGTCATGTTTTCTGTCTTTCAGCTTGTAAAGTCTTTGGGGAGAGAACACATTTCATGTTTTTCTCCATACAATTCAGACCACGCTGTCACTCAGCTAAATTTGCATTATTCTTTATTTCAGTGATGAACTTTTTTATTTGGAGTCCACCAAATCTTGACTGCAGTGCGCTTAATAAGCTTACAGTGACCCCATCTGCTATTGAAATGCAGTCATAGCTAAGATGGAAGGTGAGAGCTGTTTAACAAAACCCAGCAAAACTGTGTAACTGATGAATAAACCAATTCTGTGAGGTGTAAAGCATCCTCAGGTCTCATTGCTAATGTGCTAAACCTCAAATGCTTAGAAGCAGAAAACAACAAACTTATTTAGTTTACAATAAACTTTCAATATCCTGTGATCCTTCTGTCCTCCTTGTGAGGAACATCAGGAGCTTCTGATGAAATCACTAGAGCTCTGAACTTTTACTGTAGAGGACTTCTGGCACCAAATATTGAATACATCGGGGAGGAACACTCTCTTATAATGATGCTTGTCATATAAAATGTGTATATGCATACATACACTGTGGGCTTGGCAACTTCTCATTCTTTCAGTTGATTAATTAGGGTTTGTATCTGACTTGGCCTTGGATGACAACGGCTAACACTGAAGCTTAAGATCAGAGTCAGATGTTCAGTCTAGGGTATTATGGGATTTATTCCATCCGTTGTCCGGGGCTTGTTAAAAAGCTGATTGAGGAATGAAGTGGAAACAGTTTTTTGTTGCTGGGTTTAAACAGCATTCATATTTGTTTCCTTTAACACTTAAAAGCTATCTTCTTGCTGTTGCTTGTTGTAACTAGGAGAGGTATTGTTCATCCCACTTGGTCTGGAATCACTCTGTGTAAAGATAAATCCCATTTTATTTCTTTAGCATATAGATAGTTACATGCTAATTCTTCCTTGTGCGTTTTCTTTTTAATTTTTATTTACTGCATCTGCTGATTATCTTCTTTCATATGGCTTGTGTAGGTAGCAATGTTTACAACTTTATATCTAGATTTGATAGCCAGCACGTTGCCGTAGCAGTGAACTGGTGAATGTCCTTCAGGCCCCTGGCAAAAGAACGAAAGGGGCACTCAGTTTTGATGTGTTCCGTTGTTTGTGCCTGGTGACTACAGTTGCAAACGTGTTTAAATGGAAAATGAGGCAAAGAGTGTTTGTCCACATTTCGTATGAGATGTTCTGGTGTGATTCAATCTGCACTGGAACAGGACAACAACTGTCACATGGTGCTCCTGATATGTGTTGGTGTTTTTCATGTTTTGTGCAAATTCACTAACATACCAGTGTCGTCAGCTGGTTACTGGACAGTCGTATTACTGACCTCCCAATGAAATTAGCAACGATTATATTTCCTCAGACCATCTGCTGGTTGTAGCTCTCTCTCCATTTTCTGATGCTTTGCAAACATAAATGTCTGAGTGATATGGAAATAAGTATTTTCCCTGTTCTAGGGATCGAGAAATGAAGACATTAACTGACTTGTCCAAGGCTGTAGTTGGATTCAGTATCAGGTAGGGATTAAAACTGAGGAACTTCTCGTCCAACTCCCTCTTTTGTACTTGTCATACTAGCCAGGGACCATTCAGTAACCAAATTGCTCAACACATGGAATTGATGCGAAAATCATTCTTGTGAAACTAACTACAAACAAATAGCAAATATTTCATTATTGGATTATTTATTTCATTATGAAATGATGTAGGCCGGTGGCTTTCAGCCTTTCCAGACTACTGTACCCCTTTCAAGAGCCTGATTTGTCTTGTGTACCCTAAGTTTCACCTCACTTGAATTACAAAATCAGACATAAAAATACAAGTGTCACAGCACAGTATTACTGAAAAATTGCTGACTTTCTCATTTTTACCATGTAATTATAAGATGAATCAATTAGAATATAAATATTGTACTGATATTTCAGTGCATAGTATACAGGATAGTATAAACAAATTATCATCTATGAAATTTAAGTTTGTACTGATTTCGCTAGTGCCTTTTTCTGTAGTCTGTTGTAAAGCTAAGCAAATATCTAGATGAGTTGCTGTACCCTTGGAAGACCTCAGAGTACCCCCAGGGTACACGTATCCCTGGTTGAGAACCACTGATATAGGTAAATCAGTGCATTGCAAGGTCTGGGACATGCAATAATAGCTAGCAGAATGTGTGCTGCTTTTATAGCATTAAAGTAAGAACATTTTCCTTTGTTCTTTTAATAGTTTGATTTTGTTTTATCAATATAGTTCAATATCTATAAATACCAAAGCTCCAATTCTTCATTGGGATCCACTTGTATGGATCCCTGGAAATGTGGAGGCATTTGGACTAGATAATTCCAATGTGAGAGTGGGGCTTAAATGGATTTTTCTCTTTTTTTTTTTTATACAAAACTAACCCCTAGATCAGAATGCAGTAAACATAGCTAGCAGTGTTCAGAAGAAAAATTAGCAGTGTTTAAATCTGGGATGTGGTCTATACACATCCCTCTAACCCTTGTGTTGTAACAAAGGCCAACCTATTGTTTTAAAACAAGTTGGGAAGACTAAGCACACACTAGAATCATAGAAATGTAAGACTGGAAGGTACCTCAGTAGGTCATCTAGTCCAGTCCTTGGCACTGAGGCAGGGCTAAGTATTATCTCGTCCATCCCTGACAAGTGTTTGGAAGTTTTTAAGAGCAAGTTAAACGACTATGGAAATTCTACAACCTCCATAGGTGATTTGTTCCAATGCTTAACTACCCTGGCAGTTAGGAAGTTTTTCCTAATGTCCAATCTAAATCTCACTTGCTGCAATTTAAGACCATTATTTCTTGTCCTGTCCTCAGTGCATATGGAGAACCATTTATCACCCTCCTCTTTACAGCAGCCTTTTGCATACTTGAAGACTTATGTTCCCCCTCAATCTTTTCTTCTCCAGACTAAACAAACCCATTTTTTTCAATCTTTCCTTGTAAGTCATGTTTTCTAGACATTTAATCATTTTTGTTGCTCTCATTTGGACTTTCTCTAATTTGTCAACATCTTTCCTGACGTATGGTGGTGGTGCCCAGAATTGGACACAAGGTCTCAACTGGAGTACTATCAATGCTGAATAACGTGGAAGAATTACTACTTGTGTCTTGCTTACAACACTTCTGTTAATACATCTCAGGATGTTTGCTTTTTTGGCAACAATATTACACTGCTGACTCCTGTTTAGTTTAAATTCATTATAACCCCAAGATCCTTTTCTGCAGTACTCTCTCTTCTAGGCATTCATTTCCCATTTTGTATTTGTCCAATTCATTATTCCTTCCTAAGTGGAAAGTTCTAAAGCTCTTTGCATTTGTCCTTATTGAATTTCACCCTATTTATTTCAGAGCATTTCTCCAGTTTGTCAAGATCATTTTGAATTCTAATTCTGTCCTCCAAAGTGCTTGCAATCCCTCCCAGCTTGGTGTTGTCTGCAAACTTTCTATGCTATTATCTGAAATCATTCATGGAAAATATTGAATAGAACAAGAACCGGATCCCCATGGGACCACACTCAATATCCCTTCCAACTTGACTGTCAACCATTGACTTGATTTGATTGTGACCAGATTCTCTAAGTGTGTGTTTTTTTTCCAACCAGTTTTACACCCATCTTCTTGTAGATTCATCTAGGTTTTATTTCCCTGGTTTGCTTATGAGAGAATCATGTGAAACAGTATCAAAAGCCTTATTAAATTTGAGATGTATCATATCTACTTCTTCCTTCCATTCACAAGGCCTATTACCCTGTCAAAAGAAGAATATTAGACTGATTTGACATGACTTTTTCTTGACAAATCCATGTAGATTGTTACTTATCACCTTATCTTTTAGGTGCTTACAAACTGATTGTTTGTTTGATTATTTGCTCTGTTATCTTTCCAGGTACGAAAGTTGAGCAGACTGGTCTTTTAATCCCTGGGTTGTCCTTCTACTCTTTTTGTAGATGATACGATATTTGCCCTTTTCTAGTGCTCTGGGACCTCTTTTATGCTCCATGATTTCTCAAAGATAATTGCTAATGGCTGAGAGATCTCTTCAGCCAGTTCCTTAAGTATTCTAAGATATGTTTCACCAGGTCCTATGTGAAAGGAACACTACTTTTTTTTTTTAAAAAAAAAGCTTGAGTGCTTGCTGTTACATTTCTTACATAAGTATCCCTGTTTCTCTGTAATCTTTTTATTGAAAACTTTATATTACAGGTGACTGAAGTATAATACAATAAATAGGCAGTATATTCTCAACCAATATAAAGTGAAGATTTCTCCACAATCACGAACAAAAAAGCAACACTAACAAGGAAAAGATAATGCTGGGTTTGTATGTCGCTGCAGTATATTAAATTAAGAGGAGACTGGATTTATGTTGCTTGAGGTCAAAGTTAACATATCTCAGATAACCACCATATAAACCAAACCTCATATGTTTTCTGAGGGCATATTTCAGATTTAAATTTCAGATCTCAAATCACTTCTTTTGTTAAACAATGATTGTGGAACTAGCAATCAGTATCCAAAAAGTTTGTATTTGTTCCTTGGTAGTTAAATGAAAGGTATTAGCTACTTCCAGATCCCTCTTGTCCAAAACCTTATTGAGATCTTTATTACATGCATAAAGAAAATGAAATAGTGTAGGATTTCCTGTAACTTTTGAACAGAATATGTGGATTTGAGAACAGAAATTGTTATGGTGCAATTCCAAAAATGGTAAGGAACAGTATTGTTTTGGGATTATAGCATCTGAGGCAATTTTGGGAAGAGATTCATCCACATTTTGTTCACAATAGTTGGGGAATATTATAAACTGTATGTAATGTAGGTCTGCACCTGAATAAATTTGTTGCATGTTGAGGATTTATGGACACTAACCAGAGCAGCAATCCAATTATCATATGGAGTTCCATTCCCAGATCTCTGGGTTTGACGCTTATGGACAGGCTTGGCATTTATCATCCAACAATAACTCAAAGAATAGAATAGTGGAATAAATTACATTAGGATAAGTTGTCAGTGCTAGCTGCTTTTCCATATCTGCAGTTGAAAAGACAAGAGGAAGCTGCATGGTGATGTGCAAATACAATCACTCAGCTGAAGGAACTATTTAAGAACTGTTTTCATCCTGGAATTTGTTTAGAGATGTCAATTAATTTTGCTGTAACAATTTATAATCGTGAGAAGCCCTCTGGCTGTCCATACTGAAATATTTGGCTAAAGTTCAAAACTTTTGGAAAGTGCCCACTCATTTTAGGTGTTTAAGTTTTTGAAACTTGAGACATCTAATGTCTGACTTCTCTCCAGTCCTCATCTTGAGGTAGTGAGCACCGACAGCTTCTATGGACTTAAGTGATAGCTATGAAAAATCAGGCCTTGAGTATCTTGAGTTGGTCACTCAAAAGTTGAAGCACCCAGAATTAGGTCTCATGGGCTGGAAATGCATTAATACAAGAGTGGGTCAGAAAAGTGGGATGCAGCATATAATTCCTAGGAATGTCATTGCAGGGTCTGAAGTGTTGGTGGTCTTCGGATCAGAATTGGCCATGGAGGTTAGTTCAGTTTCTCCCGTTTGGGAGGAGAAGATGGAGTAGCTGCTGGTCTCTTGCCTCTCAGGGCCCTGCTGGTTCTGTGTGTGTGAGGGGGCATGATGGGGCAGGAGTCCTCTGCATCTTTTGCTGGTTCTCTCTACAGTTACTTTATATGTCTTACAGAATCTAGGATTCAAATTGTTTTATATTTCAATGGAATTTACCTCTCACTTAGAGAGATGTCTGCATTATTCCAGGCCAAACTATGCCTGCAGTTGTATGATATGAGCCTCTTGTTTGTGTGCTTAAGGAGCTGAAAATAACCTTTGCATGTAGCTGAATCTCTGGCTCTCTTCTGTGCAGTAGGCTAATCGGTACTTCTTTCCCATCTGTGATGGTTGCTGAGTAGCTTACAAACAACCCTACCATTCAAGACGCCTTGATATATCTCTTCAGTGCCTGTCCATATGATGCTGTCAGAAGCTTGCTTGCTTTCTTTCTTTTCAGGAAAGTCGTCTACCTCAATTGCTTATGTCATTTAAAAAAAAAAACTTTTACCTGAGTTGCAATGTTAACTGACTTCAACATGTACTTGGAAAGATTAAATCACCACTGTACCTTCCACTGTATCTGCTGTTGCCTGGGAATCTAAAACCCATGTTGGAACTGTCCAATTTTTTTGTGCGGAGGGTGTTACATTCAGTTCTCATTCTATATTAACTGTATTGATATTGTTGAATCACCTTCAAGTTACTTGAATTAACGTGAATCTGTTATTGCATGGGGCACTTAACTAAAAATTCAACCTTTCGTTCCCATATTACTAGTTACTTTAATATGTTCAGCTCTAATATGAAGAATATATTCAGAAGCAAAGTAAAATTGCAGAGCTATTACATCATGTAACTAAACGGTAGTTTGAGACAGGTGACTCTAGAGGGAATTGTTTCTTATCTTAAATTTATTACAACCTTGACTAGAATAGTTTATGCTCTTGAGTCTTGTCGGATATGTAAAGTCACTTGAGACCAGACAAATCCCTGTTGACTAAACAGACATGTTTTAGTCAAAACTAAAATTAAAATACCAAAACTAGTTCTTAGAACACTGTGTGGATTTCTGGTCCATAAACAATGTTTGGATTATAAGGCAACATATTTTTAAGAATAGTATTTTCACTTCTAATGGAGAACATTGTACTGTCTAGTATGGTTATAAAAAGGAAAAATATACTGTTTTTTTTCTTGGACCTAGTGTTGTGAGACTTGAAAGAAAAGTACCTCTCCTCGTGAATAAGAAACATATAGCATAGGAAAAATTATTTTGCTTCATTTTGAAACTTCAGATCTTCTGGGATTAGTAAAGTAATTACTACAGTCTTTTTTCCTCTGTTTTCTAGCATTACAGAGATACCATATTCTATTCAGATACGTTGTAATCTTAATGGGGAAGGAGGGTTTCAGCATTTCACTCACATCTGTCTTTTGTTTCTGACATACAACTTAGACTAGTCTGTGGTATTTGTGAAAGTGGGTTCCCATATGACTGGCTGCCATGTCTCAATTCTCTCCTCCTTTCAAGTCCTCTCTCAAAGCATGATCCTTCTATGAATTACAAATCCCTACATTTCCCCTCAAATATCTCAGAACCTGTCTCTCCTATGTTGTCAGCCAGAGTACCTGAATGTATTGTTGTTACCTTCCTTTTCTTTTTTTCCTTTTCCCCACCTGTTTTGTAAACCTCACTTTTCAAGTTACATTTCAGCAAGTGCTGACTCAAGAGAGTTGTCCTAGTGGAGTGAGGTAAGCATTTGCAGGCCCAAGCCTGTAGATTATAAATTCTTTGGGCCAATACCCTGGGTAAAATTTTCAGAACTGCCAAAGTCCCTAGTTTCAAAAGTAACTTTGGAGTCAAGTGACTTTTGAAAATCAGACTTTGGCGGTTCTGAAAATTTTACCTCTCGCCTTCTATTTATCTCTTAGGTACCATACCCATTTATATCACCACACAGACAATAAATTAATAAATGTGACGTCTCCCACTTTATTGACACAAATAGCATATAATGCTGTAGCTCTTATTGCATGATGTTGACATACATACTTTTTTGTGTAATTTGTGATTTATTCAAATATTTATGTTGATAATAAAAGTAGATGGGGTAATAGAGATGTCTTAGGGACAAAATCTGTGCAAAATCCCTATATGTTAGATACCTCAAATATTGTCCTTATTTCATATATTTTATCTCATATGTTGTATATCATGCTGGGTAATTGCTGCCCAGGATGATGATGATATAATTTAATATTGTGAATTATCTAAATAGAACCTGTTTTTTCAGAGCAACCTAAATCTGCTTCAGATGCTATTTTTAATTAAGGAGAAAAGTTAATTTGATGTGGTAATTTTCTCCGTAGCAGTAAATGAATTTGGAATCCTGCTCTGACTTTTGAAACCAGAACACAAGGCCGCCTCTGTACGTGAGACTGGAGGTGGGTGGGAATAATTCAATCTAGATCCAGGCTCAGGACTAGCTCATAGCTAACCATGTTCAGTTTTTCCAAAGTGCAAATCTGCCAAATCTCACCCATGCCCAGATCTGCAAGCACAGATATGTGAAACTCAAAGGGCATAATCTGGTAGAAATTCTGCTGTCATTGTAGCACACACAGAGTTGATGACATTTTTGGCTTAAGAACTTTTCTTCAAAAAGGCAGCATCTGGCACTTCAGTGTTTAAAATTAAATTTGTGAATAAAATTCCCACTCTTCAAAATGTGTTAATATTTTGAATATATTTCACAAGCATTTCTTTCAGGAACTAGCTAGAATGATTCAATGTTAATCATAAACATTTTGCCTTTTTTCTGATTCAGTTATAGAATTTAAACCATTTATCAGATAAACTTCTGCGATCTTTATTTACAGTGTACTCTACGCAGGTTAGTCAGCCAATTCAAAAATATGAAGCACCAAACTCAGTGAAATAATGCATTGTTCTTTAAAAGCAGAAGGTTGCTTAGGGTCAGTCAGAAGGTGATTTACTTAATGTAAGTCACTTTTTGAATCAAAATAATTCCTAGAATCAGACATATACACTAATTCAGAAATGAGCTGAAAGATTAAACAAATGTGTTGTGGTGGTTTTCTACTGCATACTTTGCTTTTATTCCCTAAAAAATAAAGTAACTTCCTCTTGTACACATTTGCAATGGGAAGAATCTCCACACTTGAAAATACATCATACTGCTGTAGAACAATATAAAAGCCAGTCTTTTGTGAGTCTTGGGAAGGGGAAAAAAAGAAAATTTAATTTTCTTCTAATTAAAAGCCTGCTGCATGGATGTTTTAATCTAAACGCCTAAACACAATGTGCAAGGTTGCTTTAGGAATTACGTGATAGAGGTGCAAGATCTGTTAATGTGAAGTCTGGAGACATAGCATCGCAGATTGTGCACGATGTGCTTAATTAAAAAAGATCTATCCACCCACTTATTTTGTTGCAGTTAGTCTGTAAAATCCTCCCAAGTGAGCTCCAGGGATATTGCTAAAATGTAGATATCATTAAAGTAGACGTTTTTGACAGTTTTCCTTTCTCATATTCATCCCATGCCATATACCCTGGTTTATCAATATTTTCCAGTTTACATATAGGTAAAATATTTTACTAGAAGGTGACTTCTTCTAAGAAGTCACCATTCTCAAGTGATTGAAGCAGCTAGCAGCAGCTGACATTTAGCATGCATTCTTTGTGACTAGACTTTATAAAAAAAAATTGAGCAAAGGAAAGCGCAGGCTGAAAATTAATCTTGTGAATCACAGTGAATGTAGACCCAGGGCTGGGTTACAGCCCATCAAATTAGCACCCAGGCCCACTCAGAGTTCACCTGCCTCCTCCATACCCTCTGTTGCTGCTCTGCTCAACGTGTTTGCTTCTAAGCATAGACGGAGGAGGCATGTGTGTCCTCTCCCCTCCACAGCAAGAGCCCTACAGTCAGGGCTCCCAGCCCATCACAGCGTCCACCTCTCCTCTTGTCAGGTATGACTGGCCAGACTCGGGGCAGCTTTGCAACTTCCTCACCAGTTGCCCTCCAGAGCAAGGGCAGGAAGAAGAGTCAGTCCAGCTCTGGGGACCTGGTTGAGTCCTAAGACCAGTTCATGGGTGAGTCCTTCCCACAGGCCCAAAGGGAGAGGTGCAGAGTCTGAAAAGTGCAGAGTCCAGCTCAGCTGCGGGCTTTGATCTCCAATCCCTCCAGACTTGTGCTGGGAACAGGTCAGGGATTTACTGTGGGACAGGTGCTTCCATGTTGCCTCCAAACATAGCAGTGCAGCCCAGGCCAGTTCCCTTCCTCATTCCCTCTCTGTCCCCACTAGCCTCCATTCACACTTCCCAAGCCCTCTTGTGGCTATTTCCTTATGCCCAATATGAAGGACCCCTGCCCCGTGCAGGAGTTAGGGAAGTTTGGTCTCCAACCCACTGAACTTGCCCCAGGAACAGGTCCCATCCGCTGTAAGTTGGGACCCACTTAATTTTCCATTTCAGCTATGCCACTGGTGTAGACAGTGTCATCAGTCACTGGGGTTATGTCTGCACCTACAGTGTGGTTAATAAGAACAACTGCTGTTCTTATTTGCAACAGTTCCCACAATGCAGTAGGCATTTTTCAAAGAGAAAAGAAAATATGATCTCTGTCCACGGGTGTCTCAGCCTAAAGAAATGAAAAACAATAGAATAGGGAGGGTATTATATATAGCAGAAGTAAAAATGGAGGCTACAGTGCCAGCGACTGGTCTGCACGAAGCTTCCATCTTTGCTGCCGCTCACAGAGCCAGTGGTAGCAATGGTCAATTCTTTTTATTTTATACTTCATTTAATTCTGCCCCCCCCCCCCAAAAAAAAATAAAATTTGGGGTAGTTATCTGGGAAGGTGGGTTTCTTGTATATACTTGTCTGTAGGGTTCCATTATTGAAGCTGATCATAGAGTTCAGGACATTGATGCTAGTGTGAGAGTGTTCCAGACAGAGTTTAATGAATGGGTGGTGCTTGTGTTGGAAAGCTATAAAGGAGTTTGTCATCTGTCCAGAATATGAAAATATCAATATAAATAACCCAGCAGTCTGAGAGGGGTCAGCATTTTGCTGTACTTTCTTTTATTGATCTCTTAACAGATTCACGTCAAGCAAAGCAGCATTGGATGTCCATCCACAGTGAATGTTAAATGATTGCTGTAGAGTGCTCACCTCCAGATGGTCTATTTGCTCCCTCTTTCAGTAAGAGGAGAATTCTTAACCAATTCTAAATTCTAGGATTTTTTTAATAAACTTATGAGGAAAATATTCAATTTTCAACTGTGTGGAACGGAAGAGGGTCTTCTGTAAAGCAGTATTTGAAATTAGCTTTTTGCACAATGTATCATGACATGGGCAATGGAATTAAAAAGCAGATGTTTGGATGCATTTCTAAAGCCATTTTAACTGGTTTGGTGCAGAAAAACAATAGATCCTAACAGTTGAGAGGAGATAGCTGTAGCATTTTCACTCTTTAAAGGCAGACTTCATTTAGTAGCTCTTCAGAAGAGAGGCACTCAGGGGTGGCTCCAGGCACCAGCGCGCCAAGCTCTGGCGGACCTCCCGCAGGCTGCCACTGAATTCGTGGGACCGGGGACCTCCTACAGGCAAGCCGCTGAAGGTAGCCTGCCTGCCATGCTTGGGGCTGGAAAATACCTAAAGCCACCCCTGGAGGCACTGACTTGTGAATTTCAGGTAGTAAATGAAAAATTAATATGGGCAGAGCTTGAAAATCTTCAATGCTTACTTGCCTGAGGACTACTAGCCCAGGTGAAAAGTACATGCCCCACCATGCCTGTCAAGGCCATACCCCTCTAAAAGCTTCTTTTCTTTAAGTTTCTTTGTCCAACTCTTGTCACATCAGTAGTGTCTGGTTTTTCCCTGTTCCTCTTTCTCTTCCTCCAAATCTGTGATTATTAGAGGATGCGTGGAAGTTAAACTTAATTGGTTTAGGGACTATGGAAACACTAGTATTGTTCTTGGGAGTACAATATTGGCACCTCATAAAAGTGCCATGTTTAAAGTGCTCATGTACTGTGCCATGCCACGAGTGCACAGTTCATACCTACTCTTGCAGGACTTGGAAGAAACAATTTAAAAAAATTAAGAAACCTTTTGATGATTAAGAAGCTTGAAAACTATGGCCTTTTTCCTGTCCAAAGCAAAATAAGCTATTCTCATGCCATGATAAACCTCAGTTATAATTTTTGAAAAAGATTGACCAATGAAGATCTAGAAATGCAGAAGTTATGGTTGCAATAGCACCATTACTTTGACCACGTTTGTGAGTGTGTAATATACTTCTTGTTTGTGTCATTCAAAAATTAACATGTTGAATGCACTGTTCCTTTTAAGCCTGCATGCATGTGGGACTACACAGCAATCTGGTACAGTGCATCTCACGTGGTTGGGAGCGTGACTGGCAACCAGGCCTTCCAGCTGCCGGAACCTGTGGCAGCTCCTCTTGGTGCCAGGACCTGGCAGGACGCATTGAGTCAGCAGGGAAGAGGGATGAGGAGCAGGGCGGATGCTGAGGCTCTGTAGGGAGCATGGCCAGCACCTGGGTCCTGCTCGCCCTGTTAGCCCCACTTGCTAGCCCCAACGCAGTGTGTTAATCAATGTTTATATGAAAGCTGTGAATAGAGCAACTGGAAAAATAGGGATCTCTTATCTCAGTATTACACCATTTGTGTTTAAAAATGCAATATGCTGTAAGACTAAATATTCAAGATAATCTTGTTCAATGTGTAGTATGAATTTAGTTAGTGACATTCCTGGATGGGTGTTTAGCTGGTAGCCAGGCTTTGTTTATGTAAGTTGGTCATGAAAGTGGCGGTTTTTCTTGGTCTTAATGTCTTTTTAAGGAGTCCAAGAAAAGGAAAACTTTTCCTCTGGTTGTAGCTAAACACTTCAGCATTGCAGCTAATGACTTCAACATTTCTAACTCTACAGACCATGAATTTGTAATAATACAATAGCAATTGTTTTAGTCCTGAAATTCTAAGTATGACTGCAAAGTATCTAATTGTGACTTATAGTCATGATCACTGCAAAATTCAGTTATTGAGATGTGAATGAAATTCACATACCCTAAGGCAGGGCCTTGCTGGAGAAGTGTAGCAGTGTTTGCAATCTCATATGTTCAATAAGTGAGTCAGGTCCTGGAAAATCGTGAGATTTCAGAAAGTAATATTTGGAGTTCTTTTCATTTACTTTGGGTTTTGGGGTGGTTGAGGTTTTTTTTGGTTGGTGTGTGGGCTTTTTTATTGTCTTTAGGATTCATGTTCTCAAGCTTTTCTCCGCATCCGCGAGGACTAGACAATTTTTTTTTAAAATGAAAGCTGAGATTCTTACATCATCACATGACTCCCAGAGCTGAGGCTTTACAAATATACCAGGTAGTGCAAGATTAATGATAAAATCATGAGAGTTGGCAACACTATTGCAGCAAAGCACAAACATGCCCCACCCCCATAGTTGCTACTCCAGCCGAAGGCCTGTATTAGTTGTTACAGCCTCTGTGCCACTTACATGGGTGTTAAATCTATTAATTCTGTTTAAACATGGATTGCATGGCTTATTCCCAAGACCAGACTCATCACCAGCCCCTGTGCTAACTTGCCTGAGGACATGGAGACCATATTGTGATGATGACTTTTTTACTGTGGGGCTGAAATGGTGCAAAAAGCCTATACAAGCACCACTGCGAATTTCACCCAGTGTAAGTATGTTTTTAAAATTCTTTGCCAACCGTCTGTCTTTGTCTGTCATTGGAAGCATTTTTTTTTCCCAGTGCCTGGGTCTATCAGTCAGTTTGTCTAGCTGGCCATGAAGAGAAATCAGTACTTTAAAATTTTATTAGCTTATTGCTCTGAAATCAGATGGCAGTGCTTTTAACAGACGAATGGCAAGAATACAAATTTAGAGGGGGCACTCAGCAAAACAGTTTCAGCGCAAAGGCAAGAAAAAGAACCTTCAAAAGGTTGTTCATTGACACTATTTTCTCTCAAATTGTGGAGTTTAATTTTCTGTTCATACCATTTCTTAATGTCCAAAAGGAAAAGGCAACCAGTGGAGTGTGACAGGGGTTACAGGGAGCTTTAATCAAACTCCATTAGGTCAGATACAATAAAATGAATACTTTAAAACACATTAATATCTGATAAGTGGCTTTTAGTTTTTTGATTAGGGAAAATTATGGATCATATATATGTGTGTGTGTGTGTGTATATATACACACACACACACACGTGTGTAATTACATAATGTACTAACAAATCCCTTAATTACAAGGTCTAAATACAAATATTTAAATTTTTATGTATATGCTGATGTTTTGCAAACATTTTATTAAATAAAGTAGTGTAGATTGAAGCTCTGCCCTTTCACAGAGTACATTTGTCCTCATGTGAGAGTGCTTGTGGTAACGCAGTTTTGTTGATCGATGGGCTTGGAGAAGGCCCATTCAGTTGAGGTTTCTCTCTATAGGTGCTTATTATGGTTGGAGGGAAGGTGGGCGAAAATTACATGGGTTTATTTGAAGCTCAGCAGCAATACATATTGCTTCAAGTTTGAAGAAAATCGGTGTCAAGCACTTCTGATCTGTTGAAGAATTGAAAATGTGTTATCCATCTATAAAATTGTTGTTCATCTGTGATCTCCCCCTTGTTTCGGTATCTGAGCACCTCACAATCTTTTACTGTACTTATCCTTCCCGCACCTGTGGGAGGTAGAGAAGGGCTGTTAATCCCAGATGGTGCTTTTTTAAAACCATTTACTGAGGCTGAGACTTGTCCAAAGTCATGTAAGAGATCAGTGGTAGACTAGGGGATTGAACCCAGCTCTCCACACTCCTAGCCTAGTGCCCTAACCGCTGGGCCCCTCTTTTTTTTCAGTTTATACAATTTAAAATGAGCCCATCCCACAAGCAACATAATAACAAACCTTAAAGTATCTGGTTATCACTTTTACAATTTCAGTGGGAGACAAATGCAACTATTAAACTTCTCTGTAAAGCTTTAGGGAAGATTTTCAATCCACAAAAGGCAGTTAAGCATCTGAGAGAATGAGGGAGATGTTATTTTGTTTGGATATTTGTGCCTCTCGTAAGATGGAAGGCATGTTGTGATTGGTGCAATCTGTGACGGAGTGATCAAGATGATTTGTGCCTCAGTTTGCCTGCTTGATATTGGATGAATGGAATTAAATCGAAAGAGACTGTGATGGAAGGGAGGGTGCAGGGAGAAGCAGGAAACAAAACAATGACAGAGAGAAGGTACCCCAGGGAGACTACCAAGGGTCCCTAAGAAACAGAGCCATTGGGAAATCCTTACCTGTCAGTCCCCAGTCAGAGAACAGACATGCCTTTCCCAAGGTCAGAGACTCAGATCAAAAGAGCACAAAGTCATGAAACCCCTGGCCTAGAGAAAAAGGGTGTGGGAGAAGGCAACAGCTTCTTGGTGAGGAATCCTGAGACAGGCAGAGCATGCAGCACTGCTGCAGAACTAAAGTAGGGGCTCTGTGGGATATGCCTGAGACAGCTGGGCTTGTCTAAGCTTTGAGAGAAGTGCAGGCCTTTTGTGGGTTAACCCTTTCTCCCTGCTTGCTGGGTGCTTTTGGGCAAATGGACAGTAGATCTTTTTGGAAGGAATTGAGTCACTTTAAACAGCCCCTGGTCACATTCACCCAAAGAGGACTGTTTTGGCAGAGACCAATTGCAATTGTGCAATTGTGCAATTAACACAGTGGAAAACAGCAGGGCTTTCTCTCCAGGTGCCACAGTTGTGGCAGAGATGTGGGATCCCACCCAGAGAGAGGTGAAGGTAGCAAAATTTGCCATTGGAGGGACTGTAGAGGGAGTAAGACACTGCTGGCCTGTAACCATAAGAGGATGGTGGGAAAGGAGAGTGCTGAGGGAGAGATCACAGGCGCCTGTTATCCCCTGCATTTAACCCCCATTAAAGGGCAACGGAGTTGGGTAGATAGCTTCCTTTTGTGTCTTTGAAAATTTTCCCCCTTTTTTGTACAATATCTTTCTCTGTGTTGTAATATTTTGTTCATAAGGTATGAATATGCCAGTGTGTGTAGAATACTTGGTTTTTGATTATTTTTTGGGGGCAAGACTTTGAAAGCTGCCATTGAAATAAGTGAAATCATTCCTATTGACTTCATTGGGAGCAGAGTTAGGAAAACACTGAGTTCACTTGAAAATTCTCCTCTTAATATCTTATAGTGGGGGCCTGCATTGCTTACTTGGACAAATTCATAATGCATGTATTTGGTATGATATCGGCAATAAAGTAAAAATAATTGGCATCTCAAGGATTTTACCTCACAAGGAGTCCAGGACTGGCCTTCATTGTGGTGTTATATATGTGTACAAGTGCATAAGCACGTGTAACACCGACAGATCTTGGTCATCGTCGGATAGGATCAAACCTGGGACCTCTGGTGCTAAATGCATGAGCCTCAAGCCATATGCCTATTAGTTAAGGCTGTAGAGCAGATCATGAATCTCTCTCTGTAAGTGATCTCGGTGCCATTAGATGGGACAGAACACCACACCCAGGAGGTATGTGGGTTACACATGCACATGTCTAGAATGCCGCATGTTGAAATACACAGCTGTTTGAAACATTTCATATTTACCAGTATTATGTGCTGCTTGTGCAGTCTTCCACAGGCTGTATATTACTTGCATGTAGTTGATTTTTTTGAACCCTCCTCTCCCCCCCCCCCAAATATAATGGAAGTTAAATGGAAAATGGAGGGGAGAATGATGTAAATATACAATAATTGATTTCTCTTCCCCCCATACACAAATCAGGAAATAAGTGGTTTCTCAGTAACTGTAATTTATCATTTTAGCACAGACCCATTTTGAGTGACCACATATGATATGATGCTTAGATTAAAGCCAGGCTGTGCAGATGCTCCACATGCAGTATTATCAGAAATGTAGAAATAAATTATATACGAAAAAGTGGGCTTTGTTATGGTGGTTTCTGATGCCTTTCTGCAGAAAATCTCAACCAGAATGTTGACTTTGCTAGTGCAAATTATCTGCTTGTGAATCTGCTGATGTCCTACTAATCTTGTATATATGGAAAAGGGAAAAAGCAATCCATCTTCCATCACTGCTTTTTCCCTTCAAATTCTGAAATACTAAAGAATTGAATGGCTGCCTATGATCAGGAATGTGTTGTGTATCTCTTCTGAATCTGTGAAAGAAGCACAGATGCATTATCATCAGAATCCATCTGTTCAAAGAACCCTCATAATTGATTCCACTTGTATGTATGTGGACAGAACATCTAATCATACAGAATTATTTAGCAGACTTTATAGTAATAATTTAAAGTCTGACACCTGGCATGTTTGTTTAATCATGGGAACACTTGTGAAGCTGTTGACTAAGGCTTCTTCTGTTCTTATTGCATTTTGATCAGTCTAGTTTCCAAGGTAACAGCTCATGTCAGCACACTGATGTGTTTAAAGCTATGTGAAAACATTTGCTGAAAGTAATTAATCCAGTGACAAAATACGTAAGGAGGTAAAAACTGCTCCTTTCCAACATCTGTAACTTCTAAGGTTTTTGAGATTCCTTATGGGTCAACGGACATTAGGTCATGTCTACATTACAAAGATTGGTCGATGCAAATTATGTTGATGTATAGCTGCCACAGTTAGTATATTGCTCGTGTGTGTGCATACCTGGCTGCTTGCTTTGGAGCTGTGTGCACTCACCAGGAGTGCTTGTGTTGGTTTAAAAAAGTGCAGTGCACCATGGACAGAAATCCCAGGGTGCCACCATCCAGCACAGTGCCTTTTGGGAAATCTTTATAGTGTGTTGTGAGGTAGAAGTGAGTTGCTCAGGGATGACTAGGAGCAAGGGGTCAAGTTCCGATCATGCATCTTTACATATCCCATAATTTTTGCACTTTACTGCAAATTCCACAAACGTGCACAG
Organism: Chelonoidis abingdonii; assembly: GCF_003597395.2. Classification (NCBI taxonomy): domain Eukaryota; kingdom Metazoa; phylum Chordata; order Testudines; family Testudinidae; genus Chelonoidis; species Chelonoidis abingdonii. The sequence continues at coordinate 321,642,701 of NC_133769.1, forward strand.
CACTTTTCACTGTCCTCAATGTCGGAGAGAAGCCTAGAACCCACACATCTCTCTATTGTTGTCATGAATGTTGCAAATACAGGATGCTTGTTCCTCCAGTATTTGCAAACCTGCAAGAAGAACCACAAAGGGTGGGTGAGACACGGCAAGTTCTTGGAGGACCAATTGTTGAGGGACATAGTGGGAAAACAATTCAAGGTTGTTGGGTGGCAGTCATGGAGTGACTGCAGATGGCTGAGCACCGCCTTCTAGACCCAAGGAAGGAACACTGACTGGTGGGATTGCATGATAATGCAGGTTTAGGATAAGTGGATGCAGAATTTTTGGATACAAAAGGCCACATTACTGGATCTGTGTGCTGAGTTCATCCAAGCCTTCCAGATCTGGGACACCAGAATGAGAGCTGCACTGACAGTGAAGAAGCAAGTGGCAATTGCACTCTGGAAGTTTGTAGTGCTGGATTTCTACTGGTCAGTGGGAAATCATTTCAGAGTTGGAAAATCCGCAGTGGGAACCATTGTCCATCTCGCAAGCATGTAGGGTCACTAAACCTGTTGTGCAGGACTGTTACTGTCTGCAGTGTGCAGGACATAGTGGATAGATTTGCAGCAATGGGGTTCCTGAACTGTGGTGGGGCAATAGATAGCACACACATCCCTATTTTGGCACCAGCACACTTTGCCATAGAAAGAGCTACTTTTTTATGGTTGTGCAACCATTGATGGATACTCAGGAATGCTTCCCTGATGTCAGTGTGGGCTGGTCAGGGAAGGTGCATGACACTCGCATCTTTAAGAACACAAGAGTGTTCAGAAAGCTGCAAGTAGGGACACTTTTTCCTGACTGGTGGATTATCACTGGCAATACTGAAATGTCCGTAGTGATCCTGGGGGACCCAGCCTATTTCTTGCTCCACTGAATCATGAAGCCATACGCTGGCCACCTTGGCAGCAGCATAAAAGAAAGATTAAACTACCAGCTCAGCAGATGCAGAATGATGGCTTAATGTGCCTTGGTAGAGTGAAGAGATGCTGGTGATGTTACTCATGAAATTGGAGGATGAAGGTGGTGTGTCTGTCTGAGCAGCCAGACATGAGCTCAGTATGGAGCTATGCTGTTAAGGGAGGCCTTGAAAGAGCACTTTAATGGTCAGCCACAGTAATGTGCTGTGCTGGAATTGCTCTGGACTTAAAGTTTTGGGGGCTGTCAGGAATTTTATAGTGTTTGTATATTTATAAGTATCAAGTTGTGTGTTTCACTGAACCTATGAGCTATACAATTATAAATAGTGGATGCTTTGAGTTCTGTTACGGACTCTGCAGTATATACTGTGAGCTAATAAACATGAGTTTTTATTTTCAAATAAAGAAGTTTACTGTATAGCAAAAACAGGGGGGAAAACCCCATCCATGTGCAAATAAATGATGATACAATATAGACTTCTAACATAAATTAACAGAATGGAATTTTGAAATTGAAAAGGCAACCAACATTTCTGTCCACTTCAGTGCACAAATGTAATCGATTTTGGCGACAGATACACCAACCGTGGCTCTTGCAGCTCAGTGTACGTGACACTGTGGTTGTCCTTGCCGTCTCCAGGCATGTAGTGGTAGGATGTGGTGCATGATGCCCCATGGAATATTCGGGAGTGTAGGGAGCTGCTATGCAGGAGCTCTCCAGTGATTGCAAAGAGTGGTGAGTCCATGATTGTTGGACTTGTAGGTTAATGAGGGTCTGCAGTATTTGGGTTTGCTGCCTGAGAGACCCTGTTATTTCCTGAGGCCCTCCCTCTCCTTTTCCTGTCCGCTCTTTTCTTCTCCATGCTTTCTGCCATATTGGCCCATCAGGCCCTTTTGTTCACAGTTCAGTGTAGCCTTGGCTTGCAGGATACTGCTGTTCCTGGCCTCCCTAGTCCTCTTCTTCCTTCTTCTCATCAGGGTTAGGTATTCCACAGCAGCAGCTATGGATAGAACACAGGTGTATCATTGGATTTACAGTCACAACAGAAATGGAAAGATAAGTTTCAAAACTCCTTTCCCTTATTGCCATGAACACTTTTAAGAAGACCTGCTATTGATACATCAGCTTTGGAGTGGTTCTGCACAGCATCGCTCCCTAGTCCCAGCCATGATGAATGTGGCCCACTAGGGTGATGGGGGTTGGGGGTGAGAAGTAGGGAATTAAAATTTTTCAGTTTTATGAAACAAAATTTTGGATCCAGTTACGATGGGTACATGTGTGGGGCAATGGCGCGGAGTGCTGTCTTATTTGTAACAGGCAGTGATAGTTTTAGTTGATATCTCATTCTTGTGGCTTTTCTCTGAACACTCTCCAATTTATCATCATTGTTCTTTAATTGTGGACACCAGAACTTTCCTTAGTAATCCAATATCAATTGCACCAGTGCCAAATCCAGAGGTAAAATAACCTCTTTACTCTCATTCGATAGTCTCCTGTTTCTACATCCAAGGATCATATTCTCTTGCCTGCAGCATCACACTGGGAAGTCATTCAGCTGATTATTCACTATCATTCCCAGATCTTTTTCAGTGATTGATTCCAATTATAAAGATCTCCACCCTGTAAGTATGGCCTACATTCTTGTCCCTAGATGTATATCTTTATATTTGGGCATACTGGAACACACATGGTTTGCTTGCACCCAGCTTACTAAGTGATCCGAGTTGTTCTTTATCAGTGACTTATACTCTTCATTACTTACTATTCCTACAATCTTTGTCATCTGTAAACGTTATTAGTGATTATTTTTTCTTCCAGATCATTGAAAAACTGTTAAATAGAATAGGGCTGAGAACTGTTCCCTGTGGGACCCCACTAGAAACACACTTGCTGTGTGGTGATTCCTCATTTACTATTACATGTTGAATAGTAATAGTCCAATCACTTAGCTAGATTTTAATCAATTTAGTGTGTGCCATATTGACTTTGTATCTTTCTAGTTTCTTCTCCGAGTTCTTGCTTATGTCGATTCCATTCTAGGGGTGTGTATGCCCACGTGCACCGTTGTCGGAGATTTTTGCCTTAGCATTATCCGTAGGGCTGGCTGTGCCGCCCTCTGAAGTGCCATGCTCATGTGTAGGTATATTAGGCACTGCCGGCCCTATGCCCTCTGTTCCTTCTTACTGCCCGTAATGGTTGGTTGGTGCTCCTTCCTCTTGCCTTGCAAGTGGATAGCGGTTTTTCCTAGTGCTACATTTCTTCTTTTGTCTATAGTTGTTTACAATAGTTCTTTATTCATTAGGTGTTAAGTTGAAAGAGTTAGTTGGTAAGTTAGTCTCCTTAGGGACTTGACCTTGACGCAGGGCATTCCCTGGTCTCTGGGTTTCAAGCCTTGTTCTGCCTATGCTTGTTAGCGATCCCCAACAGCAGCTGCTTAAAGTGCTTGGGAGAGTCACGTGTAAAAGACAAGTGTCAGATTTGTAAGAACTTTCAACTCAGAAATCAGAAGGAGCAGGACATTCGGCCTCCAGGAGGCCACGCTTTGCCCAGCGTCAGAATCTTCCCACTCCGACTCCATGCCTAGCACCTCGGCGTTAGCAAGGAGTGTGCTGGCACCGAGCTCCATCCAGTACTGATTCCCCTTTGATGCCCAAGAAGTGCTTGAAGAAGCAAAGGTCCCTGGCACCAAGCAATGAAGGTCAGTGGGTGTTGGGCAAAGGACTCAGTTCAGCCACCTGTCCACTCTGGAGCCTCATGGGGGTGCCTCCCTACCTGCTTGGACCCCCCTGGTACTCCAAGGATCCACTTCTGACTCCCGGGAGCGATAGGGATCTGGGCACCTGGCATTGCCTCCCACGTCTGAGGTGGTTAAGGACCAGAGAGCACCTCTAGTGCCACGTATGGTGTTGGAAGCAGCAAGGACTCCTTTCTCTAAGAGCACACCAATACTGGGGCCACCTCAGAGGGCAGTTGTACGCTGGCAACGAAGGTCCCCGACTCCGCATCCTAGGTCTCCGGTCAGACAGCCTAGGTTGCCAGCATTGCAGTCCCAGTCTCCACTGGTGCAGCACTTGTGATGTGGCATTGGTCTCCATACGCCTGGCACCAATAGTCCTCCTGCCAGCCAAAACCATGGTGCAGACAGGTTTCATTCCCCATTGCTATGGGACAGCTCACCTTATGTAACCTTTCCTTATGGGCAGCAGAATTAAGGACAATAGATTTTTCCTTGTCTTTTTGCTTCCCTTATCAATTTTCTACAGTTCCTATCTTCTAATTTATATTTGTTGCTGTCAGTTTTCCCTTTTCCCATTTGTTACATATTTTTTTTATAGCTGCTGTACTTCCCATGTAAGCCAACTGACTTTTTTAATCAGCATAGCCTTCTTTTTTTTATTGTGGATTTTTTGGACATCATGTTCTTAAGCCATTCTGAAATATCATTCATAGTTTTCTGTGTAAATTCTTTCCAACTGATTGATCTCATAATTATTTTCAGCTTTTGTGAAACTGCCCTTTAAAGCACTATATACATATAATTGGTTTGGACTTTATTTTGTTTATACTTACTAAATATCTAGTCAAGATCATTTGCACCTAAGTAACTATTTATTTATTTTTTTGTTCTGGGATTAATTCCTGTTTATCTGTCAAGATCAATTCTAATACAGAATTCCGCCATTTTGGACTGATACGTTGAGTTAGGAAATTCTCATTTATAGTCTTAAGAAATGTCAAGGATGTTTTAATCCTAATTGCATGAGACATCCAGCATATGTCATTCGGATTGAAGTTCCCCACGATAATGCAGCTTTACCTACCTCCCCTACACATAATAGATGCATGCTTAAGGAGTTGGTTATCCTATCCTCTAGTATGATTTGGTGGTCTGTAGCAGACATCAGCTAGTTCCTCAAATTGCACTTTATCTGGTAGAACACTGATTCATCCTCATATTTAAGATTATTTGCTTCCGAGTTGTCAGTGACTCAGAAATGGGTAATGCCCTTTTTGAAAGAGTGCCACTCCCCCTTCCTATTTTGCCCACTTGAACCTTCCTAAATGTTATAACCAGTTATTAACATTTCAACCATGTGACTCATCCCATCAGGTTTTAGTAATACTTACTAGATTGAATTTATGCTTATAAAGGAGCAATTTCTCTGGTTTATTACTCAGGATCCTCGAGTTAGTTTCTAGGCTATTAAATAATTTGTTCTATTCATGTCTTTGACGCCTTGATTAATTTTGTTCTTGGCATCTTTCTTTTTGTTATTAATTTAACTTCCTTCTGACTAGTCTAGCTAGCTGTCCCTTAGAAGGCTGTTTCCACTTCTTCTGAGGTAGGGCTGTACAGTTTGGATGGCCTCCATCTCCCCATAGAAGATGAACTAATGTTGCACCAATCAAAATCTTACACCACTTACCCAGCAAGTGGTTCACTTCGAGAATCTTCAGCCTTCTCTCTCTGCTCTCAGGGACAGGAAGGATCTTGTAGCAGATCACTTGGACATTCCTCTCTTTCAGTAGCCTTCTTAGTTCCCTGAAGTCATCTATAATCTGTGAGATATCATGTGAAGCAGTGTTGCTAGTGCTAATATGCATCATTGTCAGGAATTCTTTGGATAGGCCTCTGAAGCGGGTGGATAATCATGCAGTCTCATCTCCTAGTTTGACTTTTGGAAAGAACGCACACCATCCTGTTGTCCACTTGTCCCTTTAGAGCATTCTTTCCAGTCCGTCTGTCTTGGATGGTTGGGGATCTCTTTGTGGGCACATCTGATTGTCTTGTGGGTTGGGCTGAGCAGCCATTCTTAGATATGCCCTGTGCAGCTCTCTGTTCCATTCAACCAGCTGTGTCTTCAGAGAGAGTCTCTTCAATTTCCATACTGAGAATCTAGTAATGACAGGGTAGTTCTAGCTGTGTGCAATTCCTCCTGGTCCTCTTTTCTCTGGTAGTCACAACCTGCCCATTCTCGTCTGCCTCCAGCAATATAGAATGCTTCGTGCTCCTCTTGACTCTGATGATAGGCTGCAAGCCTACTTTTTGGCTTCCTTTCTGTCTGGTTCCTTGGTGCTTGATTCCTTTCTTTCTCGAATTTGTGGAGCTGATGCTTCCTGATCTGGTAGTTCAACTACTACTCAGCATCTCTGCTTTGTAGTGTCAGTCATAGGCACCGACTTCCCCTCTTTCCCATGGGTGCTTAACCCTCCCTCCCGTTCCTGCCCTGCCCCCATTCCAACCCCTTCCCCAATGTCCTCGCCCCAGCTCTGTCTCCTCCCCGCCCCCATTCCACCTCCTTCTCCAAATCCCCACCCCAGACCTACCTCTTCCCTGCCTCCTCCCCTGAGTGCGCCACATAGGGTGACCAGATGTCCTGATTTTATAAAGACAGTCCCCATTTATGGTTCTGGTTCTTATATAGGCTCCTATTACCTCCTACCCCCATCCTGATTTTTCACATTTGCTGTCTGGTCACCCTAGGTCCTGCTCCTGCTCCTCCCCCTTCCCCCTGGGGCATGTTAATGCTTCCAAACAGCTGTTTGATGGCGGCTGGGTGGCAAGTGCTAAGAGGTAGGTGGAGGACTGGGGATGCAGCACACCTAGGGGGAGGAGGAGGTGGGGAAGGGGGTGAGGGGAGCTTGGCTGCCAGTGGGTGCAGTGCACCCACTTATTTTTCCCCATGGGTGCTTCATCCCCGGAGCACCCACAGAATTGTCACCTATGGTGTCAGTATTTGTCCTTCTAAACAAGAAGCTTTTCTTCCTGAACAGCCACCAACTTGCACTTCATACAGAGAGAGTCTGTGCTTGCTTCAGGCAGGAAAGAAAACATGGCCCATTGCAGACCATCACAGCAATGAGTATAGAATTGTACATAGAAAGAGACCCTTGTATGCTTAATCTCTAAACTCTCTGATCACTGCACCTTGTTTGCAAGCTCAAGAGTTTGCCTGGAAACTGACTTACAACTTATATATGACGTCTCGCTGCTGAGCTCCACCCCCGCTGATAGCAGCCACTCAAATACTTCAAACACAGAGGATAACAGACCCAAGGGTCCTAGACACATGGTCCTCACAAGAGAGACAAACATACAGACCAGTTGCACCTGGCTTGTTCAGGGGCCCAAAGGTCAGCAACGCAGCCCTTACTGAAAACAAACAGATGAAATACACTACTCACCAACCACCTCTACCTCCAAGAATCTGATCTGGAAATACTCTCTCCAAGCTCTCTGTTTGCTACTTTTATTCCCCAACACTGGCTATGTATGTTGGGCAACACTTCAGTGAAGGATTAGTTACTCTGAAGTTGTGATGGGGACAATTGCACATAGGCAGACATCAGATTTCTTACCATGAAATCTAGCTGAGAATTCTCTTAGTATCAAGTACCATAAATGTACACCATTTTATACAATTTGCAATATTTACTAGGAAGGTACCTCAGAGTTGGCCAAATTATTACAGTTTCCAGATTTAAAATAGAATTTGCTAGGACTGCTCTACAGCGATAACTTTAATGTTATGTATTGTTTTATTTTTTTAAACACGAGTGTACCTAGCTAGTTACTTTTCCAGTAGCTGTTTTAATTTTAGTCTGTCCTGGAAACTTTACCATTTAAAAGACAGTCTTGATATATGTCCTGTACATAAGGTCTATGAGCGCACGAGGGCATGATTTGATCTCTGAGGCACATGTACCCCAGAAGTACAGGTGCATTCCACAAACCATCATGCACCTATTTAATGAACTGAGGAGTGACCCGGGGAGGATAACACACCGCCTCATTCCCTGTCAGGGTCACCATCTCCCTGACTATACATTCCATTCTAGGCAAGTTCTCTCCGTCTGAACAGTTTGAGAATGGAGCCATTGAGTAGAAAAAGCAAACACCATGTAGACTTCTACAAGAACAGCCACATGCATGACAATGGTAGAAAATTCATTTTCTAATGATTTGTCTCTTTTCAGGAGACAGGTTTCCCCATTAGTCTAGCAGTTATTCGGGGCTGGCATAATATGACTGATGTGCTGAATGCATTTGGACATATTCGAATGCTAAAGTTATGCTTCTAGAAACAAAGAAAGTAGGCCATACTTACAGGATGAGGGGATGTTATTCTGGGAAGCAGTGATGCTGAAAATGTCTTGGGAGTCATGGTGAATAATCAGCTGCACATGTGCTCCAGTGCAATGCTCTGGCCAAAAGGACTAATACAATCCTTGGATATATAAACAGGGGAATATGAAGTGGGAGTAGAGAGGTTATTTATAACTATATTTGGCACTGGTGCAGCTGGAATACCATATCCAGTTCTAGTGTCCATAATACAAGAAAAATGTTGAAAAAACTGGAGAGGGTTCAGAGAAGAACCCTGAGAATGATTAAAGAATTGGAAAGCATGTCTTGTCTTCAATTGATGGTCCCTATTGTATTCCACTGTGGGTTACACATGCACTCAATGCATCTGGAGCTGTAGAATATAAACGTAGTGTCTGTTGGTCTGCACATGCACTCTGGCTCACCTCATGCCTCCATCTGCATGGATAATGGATGGGGCAGTGCTGCCTATCCAGTACCTGCTCGCCACCACATGGTCCAGGTCAGAACCTTCAGTGTTTGCAGCTTTGGCTGTGTTCTACAAAAAATAATCAGCTGGTTGGTAAATAGTTTTAATAATTTTAATTGTTTTAAAGTAGTTTTTACAATTTACTGTTAACTTTGTCTGCTGTGGGAACTTTCCCTTCTCTGTACCCCATTCAGGTACTGGACTATGGCCAGAACTGGGATGACTATATTTTCCTATGCTTGACGCAGGACACCTGGTAAATTCCCATTGAACCTTGTTGAATATGAATAATCAGTCAGAACTATGCAGTGCAAATGTTCAAATTAACATCAAGTTGACTGAACCACTGATAAAAAGAAATACTGAGTAGTAGGATTCTTTTTATTTATCATCTTATTTTTAAGGCTTTAGGGCTCACATGGGGAGAGGTGACATACCCGTACATCTCTCTTATGCGGGGGAGGGAGGGGGCAGAACGACCGACCCGACGCTTCCTTTCCAGTGCTCTCTGCCTGCCATGCCTGGGATGGACCCCCTGCTCCTGGTGCCGTGTCTTCCCAAGGCAACACATGTGGGGTGGGTGAGGGAAATGCAGGGTCAGATGCCTCCCCTCCCCATATTGCTGCCAGGGTTCACACCAGAATGGGGCCAGCGGCAACTTTTGGGACTGTGCGGGAGGGAAGGGTTGGGAGCTGTTTCCAGCTGCAGGGGAGGAGGGGGGAAGGGGGAGGAGAGAAGAGATGACCTGGCCTGTGTCTTTGCAGAGCTCATCTCTCCCTCCACTTCCCTCCTAGCTGGAAGCAGCTTGTCCCTGCCTGCCTGCACAATGTCGAAAGGCAGCTAACGGCTCAAGGCTGCTGCTGGCCCTGAGGTATCCCAGCCATCTCCTGTCCTCCGGCTACAGCGCAGGCAGGAAGGGGTTAAGCCCTAAGGCTGCATTGTGCATGAAGGCCCAGGGAACCTGACTGCAGCGGCTTAAGGAACTGGCCAGAGAGGTTGCTCAGCAGGGAAGGGTGTCTAGGGGACAGAGCAGCTTCATGTTCCCTGGGGGCAGAACCCAGGGTGGGGGAAGGCAGGTGAAGAGGGCATAGGTGGCAGGTTATATATGTTTGCGGTGCCCGAGCACTAGGAATATTCAGGGCCGGGTGCCCTGCTCCAGCAATATTTGGAGCTGGGTCTCTGCCCTAGCCCTGCCTGGATCGGGCCCCAGCCCCCATGGGTCTCCCCCCATGCCCCGCTCCCTCCCTGCCTGGAGCGGTCCCGGCCTCCGCCTTCCACCCCTCCCTCTGCGTGTCCCCTACCCTCCACCTCGTCCCTGCCTGACAGAAATCAGCCTATCGCCTCTCCCCTGCCTGCTTCTGCTGCTGGAGTAGAAGGCTCCTGGCAGAATTGCCATCTGCTGCCCCAGGGTCCTAGTGCCGGCTATTCCCTATTGGCAAGGCAGGCTGCGCTTACCCTGCCCTTCCACCCTAGCCCTGAGCCTCTCCAATGCCCCAACCCCCTCAGCCCCAGCCAGAGCCCTCATCCCCCCCGTATCCTAATCCTCTGCCCCAGCCCTGCGCCCCCTCCTGCATCATGAGCCCCTCATCCTCAGCCTCACAGCTCACACCCCAACCCTCTGCCCTAGCCCTGAGCCCCATCTTGCATCATAAATCCCTCATCCTCAGCCACACAGCCCTCACCCCTGCACTCCCTCCTGTCCCCAACCCCTCTCCCCCTTCCCACCCCCAAACTTCCTCTCAGAGCCTGCACCCCTACCCCTTCCTACACCCCCACCCCCAGCCCAGAGCCTGCATCCAAACTCCATCCCAAAGCCTGCCCCCCTCATCCCCTTCTGCACACTCATCCCCTGCCCCAGCCCGGAGCCCGCACCCAGCACTCAAACTCCATCCCAAAGCCTGCACCCTGCACCTCTCCAGCCCAGGACCTGCATTTCAGACCTCCCCCCCCCCGCCCAAAAAACCTCTCCTAGAGCCTTAGGCAGGTGGGGGCAGAGGTTGGAGGGCAGGTTCTGGGCACCACCGCAATTTCTACAAACTTGCCACCCATGGAAGAGGGTGCTAAGCCCCTGCTTGGGGGCTGCTGTGGAGCCCCCCAGGTTCGGGCCATGAACAGGGTGGAAATCACTTCCCCCACCACCACCACTCCATAGCCTAGCTGAGGGGCGGAGAGGCTTCGCGTGCCAGTGCTGTGCAGGGCTTTAGCACCTGCAGGACTTGGCTCCTTCTGGTCCATGCCTCAGGCAAGAGGTGGTGTGGGAAGGAAGGAGCTTGCTGGCCAGGCTGTTGGTGAGCTGAGTGCTCTGACCAGGCACTGGTTTGCTGAACAGTGCTGGGAGTGGGATGTATCCTGGTGGGGGGGATATGGAGGAGCAGTGGGGCTGGGTGAGGGGAAGGGGCAGATCAGGGAGAGGACAGTGAGAGGGGGAGCACGTAAAGGGCTGATGGGTGGGCAGCAGAGGCGACACATAACTGGCCGTCGCCTAGCATATGCCTGCATTGACTAGCCACCGCAGCTTGCAGTGCGTAGCCAGTGCTGCTGGAAATGGGACAGGGTGTGTGTGGAAATGGGACAGGGTGTGCTGACTGAGAGCTGGCATGCAGCAAGGGCTGTGGATGGGCGGGGGTGGGGCGACTGGCCCTGTGTGCTGCAGCTTTACCACCCCACCAGCCTTGCACACCCACCCCCTTCATGAGCCTGTGGGGACCCCCCCTCCACTCACTGTTGGTGGGCAGGTGACTGGTGAGCAGGGATCTGGCCAGTAGCAGGACCCACTAGTACTGTTTGGGCTGGGGGAGGGGAAGAGACAGAAAATATGGGATAATACACCTGTAGGAGGGCTTAAATATGGGTCTGTCCCTTTAAAAGCAGAACATCTGATCACCCTACCCAGAACTCCAAGCTTCAAACTCTGTGCTTCCTGCCCCCAATCCTTCTCTGTCAGCACCAACCAGGAGTGCTGTCTGTACTGTTGGGGAAACTCACATCACCGCAAGGTGCAGTATCTACTGATCGTTCCCCAGCCATACCTGAAAAGATGGGAACTTGATCTTCACAAATACTTTATGGAGAAGGCCATGAGGTCTCAGTTGGACCCAGGCATGCGTAACCTACAGTGGAATACAGATAGGAACCACTCATCTCAAAGAACCTCCAGTTACAGATGAGTAAACTCTCCCTATAATGAGAGACTCCAGGAGCTCAATCTATGTAGCTTAACAAAGAGAAGGCAAAGGGGTGTCCTTGATCACAGTCTGTAAGTACCCACATGGAGAGCAGAAATTTGATAATACACTTACTTCAATCTAGCAGGCAAAGTTCTATAACAAGAGCCTGTTGATGGCTGGAAGATGAAGAGTGACAAATTCAGACTAGATATAAGTGTATTTTTTTAACAGTGAGGTGATTAACCTTTGGAACAACTTACTAAGGGTTGTGGTGGGTTCTCTGTCACTGGCAATTTTTAAATCAAGATTGGATATTTTTCCAAAAGATCTGCTTTACTTCAAACACAAATTAAATCAGGGAAGTTCTATGGCCTGTGTTATGCAGAAGGTCAGACTAAATTATCACAGTGGTCCCTTCTGTCTTTATAATCTATGAAATCATAGCTACTAATCTGCATAGGATTTTCATTTGTTATTTTGTACGTTCCTCAAGTGTGTGTGTGTCTCCTTCCTGTTGTCTGGTAGTCACCACATAGACCTTGCTTGGCCACCAGCTGAGTACTAAGGCCCAGAAGCAGTACAGAAACAAATATTTAACAGAAACCTATAATGCCAATAAAGACTGTATTGCTGGAGGAAAACATTTAACAGAGTCACTACAAGTATGATAAACAAAATAGGACACCTTTCTTCTTATCCAGTAGACAAGTCTGCACAACCTTGTGTCTCACATGAGCTCTCCTCTTCTGGAAATTTAATAAACTTCTTTTTTAGTACATTGGTAAGGTCTGCAAGCATTCATGTACTGGCTAGAATACATTAGTCTTTGCAAGCATAATAAAACTTAAGAAGGAATTTACAGAGTAAATAACTAGTTTAAAATGAAGGTGTTTGCTAATGCAAATGAAAGGTATAATTCAGACATTCAGAGGTTGGGCATATACTGTTTATCAGGTGTACCTGGTGCAACCTTTCAACCTGACAATATCTGATACTTAAATCAGCATATTATACCTTCTTTAGGACAAACTAAGTGGGGGAAGATTGGCTTCAATTACATCTGGACATTTGCTTTCAAGAGGAATAGCTCTAGTTTCTTTCCTGTGAAATTCCTACAGTGATGAGTGAAATGTAAATTAAAACAAATGAGGATTTTTAACCTTGGAAGAAATGTGCATCCATTATGAATAATTCCCACAAGAAGTCTCAGAAAGCTTACATAATTAAAAAGGTAGTGCTCAGAATGTCAAGAATGAGCAATCAGTACTGCCAGGGGAAGAGAAGACTTAATTCTTTACCTCTTCCCATATGCTTCTACATTGCAAATTGTGCAAACCAGAATTTTAAAGCTTCAAAAGAAAAGTAGACAGAGCACTTCATCCATAAAATGCTATCTCCAGTCAACTAAAAGAGAAATTCAAGGAACTGAAAATGTTCCATATCTTAGCCTGCTTTGCCGTGGTATGAAAGCATGTATGATGTACTATATAATATCACCCTGTGTTCCCTCTGTGTATCCCACCACTCCCTCAAATGGTCATAGAAACACTGTAATTCACAAGAATTAGTAGTCGTGCTTAAAATAGTGTGTGTATTCTTTAATATAGTCCAGCTGAAGTGCAGATGCAGTATGAGATAAGCATATTATAATAGATGGGGACAGGAAATGTTGGGGAAAATGTAAAATTTGCATTTAAAAACAAACTTTTGGCAGTGATTTTGCAGAGACTTTTCCAGTGTATGGAGATTTTGTGAAAAAAAAATCTCATATATGCTGGGCATGTGCAAGCCCACTTGCAAATTATCATGCTAGTCATTCACCTTCTCAGACCTTAAGACTACTGCTGGTGGAAAAAATGGAATTTTCATCATAGAAAAAAATCCTAGATTTTGAAGTTTGTTTTAGTTATGAATTGGGAGAAAAAAAATCAATCTCGGATCACTTTATGAAAAATCTTCCGAAAATTATATTTACCTTTTGACCTCATCGTGATACCTTATTTTGATAAGGTTGAAATGCTTTGTTTCTATCTTATTGCTTCAACTTTTATATTAAAACAGTTGGAACAAAGTAAAAATGAAATGTTTCAGCCTCATCAAAATGAAACATTGCAATAATGTTCTATAAAATTTGTGACAATCAATATTTTATCACAAAACATTTAGATTTAATGGAATTAAGCATTTTCAAAAGCCATCTGCAAGTTTTTGACTAGCTCTACTCAAGTTCACTAATCACACTGTATTTACATTTCTTACAAAGGACCATTTTCATGATGCATGTGTAACCCACTGTTGATTGTGTGTTAGAGATTTCCCCTTTGTGCCAATTAACAGAGGGATATGAGTTGTTAAGACCCACCTTTACAGAGGCTTTGTTCTTTGACTCAAGCTGTAACAGCTCATGCTTTTAGCTCTGGAGGCTCCCCAGTTCAGTCTCTGGTGTGTTGACCAAGTTGGCAGCTGTCAGACATGCAAGAGACCAACTGGTTGATTACAGCTACATTCTGGGACTGGAGAGAACCTGTGTACCCAGTGCACAAATTCATTCTGTTTTAGTGGCCATTTTAACATGTTGACCACTCATATTCTTATACCTTTTCTCCTACCCTTTATCTGTCTGACTTCAGTTTGTAAGATCTTTGGCCCAGGTATTCAGGGCCGGTGCAACCATTTAGGTGACCTAGGAGGTCGCCTAGGGCACTAGGATTTGGGGGGCGTCATTTTCTTCAGCAGCGACTGCGGCAGCTGGATCTTCGGCTGCTCCGGTCGCCGTCGGCATTTAGGCGGAGGGAGCTGGGGCAGGGAGCACGGGGAGGGCTGCCTGCAGCAAGTAAGGGGAACTCCCTGCCTCAGCTCACCCCTGCCCCGCCTCCTCCCTTCGGTGGAACATTTAGTCTTCCTGTACGGTCCTCCCTCTGAGTTTTCTATTAGGCGTTGGGTTTGTGGGCCTTTAGAAGTAGCTTTAACTCCTTCTGAAAATCCCCTTCCAGCCAGCAATATTTGCTTTTTTGGGGCTGTTTTTGTATATAATACCTCGCATTGAAATGAGAGGGACAGAGAGAGAAGTGGTTGAAGTTGCAGCCCCTTTACACCATCTCTACAGCAGACTTTTCACCACAGAGTTCCAAGGTGGGTTAAACCCTGGTTGAATCTGATGTTCTTTGTGTATGTGGTTTTTTTTTTGGTTTTTTTTAAAAGATGCTGTTCTTGAATTACAGAAACCTAGTACATCAAATAGCAATGCTCAGATCTTTAGAGTTTGTAGTACTCTACCTGGGAAACAGACAGACGGTTGTAGAAAGCTTTCAAAGAGGGAAGCAGCAAGGGAGAGTTGACCTTGTATGCCAAGTTTCAGCTCACAGGAAATTTTTTTAAACATGTTGCCCTGATAGTGCAGTAGTCGCTCTGATTCAGCACTCCCTGCTGAAAACCTACCTATGGCTTCAGGCTGCTTCCAGGCTCAGTACAGTTGAGCTTGTCATGGAGTCTGAAGGCATTTCCTCTTAAAAAAACAAAAACAGCCTGCAATTTTCTTTGGCAGTGTGTCCTCCTTGCAAGAGGACTGACCAACTACTTGCTTTGGAGGTGAAGAATATAGTTAGATAGCAAGGTGTTTCCTTAACATTTGAAAGACAGTGCATAGTCTCAAGCTGCTAGTTCAGAAGTATCTGAAGCTGGGGACGGTTCTACAAACTAGAAATGTAGAAGGAGCGGCTGTTTCATAACAATGTAGCTTTAATGTTTTGGAATTAAACTAGAAGAAGAGGGAATATGTCAAGAGGCACAGTAATAAAATGATTTTTGGAAGGATATCACTGCTCGTTTGTTAATCACTGTCACTTCTTAATATTCTTTGCAGCTACCTTTACCAGTAGCTGATGATTTACCCTGCCTGTAATTTTCTACAGTGTCAGCTTCTGCTCTTCAAACTAGTGTTCAAAATCTTGCCTTGAGAAGTAGAAGTAATTTTTGCACATATGGTTTACCATTTACTGTAGATTGAAGCTTAACAGACAGAGCTCTAAAAATTTTTGTGTCAGAATTGTGTGTGCTAAAGTGACCAGTTTAAAATAGGTAAACACCAAGAACAGTTCAACAGCAAAAATGAGGGCTTTGGGCCATTAATATTCTCTAACTGCATAGCGATGTGTTATTCTCATATAACGTAGATGCAAATCTGACCTCATTTGATTTCGTGCAGGAATACAAGCAGAAAGCTTTGTGGGTTTTTAATAATGCAACATCTGTTTTGTGACTCTGTGAGTTAAGTCATTATTCCCTACAGTTTTTAATTAATCACTTTCTTAGACTTTTAGGATTGGTACAGTTTGTGTTTTTAGAGGGACTGATAAGACCGTCCTCTTAGTTACTGAACAGATTGCAGTGGCTGATCATAAATTGGCTTTGCTTCAGTCCTGAATCAAAGCAGATTTCTCAGACAGTGCTCATTTTTAGAAGTTAATATGTTCCCATATCAGTTATGGCTATAGTCTGCATATGTCTACGGTCAGCTTATTCATAGGAACACATTCAACATTTTTAGGGAAAAATCTTTTTGGACTATGACAGGGAGAGCTAGGGGGGCCCTCCTTTTTTCACATGGTACACTGCAGTACTGGTAATACTCTTTATTCCTTGGTCCTGTCACCTTACAGGTCTTGGTACCACTGGCTACAGTGAACACTCTTACCATAGCAACATAATCTGAGAGGCTACCAGAATTACTAGCATTTTAAAAAAGAATCCAAAATATTCTTAAGTGATTGTTTTGGGAATTGATATTTTAGTTGACTGATGTACTTTGCCCCCTCTTTCTAAGACTATCCTCCTGGGAGCCTAATATTTTAAATGCATTTAGAAAGGTGCTATTAGGGAGTAATTACTAGTGGAAGTTGCAAGTAAAATGGTACAAGTTGCAATTATTCAAACTTCTTGTAGGAGGTAAAGCTGCGTTTTGCAGGAAGAGGGATGGGAGTGCTTGTAATTAGTATTTATTTTTATAGTTTCCTTTACAGAGAGAGAGTGAGGGAGAGGAAAAAATGGCTCATGGATTTGGGTACAGTGAATTTTGTACAGGTTTTAAAGGCAGAAAAACTATTAGAGTAAAAATAATAAAGCTTAATCTTTAGTACTAAAGATGCATTTATTTTCAGTGAAGGGAGAAGGGAAATATAAATAGGATTTAGAGTCTATGAAAAGTTAAGGCAAAAAGGAAAATTTTAAGGCAAAACTGGAAGATGTTGAGATTTGGTTGCTCAGAGAAGAGTTTTGGTAGTAAACCACAAATGTGGAAGCCATAATGAGGGGAGAAGAAAAGAGGACAAAACTGGAGAAGAAATAGGACAGAACCAACTCCCTGGAGAGTTTTGAATTGGAATTGGAAGTGGAGAGGAAGCCAGAGAAAATGGAAGAGAATTGTGCTTAATATGGATTCCCCTTTCTGAGGTAAAAAGAATGAGAAGTACTTGTGGCACCTTAAAGACTAACACATTTATTTGGGCATAAGCTTTCATGGGCTAAAACCCACTTCATCAGATGCATGGAGTGGAAAATACAGTAGGAATATATATATGTATGTATGTGTATATAAAATATATATATACACACACACACAGAGCGAGAACATGAAAAGATGGGGGTTGCCATACCAACTCTGAGACAAATCAATTAAGGTGAGCTATTATAAGCAAGAGGAAAAAAAAACTTTTGTAGTGATAATCAGGATGGCCCATTTGAAACAGTTGACAAGAAGGTGTGAGTAACACTGGGGGAAAAATTAGCCTGGGGAAATAGTTTTTAGTTTGTGTAATGATCAATCCACTCCCAGTCAATTCTCTATGCAAAAGAATAAATGGACACAAATCAGACGTCAAGAATTATAACCAGGGCTCTGGAGTGGAGCCTGGAGTGGAGCACGGAGCAGCTCCGGAGCAATGGAGCTGCAGGTTTTTGACGGGAATTGGAGTGGAACCGGAGCACAGCTCCAAAGCCCTGATTATAACATTCAAAAACCAGTCGGAAAACACTTTAGCTTCCCTGGACGCTCAATTACAGACCTAAAAGTCACAATTCTTCAACAAAAAAACTTCAGAAACAGACTCCAACAAGAAACTGTAGAACTAGAATTAATTTACAAACTGGACACCATTAAATTAGGCTTGCATAAAGACTGGGAGTGGATAGGTCATTAACATGGGGAAATAGTTTTTAGTTTGTGTAATTTCCTTCTATATATATCTTCCTACTGTATTTTCCACTTCATGCATCTGATGAAGTGGGTTTTAGCCCACAAAAGCTTATGCCCACATACATTTGTTAGTCTCTAAGGTGACACAAGTACTTCTCGTTCTTTTGTCTGATACAGACTAGTAGAGCTACCACTCTGAAACCTTTCTGAGGTGTGGGAATAGCCATAACTTCACTCTCTAATCTCAATGAAATGTATATGTGAAGGACTAAGTCTATGTTATGAGAAGAAATTGGAGTAGTTGAGATGGAAAGTGATTAAAGAATTAATATGGATACTAGAAAAACCCAGGATAAATTCTGGCAAAATTCCAAAGGTATACAGGCAAAATGTACAGCCAAGGGAGATAGTGGATAAAAGGTTAACTTTAGGCCAGAGATGATTCCAGGATTTCTGGTGTATACTATTGCTATGTTGAAGTTATATTTCACCAACAGCTATATTGTATATCTGAGAAATCATACTATTTTTCTGGATGTAAACTACAATAGTAGCCATTAAATCAAGGAACATTAGCACACAGATTGACTTGGTTCTCTGCAGGAGTCTTCTCTCTTGGGAGCTCTGTAATCAGAAAATGTATTCTGTGACACAATTCAGGCTTTTCAAAACTAAATATTTTGTCAGCAGGGACACAGCAGTTAGAGAGATGGGTTAATACAATGAAGAAGCTCTACACTTGTCTCTTACCTAACTTTCTAGCTTCTCCCTGCGTAGTTAAGCAGGCTTTGCCTCGCCCACTCATCCTTCAGCCTTGGGTTGGGAGAGCAAGCGTACATGCCAGCATCTCCGACTTCTGTCTCCCAAAGACCCTCCTCTAGTAGTTAGTCAGGGCTGCTCTTTTTTAAACAAAATCAAACTCTTTTGTTTCAGCTTTCTTACCTCAAGGATCACCCCTCCCTCTTCCAGGTCAAGAATGTCTGTTGTACTGGACTGGAGACAGTACTTCACAGTTATCTGCATGGTGGATGAAGTACTGGATGATTGAGTTAATCCCGATCAGTCTCCCTCTTCCTGCTTCTGGCAGGAGTTAACATATTCAATCCATGTGGTCCACAGTATTAAAGTAGGAGATAAACTAAATCACACATAATGGTCACAAAAATAATGCAGAAATCTCCCATGTTTTTGAATACAAGAGTCTGACTTTTAACTCTGTGGATTACAATCTTGAACTTAGGTGTTAGTAACAAGCTTCCAGTCAGCTTTAAAGAGAGTGTAATACAATTTGAGTGAAGAAACATTTAAATTTAACACAAACAAAGAAAATTTTAAATAATATTCGCAATGAATATTAAACCTCAAACAAAAACTGTTAAGTAGTGAACCTACTAGTGTTTCTTCTTACATAGAGTTTCAGATTTAGCTGCTCTTAGACATATCACAATTTAAAATTTCAGTGTAATGTTTTACATTTTTGTTCTTTAGTGCACACACATGGACATTCTTTATTTTCTGATCCTTTTTTCAGAAATGTTTTTTCAGTCTCTCTATAGCATACTGTAACGTAATATGTCAGAACTGGAAAAAATCATGGCACCTCAGTCCTTTTGCAAACATTTTAGCCACATCAGCAAACAAATGTCTAGACTTCCTTACAGCTTGCATCATTTCAGATGTTGCGTTAATAGTGGTCTGGTCTCTGTGGTTTCTGGTGAGAGAGGAAATCTGCAGCCTTAATCCAAATTGGTACAGGTATTGAGATCAGCATATTAAATTCAGGGAAACTGATATTTTATAAGGCTTTCTGTGGACTCCTGTCTTTTCACCATAAGCATAGCTAAGTCAGCAAAGAATACACAAACACCCACCTTATGGAGTTCTGCCTTTTGTTCTCTTCTTAAGAGACAAACGCCCAATTAAAAACAGTTAGCTATTAGGTAAATGTAAATTCAGTAGATTCTGTAGCCTCTAGGAGTGACAAATGTTTCTCTCCCCGCTCTCCCTTTAGATCCATAAACTACGCTGACTGAGGAGTTTCCTAATAAGTAAAGCTGAAATAACATTCACCTGTATCCAAAGTGTTACAGGTACTGGGGCCCAATCCTGACACCACCAACATTTTTTGGTCCTCGGTCGATTAGTTGCGGAATCCTCTAGGACTGTCATAATCTTTCCCCTTAAAGGCTCTGCCTCTTCCTTGGAGTGTGTTTGCATCCCCAGAGAGGGAGCAGCCTGTGCTTTGCTTTGAGTCAGGGGACTGGAATTCTGCTTTGCCCTGTACACTGGCTGTGCAGAGTGTGGAGGCTTCTTATTCCTTTCTTATTTTATGCCTTTGTAAGGGTCAGGCAGACTCTAGCAAATAATACTGATTTCATCTCATCTATTCTTGTTTCCTCTTCAAGCCACCAAAGGTCAGCACATCAGAGGTAAAAGGAGGATCCTATCGCTTTTTATTTTTCAGTTTTTTTGTAAAGACATTTGTATTCTCTCCTTTTGAATTTTAATACTTTGAGTGATAATTACTTAGCCTCACAAGTAGTGCATTAAATATCATTTTTGACACTGATTATATGCCAGTTTTCTAGAAACACAGAAATTAAATAATCACTAGAATATTTGTTGTTGTTTATCTTCTTGACTTGTAATACAGATAGTCATTTAAAACTAGAAAGAAGACAAAAACTGCACACTCATCCATCGAATGAACCAAGACAATACCAAAATTTGCGGCTAGAGATAGGGCTAGGGTTACAGTGAAAGAAAGATATAAGCGATTTGGGAAAGAACTGCAATATTCACCTACATACTTTGAGAGTGCAAAAGAGCAATCATTTGATGAGTCACCAGAAGCATTACATTCAAGAATGTGTTGTACAGGGGAAAAAAAAAGATTACCTTGTGGTATTTACAGTGACTGAGGTAGAAACCTTCTGAGCAAAGTAACAAGGGAGTATGCTTATTTCAGCTAACATTCTTTAAGAAATTTAATCTTCATATCTGAAATCATACTACTGCAGTTCTTGTGGGGATGCTAGTGTGCTGTTTTGTCAAGGAAAATGATGTAATTATTCAGGGACAATGAACAATAACCATTGGAAAAGAGATTAAAATTGAAGACAGTCAAACTGAACTATTATTGATTGAGGCGCTGACAGATAAATAGTTCTGGTTTTGGAACCTTATTTTCAGCTAATTTTCAGTGATATAATAAATCTAGGGCTGTCAATCACAGTTAACTCAAGCAATTAACACAAAACAAATTATATAAAAAAGTCACGATTAATCACAGTTTTAATCACACTGTTAATAATAGAATACCAATTTAAATTTATTAAAATATTTTTGGATGTTTTTTCTACATTTTCAAATATATTGATTTCAATTTCAGCACAGAATACAAAGTGTATAGCACTCACTTCATTTTTTTATTACAGCTTCCCCGGCTGCCAAACAGCTTAGGACTTTGTGGGATGGAGGGGAGGAGCAGAGAAGCACCGCATCTCCACTTCTTCCCCTCCCTCCCCGAAAGTCCTAAGCACTGCCAAACAGCTGTTTAGCAGTGCTTAGGACTTTCTGGGAGGGAGGGGCAAGAGTGGGAAAGCACCGTGTCTTTGCTCCTCCCCCTCCCTCCCAGAAAGTCCTAAGTGCTGCCAAATAGCTCTTTTGTGGTGTTTAGGATTTTCCAGGAGGAAGGGATGGGGAGGAGTGGAGACATCGGGCTTCTCCGCTTCTCCCCCTCCCTCCCAGCACTTTGCACGTAGGACTTTCTGGGAGGGAGGGGCAGGAGCGGGGAAGCACTGTGTCTCTGCTCCTTCCCCTCCCTCCCAGAAAGTCCTAAGTGCCACCACATAGCTGGTTGGAGGCACTTAGGACTTTGGAGGGGGAGGGATGTGGTGTGTGCTCCAGAGAGGAGGTGGAGTGCGGATGGGAAGAGGTGGGCCTAGAGTGGAGCGGGAAAAGGAAGAGGTGGGCCTGGAGCATCCCCCAGCAAAGTCAGCGCCTGTTCTTCTCTGGGGAAGCTGCCGCTGCAAATGTGCTTCCTAGCGTCCTTGCCCCGCACAGGCACAGACTGCTGCAGGCAAGAGACCACAGTACAGTACAGTGCTTAGGAGTAAGATGCTTGTGCGTAGGAGTCAGAACTTTCTGAGCTGCTGGCCCCAGCTGGAAATAGCTGCTGAGAGATCAGAATGTCCTCAAATTCCACTGCCTTCAGATTGAAATGTAAAGCCCACTCTTTTGACCTACCCTCCCAAATTAAAGAAATGTAAATGCCGCAAGGACAGAAACCACTTCTGAGCAGTGAGGTGGGTGGTGGGGAGAGAGATGGAGAAATTATCAGATGTTCATAGTTGTTAAGGCAGTTGGATGCTACAGTGATGGACATAGTAGAAGAACATGGATGGATGGAAGTTGTAGTTATATTGGAGCTAAACCTCGGGATTAACGTAGGAATCTTATTACAGCTCTTCCCCCTTTGCATTTTATTAAAAAGAAAAATGTTTCCCCGTCCTGATAGTAGTGTGAATGGGGATTGTTGATGAGTTTCCTTTAAACATGAGGCGTGTAATCCTTCCTTTCTTTCAGAACAAAGTGAAAACAATTCAAGCTCTGTCTGCAAAATGTTGGTTATATACAGGAGATAATTTTCCCATTGGATGGATTTATTTTCTTTCCTGAGGTACTGGTGACCATTCAGCTTCATCCTATTTGTGTCTTAAAGCCTGGACTATGTACCAGTGGCTCATACCACACTTAGCTGTGCAATGTCCTGATGCCAAGTATGTATACCCCAAAATAACCTGTGACACACAAGAAATTTTGCCACTAAGATTTATTCCTTTTATTACTGAAGTGCTCGTTCCCACAGATATTAAAATGGCTTTTATCCTGTATTAATCATTTTTCTTGAAAAAAAAATGGGAAATAATGTTTCAATTCCCTTTTCCTCTTTTCAGTCCTGCACTCTCCATTTTATACCCAGAGTGAATTGTTACATGGCAGCACCACTCAGTGATATGTTCACCATTTGATGTTTTAGTAATGTAAATGTGTATAGTAAGAGTCTTTTGTAATTTTAAAACAGAGTTTAGCTTAAACCAAAACCCTGGATCTATATGCCCCTAATCTTTGCAGAAGTCTGAAATCTAAACTTGGATTAGATCCTAATTTTGTAAATGGCATTAATTTTACAGTGTGCTGAAACAAAACCAGAGTTCCAAATGTAACAAGTGGAAGGCTGTATTTCTATATAGGTACTATGATCATTAGTGGGGCTGGAAACCAGGACATCCCCCACCCAAAACACAAGCCTTTCTACCATTTGAGCCATAGAAGAACTCCTGTTAGCTGTAAGATGATAGAAGACTGTATGTCATGAGAACCAGCCATTAGCAGGGTCTTGATTACACAGAATCTTAGAAATACAGGGCTTTGAGGGCCCTCAAAAGGTCATTTAGTCCATCTACCCGTGTTGAGGCAAGATTAAGTGTACTTAGACCATCCCTTGCAGGTGTTTTATCTAATATGTTCTTTAAAAGCTCTAAGTATGGGGATTTGACGACCTTCCTAAGTAGTTTGTTCCAGTGCTCAGCTAGCCTTATAGTTAGAAAGTTTTTCCTAATATCTAACCTAATATTCCTTGCTGCAGATTAAATTGATTCCCTTCTTGTTCTACCCTTGGTGAACATGGAGAACGACTGACCACTGTCCTCTTTATAGCGACCTTTTACACATTTGAAAACTGTTGTCTCCCCTCAGTCTCCTTTTTACACTAAACATGCCCAGTTCTTTCAACCTTTCCTCACAGTTCATGTTTTCTAAACATCTTAATTTTGTTTCTCTCCTTCAGTCTCTCTCCAATTAATCCATACCTTATTTAATGTGTTGCACTCCAAACTGGACACACTACTCCCACTGAGGCTTCACCAATGCCAAGTAATCCATCTATGGCTATGCATATGACTCTGAAGTCTAAATCTCAGTGCAAAGAGTCGGCCACACCAAGGGCATGGGAAGTCTGTATCCATGATGTTTGACAATGCAGTTCTGTGATGCCTTTCACATGCAGCCTGGAAACAATTTCGTCAATCGCACTCGAACCTGTTCCATGCTAAACTTGTCAGAGACCACCAGAGAGTCCTGTTCTGAACTGTTTGCTCAAGTTCTTTGAGATTGATGCCAGCCCATTGGGGACTGTTCTTCAAGTTATCTCTGAAGCACTTGTATGGACGATCCTTGTTTTTTTTGCCCTTATTCAGCTACCCAATCAAGGTCTGTTTTGTGAGACGGTGATCTTCCATTTTGATGACATATTCAGTCCACCTTAATTGTGCTTGTCAGTAGCATTTCCTCAATGTTGCTTGTGTTTTGCTCTCTCAAGGACCTTAATATTAGTCACTCTGTCCTGCCAGCAAATGCTCATTATTGAGCGGAAGGAGCATATGTGAAATTGCTCAAACTGTTTATTGTGCTGTTTTTTAAGAGTCCATATCTCAGAAGCATACAGGTGAGATGTTAGGACTACTGCACTGTAGATCTTCAATTTGGTGGAGACACTTTGTGTTGGTTAAGGGCCTTTTTTTTGTTTTTTGTTTTTGGTGTCTGTCAAGGGCCTGGCTAGTTTTACTGATTCTTGAGGCAATTTCCTTATCAAAAGAACAGTTACTAGAGATGGTACTGCCCAAATACTTGAATTAATCCACATTTCTCAGCTTTGTGCCTTGGTTGGAGATGGCTGGCACTGGAGCATTGGAATGAGGTGCTGGTTGGAACAAGACGTCTGTCTTCCTGAGTCTGATGGTAAGTCCAAAGTGCTGGGATGCTTCAGAAAAATTATAAATGATGACCTGAAGGTAGTTATGTCCATGGGCGCAGTCAACTGCAGAAAGTTCAATGAGAAGCCTCTCCAGTATCTTGATCTTTGTGGTAAGTCTTCAGAGATCAAAGAGAGAGCCATCAAGTTGGTAGCGGATGTATATCCCCTGGTCAAAGTCCCTTGTGGCAGGGTTGAGGACACAGACAAAAAACAAGTTGAATAGCACTGGAGCAAGTACGCAGCCTTGCTCTGCTTCATTCAAGATTTCGAATGTGTCAGAAGAGTCACCTTTGGAGAGCACTTGCATTGTCATGTGGTTATGGAACAGACAGATGACTTGTATGAACCTTCTTGGGGATCCGAGTTTATGTAGACTAGTCCATAGACCTGGACCATCATGTCCGTAGTACTGTGACCTAGTCTGAAACCATACTGCGCTTTTGGGTAGATTCTCCTCAGATACACTCACGACAAATCTGTTCAGTAGAATGTGAGAGAGTATTTTCCCTGTGGTACAGAGGAGAGAAATTCTTCTGTAGTTTCTGCAGTCAGCTTTGATGTCTTTTTGTTTTTGAACAGTGACACAATAATAGCATCTTTGAAATCTTGTGGCATTTCTTCTTCCTCTCAAATGCTACTCAAGATGTCGTGAAACACCTCAGTAGCCTTTGGGCCTGCTTCTTTGTATGGTTCTGGAAGGACAGAATTCCAGCAAATGCCTTGCCAGAGTTCAGTTTTTAATGTCTTTCATGACCTCCTCAGATGATTGAGGGAGGTCAAGAGCCTCTTTGGGTTTCTTGGGTAATTGATCAAGGATATGTCAATTGACTGTGGCTGGTCTGTTGAGTAGACTATTGAAGTGTTCAACCCATCTCTGTACAATTCTTTCCTCCTCTTTGATGAGGGTTGTGCCATCTGCTGAATTCAAGGGAGCAGTTCTGGATTTAGCTGGTCTGTAGACTGCTTTGAGAGAGTCAAAGAATATCTTTGCATTGTTCGTATCTGCGTAATGCTGAAACTTCTACAGCTTTCCTCCCACAACTTATCCTGCAGTCTCCTCAGTTCAGACTGGGCCTTCCTGTGTAGGTACTTAAACCTTTTTCTCTTTGAGATGGAAGTGAGATTGTTCTGCTATTCGACAAACGTTTTCTGCTTGTTGCTTAGGAGTTTGGAAATGTTCTCCCTGTTCTCATCGAATCAGTCCTGTGTACCCTTTTCTTTGATACTAGCACGGATTCAGCTGTGTCAATAGTCCAATCTTTGACCTGGTTCCATTTTTCTGATGAGTTGCCAGGGAATGGTGAGCATGAATAAAGCTAGTCATCAAGTGACTGCTGAAACTGCAACTGATAGTCAATGTGTTTTGATCTTTGCTGTGTTGAAGGCTGTTCTGTTGAGCTTGGGGCACTTGCACTGTGAGGGAGACTATATGCAGGTTGGGTTGAGCATTGCTCTTACCAATCTATGGTCTGTCTAGCATTCTCTGCCATGCATGGCTCTGGTAATTCTGACATTGCAGATGTCTCATTGGTGGGTGATAACATAGTCAATCAGGTGCCATTGTTTGGTACGTGGGTGCATCCATGTTTTATATTTATCATTTAGCCTAAATTATGGTGTTAGTGATGAGCAGACTGTGTTCTGCATAATTACCCAAGAGAAGGAGTCCATTGCAGTTCATCTTTCACACTCCATGTCATATTATCACATCTCTCCAGTCATTGCTGTCTCTACCAACCCTAGCGTTGAAGTCTCCCAGCAGGATGAGCTTGTCATATGCAGGGGTTGATCTGAGGATGGAGTCCCGGTCTGAGTAGAACTGCTCCTTGCTTTCCTCTCTGCTGGTCAGTATAGGTGTGGCATATAGGCACTGATTACAGCAGTATCATTCCATGAGGGGTCCAGGGAGAACTGAAGTTTCATGAGCTGTTCATTCAGGCCAATAGGGAGGTCAGAAAGTTGTTTCAGGAAAGACATTGCAGATCTAACTCCCTGGATCATGTCTTCATGTTATAGGTCTCATCCCCACTCTGAACTTTAGGGTACAGATGTGAGGACCTGCATGGACACTTCTTCTAAGCTTAATTACCAGCTTAGATCTGGTCTCACTGCCACCATCCAGAATTTCTGAGTACCTGGATCACTCCCTTTCCCCCCCAAAACCTTCCCTCCCTGGGAAGACTTGAGAGACTCCTCCACCAATTCCCTGGTGGACACTGATCCAAATACCTTGGATCTTAAAACAAGGAGAATTTAACCATCCCCTCATCTCTCCCCCCACCAATTCCTGGTGAGTCTAGATTGAATCCCCTTGGATCTTAAAACAAGGAAAAATCAATCAGGTTCTCAAAAGGCAGCTTCTTAATTTCTTTTTTAAATAGGAAAAAAGAAAGGTAAAAGGAATAAAACCTCTGGGAGACGGCATACAAGCTGACCTTACAGATCAAACAGATAGAAACACAGGATGTTCCCCTGGGCAAAAATCTTAATACACACAGATTACCACATCTGAAGATATCCCTCTTAGGGCCCAAGACAAGTTATAAAAAAAATACATAAACCTATTTATCCCTTCTGAAAACTGTACTACTGATATCCTGCATACTAGCGGTTCCTTCGATCTTATTCACTCCCGGCCTTGAAACTGAAACGAATAACGGAAAACTTCCCTCCTTCCTTTTGAAACATCTTGTTCCCCCATTGGTTCCTTTGGTCAGGTGTCAGCTAGGCTAGGTGAACTTCTTAATGCTTTACAGGTAAAAGAGGCGTTAACCCTTAACTAGTTGTTTATGACACTTCATCTTTGCACTTTCTTCGGTAAAGAAAAAGCAAGTCACCTCCTAGCTCACTGATGGAGCATTCTCCAGCCAATCTAGTCTCGTTAAATGCTGCAATATCAATATTGTAGTGAGTGAGTTCTCTAGAGACAAGAACTGATATTTTCTCAGGCCTTCATGCATTGATTCCACCCATAAAGGTGCAGATATTTTATGCTCCTAAAATGAGTCTTTTCTTTCTTGTTGTTTTTAGACTGCTATAGGATGATCTGCCAGCTGCAGTAATCTGGCCAGATATTATGCCAAATAGAGAAGAGCAATTACTCCCTGTGTCTTGTATGCAATATTGCTGTTAATACATACAGAATTACATTACATGGACTAGGCCAGAGAATTGCATACAAAACCGTAAAGTTAGGCTTATTTTTGAAATCATGATCTAGATTATATGCCTTGGGATGAGTGAGGTCATGTGTACTGTTTCTTTGAATCTTCAGTTTAGAACCTCTCTCAGGCCACTGTCTGCTAATTCTACCATTCATCATTTGTTTTACTATAGTGACCAAGTTTATAGCCCTAGCCATGGACCAGAACCCCATTGTGCTAGGTGCTGTACAAACCCAGACTGAAAAGATGGTCCCTGCCCCGAAGAGCTTGCAATCTAAGTATAAAAACAAGAGGCAACAGATGGATACAGATGGGTAGAGTACTGGGATAGCCTGTGGTCTCAGCACAACGGTGACCTAACTGTTGTCAATTTTTTTGTAGGCCTCTTGGAAAAGGAGAGTTTTGAGAAGGGTTTTGAAGGAGGATAGTGAGGTAGTTTTGCAGATGAGTGTGGGATGCTCCTCTGTAGTGTGAAGGGCAGCATAGGAGAAAGCACAAAGATTCTTGTTTGAAAATTTAACAAGTGGGTGATAAAGGCCAGTATTGTGGAGCAATTGGAGGTGGGTGTCGACATCCCAATAGTAAATGAAAGAGGATAGGTAGAATGGGAATAATGGACTTGAAAGTAAACAAGCTGCTTATGTTTGATGTGATAGAGAAGGAGAGCCTTTCTTCCATTGATATGGGCGTAGGATAATTGCCTTTTCCTAATTGAAGCTCTTTGTTCAGTGTTAATTAGAAAATGACTTTCTGTGATACTTTACCAATGTCACATGATAGGCCCATGTCCAATTTTGAAATTAGTTTTACTTCTGTTACTTTCCTAGTTTTTTATTGAAGACAATAAATTAACAATACAAATTATTCTCTTCCATATGTATTAAAAGCAATGGTGGTGACAAATAAATTAAAAAAGATAATCTGGTAGTTGAAACAGTATAGATTATGAATTGTAGCAGAAAATGGAACCTTTTCCAAATTTATGACTGTACAATTGTGCAACCCAATTTCAAATTTGGTCCTGAAGAAGTTGATTAAACTAAATGGCTATGCGGGAAGCTGCGGCCAACACATCTCTCACTGCTTTCTGCTGCCCCCATTGGCCACGGTTGGCCGAACCTGCTGCATCGGCAGGTAAACAAACTGTCCCGGCCCACCAGGATGCTTACCCTGGCGAGCTGCGTGCCAGAGGTTGCCGACCCCTGATGTCTATCCTATTATTTTTCCTACCCAGTCTCTCTCACGCCATTCCAGCACACATTTGCCTCTTCAATCTGTTTTTTTCTTTTTAGACTGTAAACTCTTTGAGGCAGAGGTGGATATTACCGCATCTGAGGTAGAGGCCAAACTTGAACAGCTTAATGGGACAAAATCGGCAGGCGAATCTCATCCAAGGATATTAAAGACTGGCGCATGAAATTGCAAGCCCGTTAGCGAAATTTTTAATCAATCGTAACTCGGGGTTTACCATACGACTGGAGAATTGCTAACGTAGTTCTTATCTTCAAGAAAGGGAAAAAAGTGATCCGGGTAACTATAGGCCTGTAGCTTGACGTCTGTAGTATGTAAGGTCTTGGAAAATTTTTAAAGAGAAGTAGTTAAGGACATTGAGGTCAATGGTAATTGGGACGAATTGCAACATGGATTTACTAAAGGTAGATCGTGCCAAACCAACCTGATTCTCTTCGAGAAGGTGACAATTACTTAGACAAGGAAATGCAGTAGACTAATTTACCTGATTTCAGTAAGGCATTTGACACGGTTCCATATGGGGAACTGTTACTTAAATTGGAAAAGATGGGATGAATATGAAAATTGTAAGTGATAAGGAACTGGTTAAAGGGGAGACTCAACGGGTCGTACTGAAGGGTGAACTGTCAGGCTGTAAGGAGGTTACTAGTGGAGTCCCTCAAGGATCAGTTTTGGGGCCGATCTTTTAACCTTTTATTACTGACCTTGACACAAAAGAGCGGGAATGTGCTAATAAAGTTTGCGATGACACAAAGTGGGGGGTATTGCTAACACGGAGAAGGACCGGATACTATAGAGAAGATCTGGTGACCTTGTAAACTGGAGTAATAGTAATAGGATGAAATATATAGTGAAAAGTGCAAGGTCATGCACTTAGGATTAATAATAAAGATTTTAGATAACATTGGGACGCATCAGTTGGACGCAACAGAGGAGGAGAGCCTGTGGGTATTGGTTGATAGCAGGATGTCTATGAGCGCAATGCGATATGGGCGTTAAAAGCAAATGCGGTTTTAGGGTGCATCAGGCGGTATTTCCAGCAAGGATAAGGGTGTTAGTCCATTATATAAGGCTCGGGTGAGACCCCACCTGGATATTGTGTGCAGTTCTGGTGTCCATGTTTAAGAAGAAGAATCAACTGGAACAGGTTCAGAGACGGGCTATAGGATGATCCGAGGAATGGAAAACCTGCCTTATGAAAGGAGACTCAAAGAGCTGGCTTGTTTAGCCTAGCCAAAAGAAGGCTGCGGGGATATGCTTGCTCTACATAAATATATCAGGGGATTAACATTAGGGAGGGAGAGGAATTATTTACTTAGTACTAATGTAGGCCAAGCAAATGGGTACAAACTGGATATTAGGGTTTAGACTTGAAATTAGACGAAGGTTTCTAACCATTAGGGAGTGAAGTTCTGGAGCAGCCTTCCGAGGGAGTAGTGGGGAAAAGACTATCTGGTTAAGACTAAGCTTGATAAGTATATGGAGTGGATGATATGATGGATAGTTTATTTGGCAATTGATCTTGATATCAGAGATAAGTCTGCTCAATGGTCTGTGAGGGGATTGGATGAGATGGGATCTGAGTTACTGCAGAGAATTCTTTCCTGAGTGCTGGCTGGTGAGATCTTGCCCAATGTCAGGGTTTAGCTGATCGCATATTTGGGTCGGAAGGAATTTTCTCCAGGCGGATTGGCAGGGGCCCTGGAGGTTTTTCGCCTTCCTTGCAGCGGAGGCCTGAGTCACTTGCTGGTGGATTCTGCAGCTTGAGGTCTTCAAACCACAATTTTGAGGACTTAAATAACTCAGTAATGTGTTAGGGGTTGTTATAAAAGTGGATGGGTAGGGTTGGTGGCTGCTTTGTGCAGGAGGTCAGACTAGATGATCATATTGGTCTTCTGACTACGAGTCTATGCTTGAGATTATCCTTTATCGCATGTTTGTATAACAAATGCACAACGGGGTCCAACTTAGGTCTCTAGGCACTACTGCCTTATATAATATTTAACGACAGTTCACCAGCAGAGAGCTCTAGATTCTCCCTTTGTACATCGCAATTTTTTATGCACCACAGAATTATGCACGCACGCCGGAACTGATTTTGATACTGTTACCCTGTGGCTGGAAAGTACAAACTGTAGCTTAGTCTCACTCCCCCATTTCCCGCCCCACAAAAAAATAGCTCAACTTCACATTGTTTTCTGTTGAGTGACTATTAGTTTGCTTGAAGAATAATCATTGTGATGTATTCTTAAGTTTTACTGATATTGTATCATTCATAGTGCTTGAACTGCAGGAAAAACAAAAACATACCTTTCCAAAGCCATTTATTTTCATATTTTTTCCACCACAAAAATTTTCTGACAGCCCCACAAGATTTTCTGAGGACCAAAGCCCTCAGTCTGAATGTGAAGGGGCATTTATTTGAACCTGTCTTCTATATGATATTTCGGAGCTACCTTGAGGCTATAGATGTTTAAAAGCTATCATGATCTTGTTTCATATGGAACCCAGGCTGGATTCTGGTTTAAGCAGCAGGTTAAGGATCTGAACAGTCTGACATGTTCATGTGATAGGCAATGAAGAAATGGCAACTGTCAGACTAAATTTATTTGAAGGTAAGGTATGAAAGCAGATTTATTGTTTACAAGTAACATGGCTGACAGAAGGCATGTGTCCGAATAATAGTTTATTTCAGTGGTCAGCAACCTCTGACATGCAGCTCGCCAGGCTAAGCATCCTGGTGGGCCAGGACAGTTTATCTGCTGTATCGGCAGGTTCGGCCAATCACAGCTGCCACTGGCCGCAGTTCGCTGTCCTAGGCCAGTTGGGGCGGCAGGAAGCGACACGGGTGAGGGATGTGCTGGTCGCAGCTTTCCGCCACCCCCATTGGCCTGGGACGGCAAACCACAGCCAATGGCAGCTGCGATCGGCCAAACCTGCCGACGCAGCAAGTAAACAAACTGGCCCAGCCCGCCAGGGTGCTTACCCTGGTGAGCCACGTGCCAGAGGTTGCCGACCCCTGATGTACATAGTCCTAGCTAGCAAGGAGGAGTAACCAATGCAATGAGAGTACTTTCATCTGTAAAATAATGCTGCCTTTCCTAGTAAATAAAGTTGCCTTGTTAGTTGACACAGGTACATGAAATGATATTGTTCAAAAATAGAGATGAGCCTAAATTAGAACACTGGATCTGAAACCACTTGAACTTTGGGAAAATTTGGCTCCTGATCCAAAATGTGTGATTCGTGATAAACTAAATAAAATTAATCTTAAACATAAGTCAGGTTCTCATTTGTTTTATTTTCCCAACATGATCAAAGTTCAAAATGTAATTGGAATCTGAAGCATGCCTACTTTTATGTGGAAAGGACCAAGAAAATGTCTTTTAAAACTATTTAAAATGCGTTACTTAAAGTTCTTAGGTTGTTTTGCAGGTTTTTTCCATAGGCCATGTGTATTGCCATGCTGCTGCTTACCCATGGAACGCTATACCTGAATTTATCCCTAAGGCTATTTACCTTCTCCTACTTCCCATCTCTTTTCAAGACCCACACCTGCTATGAAGTCTGTAGAAATCAGCTAATTAATGATGGTCAGGTCAAGGGGAATATGTAAATATTTTGGCCTCGCTTTCGAAAGCAAGAGAGAGAGAGAGGTACCAACTAAATGTACAGATGAATATAAAACCTGTATATATTCCTATCCCTCTCCCTCGCTCTGTCCCTTGTTGTTTTTTGTTGTTTGCAGGATCAGGTCCCTATGTGCAGGAACACAATGTACCCACACAAAGCCGGTTGTTTTCTGTGCAGTACATTATTGCATGTTGTAGCTTGCAGGACTGAGACCTAAAACTGTAAACTGTTCAAAGCAGGGCTTGTGTTATCTTATGTGTTTATATGGTGCCTGATAATGATTTTGGACCTCTAGGTGCTATTAGAATATAAATAATAGACAATGGGAAAGCAAAATGACAGTACTGACAAAAATGACATTTAGATCATAGGTATGACAGGTCAGGCCTTTGAATTTCTCAAGTCAGATAAGAAATGTTTAAAAGACGGATTTTTTTCTACAGTTCTTTTATTCAAAATCAAACCATGTCTTTGTGCAATTTTTAATTAATCTTAAATCAAGTAAACGTAATGAAAACATCCACCAAGCTTGTATTGGCAAGAAAAAAATCACTCTGGTCAAGTAGCAGTTGGTATTTTAACTATAATTTATAGAGCTATTTTCATGTTGGAATATAAAAATAATCTAAAAGCTTCATGGGAAAACAGGAAGTTACTGAAATGCACCAACTTTGACCAGATATTTTTATATTTAAACAAATCACATGCACAACCCCTCCCCCAGAGTAGTGATGAAAATGCACCTGTTAACTACAAAGAATGCTGCTATGGATTCTCGATAGACTCCTAATGGGGGGTAGCTCCAAGGAAGTGTTTGTTTTCTATTGGAAACTGCCAAACTACCTTTAAATCAAAGTCTTAAAGCACTGAATGAAGCAATTCTTCTTCTTCGGGTATATGTCACCATGGATGCTCCACCATAGTGTGTGTGTGTGTGTGTGTGCGCGCGCATGCGCGCTCTTGACAGGAGATTTGAATCATCAGTGTCAGTGGGTTGTCACCTGCGCACTGCGCAACCTCGTACTCCAGAACGAGGGTACATATTGAGGAGCAGAATTGCTGCCACTCCAGTTCCTTCTTATCTGCCTGCAATTGAGACAGAACACCTGTGGTATCTGCCCCTTATTGAGTGCTTTTCTACTGTTGTTTTATTTACTTAATTCTGTTGCAATATTTGTTTTTTGTTTTCGTATTTGGTTTTCTTTTAATTTTTCATGTTTGTGCTCAAGGTGTGTTCTCCTTCCCCAACCCCACCCCCGATTCATTGTCCTTACTCAGCAGCTTAACATCTGAGATATGCCAGAAACCCCAGGATTCATATTCTGCCAGACATGCAATAGATTTTTGGGCTAGAGCAGCAGGCATTCTAGTTATCGTAGGTGTCTTGGGTAGTCTCATGTACCATCCAAGGGCAAGGTTTGCATGGAGTTTAAAAGATGGTCTTGCAAAGAAAGAGAGGCAAGATTGAAGTTCCTCCTCTTGGAGTGCCTCCTAAGGCCTGTGGGGTCCAAGTTGTGTCCCCTTCCCTCCCACAATCCCCCTAAGGTACTTCAGTGGTGACTGAGGCTGCCAGTGAGATGAAATACCGTAAGAGAAGAGAGCCTCTTTCTCATTAAAGATCAGGCAGGTCACCTCTTGCAACTGGGGACCTGATTCTGGGGACACCTTGTGTCCCATGATGGATACTTCCGAAGCTCTAACAGCCATTGGCACTGAGAGATCAATACCACATAAACAGACATCCAGTCCAGATAAACCTGCCAGTAAGCAGCACTCAGAGGCTTCTTCCCCAGCACCACCCAGGGATCGAGACTGATCTAAATCTAGACTCAAAGCCTAGTGCACTGGTACAGACGTCCTCTTGGAGCCCCACAGAGTCCTTTCAAGCTTCTGCTCCCTCTCTGGTACCATCATCCTGGGGCTTCTGGTACGTACCCATCCCCCAGTTCCTCTGGCACCTTCTCAGTCCCTCGTACTGACCTCAGTACTGATATTAGAGCCCCACCTTTCAGCTCAGTGGATGACACCTCAAACGCTGAGATTTTGGTATAGGCTCTTCTCTACCTTACCATCCTATGGCCCTTGATGTATGCCGCGAGAAGGACTTAACAAAAGATGCCCCAACCTCTCTGAACATGAATATCTCTGTGAACCCTTCTTCTACCTATTCCCACAGCGGGCCTATTGGACTCTCTGGACCTTTTATGGGGAACAATTCTATAGGGTACCTGCGCTGAAGAGACTGCTGTTGGGTTGCTCCTGTGGGTAGACCAACAACCACCACCAGTACCACAGTTCTCCCAGAAGGGGGAGAAAGATCAGGAGCCACAGCTTCCCCTGAGATAGGAGACACCTTCATCTCCCATGTTGTCGTTCTCATTTCCTAATGAGGCGGTGATGACGCTACCATTACCCTTCTATGCAGACTCTATTATGACCTTTCAGGACCTAATGAAGTGACAAGTTGCCCTTGAGTCTCAGCACTCTATTGAGGACATTCTGCACACAATGGGTTTAATTTTTACCAATAAACTAGATTCTTATTATAGTTTTCTTTTTCCCCCTCTGGGGTGAAGTGGGGTAGTGAAAAAGAATGCACAATAAGTTGTGTTGTTACAAAGAGATCCTCTTATTTTGAATACTTGTGCTAGTATCTTCTGAACCTAAAATGAGCAGTATAATTTTTTGTAAATAGTGCTTGTGCGACACTTTTTTCCATTGGGTTTTTAATATAGAAATTAAACCATTATTAAAGAGCTGGAGAAATGTTTGGCAGTGCTCAGACTTCCATGCTAAATATGTTTTCGTTGAAAACTTAACTATTATTTCAGTCTT
Organism: Chelonoidis abingdonii; assembly: GCF_003597395.2. Taxonomy (NCBI): domain Eukaryota; kingdom Metazoa; phylum Chordata; order Testudines; family Testudinidae; genus Chelonoidis; species Chelonoidis abingdonii. The sequence goes on from NC_133769.1 coordinate 321,678,298, forward strand.
CATAAGAATAAATAGAAACAGTTGGTATACATATTACTTCACTCCAAATTCGATGTATTGTGAACCTACTGAGTTGGTATTTTAAATAACCATATGCAGGCATGTGACTTATGCTAAAACAGCAAATTTTAATATGTTTCAGTGCCCTTGTGTAAATGTGTATGCCTAAAACAAAACACAGTCTTTAGGATTATATAGGATCCTAAAACTTTTGTTAGCTAGTCTACACAGTACCAGCTTGTCTGAGATAAGGCCACACTCTGAAAAGAAGCCATACACAAACACTGCATAGATTGAAAACAAAACTAGTCTCTTTTCTATTTACTGATGAGACTAGAATTTTTTTTTTTTTATAAAGGCAAAGGGTTTCTCTTTGAATTTTGGCACTAGCCCTAGTTTAATGGTTCCGTGATTCAGCAAAGTGAGAAAGGCTTTTATTGCTTCTTCAGTGATGGTTAAAACCTGAGAGTTTGGCGTCTTAAAGCTTCCAGTGACATTTAAAAAATAAATTATTTTAAACTGGGAGTGGGAGGGTTTGAAGGAGAGGAACTCTTTCCTGTCCCTTCTACCTCCAAAATTCACTGACACTTTGATGTAAGGGAGAGTGAGGCAGTTACACTATGCATTCCAGAATGATCCAGGACAATGCAGTTGTTTCTGCTCTTTCCTTTTTTAAAGAGAAGGAAAGGTTCTGGGGAGGATAAGTAGAGGGAAATAGGCATAGAAATAGGATTTTCTTTTGAAACTTATGCTGGAACTATTCATGATATTTAAAGATATAGTCCTCTTTTTAAAAGCACAATAAACATCACTCAAAATCTGTTTTAAGTAAACCCTTTTTCTTCTTTTTGCCTTGTACAAACAGAATTTTTTTTTGTTTTTGGTTGTTTTTTAGTTCAGAAAGCCTGTGTACTACTGAGAAGAACAATAATATAAATCCAATTTGATTGTGGCACCACATATTGGGTGTTTAAAGACCATTAATTAAGACTGGCTTTGTTGCAGATATTTGTCGTCATTATAGACAGCATGGCCAAAAAACAGATTCTCTGCGCATCAAAATCAGGAGTTTCCCCAAATCTTATTTAAATGATTCAGAAGAGTGACTAAACAGTCTTCCAGTTAGCTTGATCCAAATGATGAGATGCATAATCAAGAGGTACCCTAATAAGATTCAGCCTCCTGGTTGTGAATGTAGAGAAGAAAAATTCGGTTTGAGTCTCCTGGTGACTTTAAAAGTCTTGACTTGCGCAGGATAAGAGTGGTTTTGGTGTTAAAACTCCAAGATAGACTGATATGAATTGCATTGATGTTGAGCAACAAAAGAGGCTGTGGATGTGTGCCCTTCCAGAAATAAGGAAACTGGTGTTATTTTATAATTATTTTTATAATTATATTTATTTATTAAATATTATTTTAAGAACATGGTATATAATAGACAGCATGCAATATGCGTCTTGTTACTTTTATTCCTTCCTGTATGAACTCATATACTTGCAAGGAATCAGCAGATTTAGATCTGTGGAAAAAGGAACAAAACAATTGTTTGTAGGTTTTTTTTAAATAATCTCCTGATATTTTAATGGGAGCATTTCATACCATATTAATTATGCATTCATGTAGGCAGAGTAAGAATTTATGAATTCTTACCTTTTATGAAGGATTTATAGACAAAATCAGAGTAATCTAAAAAGGGGTTACTATTGCAATATATATGCAAAATATATCTACAAAATCTCTCCATGAATTGTTTCCCTTAATGGATGGCTTTTTATTTTTTTATTTATATTTTTAGAGCTAGCAGAAGGTGCTAGATTGACAGCCGACCTGGCCCCTTTCAGCAGCACTAAATGAACTAAAATTTTGAGATAAATAAAACCATTCATAAAGCACTGATGCTATTCTTGTTTAGATAGGGGTTCTTTACATACCCGTCTTCTCCTGTGTACAGTTTCCATTTGTGTCTTTTGAAGATAACATCTGGTATACGATGTTAGTATTGCAGGAGTGCTAGCTAGCACTGCTATATTTAACATTCTTCACTTCCACTGTAAAACTTCCTGATTATTTTTAGAAGTTATAACTGGTTCTGACATGAGGGCTGACCTACAAGAGCTAAGAGCCTAGAGTATCTTATTTTTTCAAAAAAAAAAAAAAAAGCATCCATTTTTGTACCCTCTTAATATAAATGATGAATGAGTGTCTTATGACCAATTTCACTCTTTTGCATCTTTGTAACTTCAAAATGAAGATCAGCCCAAAATTTGGTCCAGGTTTTAAAAATAAGGCAGCTAGTAGTGACCTCCCATATTTAGGATGCTTGACACTTTCCAGCGTAAAAGAGTTTTTATTTTGAGAAGATGGGTTGGGAAGCTCTAAAACCTCCATTGTTTGTGAAAGGCTTTTGCAACTGGGACAGGGGAAATCCCTAGTGGAGAGCAAAATGCCTAGCTCTTCTCCTCATGATGTTCTGTTTTGGTTTTACTGAGATCAAACTCTTGTGCTGTTTGCATTCTCTCACTTGCATTACTCAGGGAAATTTTGGCAGACTACCAAAATAACTGGACATGAACATTCTGAGGCCAGGCCATGCCACTGCCAAAGCAGCAGACGCTACACTGGGAACTCCTGGGGTCTGTCAGGGTAGCTGTGTTGTGGTTGGCAAGGGGTGGGGCTGGAAAGAGGTCCCTGTGACAACCTCCTGACACAGGATCTGTACTAGCAGCCTATCTTCCTGCCTGAGATAAATAGCCTTCTCCTGCTGCTAGCTTACTATGGTGTTCAGGATTCAGGGTTCAAGCTCATTGTGCATGATGGGCACAGGGATTGTTACAGTTATAATAGTTTGTTTAAATTAATTCAGTAGGCCTCCTCACATCTTTTCTGAAACAGTTTTATGTAACAGGGTGTTGTGACATTGTGAAACTTTGCTCACTTTTCACCAGTGGAGCTTACAAATAGGGCACAGTTGTAGGCCCAATTATTACAATAGCCCCAGTTGCACCCAGGGCTGTCAGGTGCCTTTCCTCTGAACTGGACTTGCTGGCCAGCTGGATCCCCTGACTGTCAAATTCTCTCTGGTCAGTTTCACTGAGTGAAATGAATCCACTCATGAGCACTGGTTCCTAGGTAATCACTAGCTTCCAAGTCCAGTGATGAATTCATCTTTAGGAATTATAATGAGATTCATAATAGTTGCCTTGGATTGGGTGCAATGCCTTTTGTGTTAGAAAATTATCACCTATAATTTTTAGTTACACTGACTTACTGCTGACTGGATGAGATCTCCAGCACATGTCTGCCAAATTTGAAGACAGTGAAAGAAAAAACTCAATCATTGTGAGATAGCGGAAGAGAACGTTGTTCTTTCTAGTGGAAAGTAGGAAGACAAAATAGCAATTGAGATGAGATCTGACTCTAAAATGATATCTGAAGATTCAATTCTGGGGTGATTAGCAAGGCAGACAGGCAAGGGGGCAAATGAGGACAATCTATGCTGACGTGTTCCATGCAAGTACTTTTATCTGGATTTATTTTTAGGCATTTGCAGTACTCTGAGTGGAGCAGTGTGAGTGGAAAAAGTGAAATCAAAATATAAAAAATGCTCAAATATACCTTTGGATTACTGTTCTGTGTTATGTGGCCATCCAACATCTGACAGATGAAAGGAGACACAATAAAGTTGGTCCGTCAGTGATGCTTAGCAATAGTATGGGAAAAGAACCCGATGCATGAGTGACAAACCTTCCCCTAGTGGCTACAGGTCCACTTGCCAGATGGAAGCATACTCTGTTTCTGGCTTCCCTGTCGGTCTCAGCCTGGGCTCTCTGATGGCTCTCCATGGTGACTACACTAGTCTTACCCTAGCTTCTTGAAATTGAATGATTGGGAGCAGGATTTTCCCAATTGTCAGTGGGAATGCTGGATTTCTTGAGGCCTTGCTTGGCCTTGGCACTATAGCAGAGCTTTGGCCTTCCTCAGTGTCGCAGGCAGTTCTTAAGTTGGCCCTAGTGCAAAGCCTTCAGTAGACGATCTTGAGGCATGTGCTCCACCTGTCCCAACCAGTGAAGCCTGCGACTGTCCATCGTAGTCTTCATAGACTGTAGGCTGGTTCTCTCAAGAATCTTGTTATTGATGATCTGTTGGTCCCAGATAAGTCCAAGGATTTTTCTAAGACAGCGGAGGTGGAAACAGTTCAATCTCCACTCCTGCTTGGAGTAGGTTACCCAGCTTTCACAACCATAAAGGAGGATACTAAAGGCACAGGCCTGATTAAACAAGACACCTTTGTGTTCAGGGTTAGCAATTTGTTGCTCCAAACACGTGAAGTAAGTTTGCCAAAGATAACAGAAGCTTTGCTGATTCTAGCATCAATTTCCCTATCAAGGCTAAGTGAGCTGGTAAGAATTGAGCCGAGATAGCAGAAGTGATCCACGTTGTCCAGAGATTCATTATCAACATAGATTTACCATGCTGAACTGTTCTGTATCTATTGTGAATATCTCACACTTCTCATTTTTCATTGCCCACCTCTGTTTATATCTGTGACAAATAGAAACAGTTAAGGTTGCAACTACAACTGGTTGGAAACCAGAGTTAAGGTTGCAACCAGATTCCACAGTGAAGCTCTAGCTTATTCTTCATCTGACTTGTCTGAAAAATTGCTTTAGACTGAAAATTGCCAGATTTAACCAGAAGACCCTGGAGAATGATTGTTTCTGGAAAGCATGAAGAAAACTGGCCAAATGTCATTTGAAATGTAGGTCACTTAGGGACAGATCACAGCCATTCCACTCTCTGGTGCAAAGAGGTACAGGGGGCATAAGGCACTCACTTGTGCCAGGCCACCATGCCATCCTTTCCTGTGTCTAAAGACAAGCAGGCTCTGCAGAGCTTGTAAATCTTCCCAATGAGCACTCTAGCACAGATGAGTTGAAGAAGTGGGGAATAGGCAGAGCCTAGTGTAGTAATGTCACCAAGTACGTTGGGAAACATATGCTACTTCACATCATTTAATAAATGCAAGCTTTTAAAAGCTAGGGAATGAGTTGCTAAGGACATCATGAATCTTCCACTGTCAGCATAATAAACCATACGTGTTTCTTCATCTGTCAATGAGGAAAGTGGCAACTAATTTAGAGAGAGGATTTTTCATTTCCATTCCCTTCTCCTCCAGCAGGCAGGAAGACTCTGCCCCCAGTTATTCGAGGCAGCTGCATCTGGCATGGTCTCTGAGGTGACAATTTGTTTTCTAAATCTCTTGGAGCTCCAGGGCCCTATGGAGTAGAGGAAAGAAAGATTCCCTACAAGAAGCTGGGGAGGAATGGCAAAATATACCTCTCCTGCCCTCTACTACCTGTCAATCCTCTGCAGTGGAGCCCCAGGCCACCTTGTGCTGCAATGTCACAGCCAGATCAGTTGGGAATGGGAATGAGGAAATGAGAAAGTTAGTGCCTGGGACATGACAGACTACTGTGGACATACATTAGTCACCTTAAGTAGTTAACACTGTGAAGAGATGTTACCAGGCACCACCATTAAATGAAACTGAGGCCAGGTCTACACGACGCGCGAAAATCGATTTTAGATACGCAATTTCAGCTACGATAATAGCGTAGCTGAAATCGATTATCTAAAATCGATCTACTCACCCGTCTTCACCGCGCGGGATCGATGTGCGCGGCTCGCCATGTCGATTCCGGAACTCCGTTGGTTTTGGTGGAGTTCCGGAATCGATGTAAGCGCACTCAGGGATCGATATATCGCGTCTAGATGAGACGCGATATATTGATCCTTGAGCAATCGATTGTAACGCGCCGATATGGTGCGTCGTATAGACGTTGCCTGAGTTGCACGTGTGCTACAAGAGACACTGACCACTTGGGGGCAGGGGAGGAGTGAGTGAAGTGGGATGTTTGTTTTAGATATCTCAAAGCTTCTGCTTTCCCTTTCAAAGTTCCATGGACAGGAACTGATTATTCCTCCTCCCTGTTTATTTTGAAAGTCATATGGCAAATATTCGTTTTGGCCATATAATAGTGGATCGGACATAATTACAGAAAATTACCAGGTACTCCTTGTACCTTTCAGGCAGGAGTCATTGAACTAGTCAAATCAGCAAGGCCAGACATTTTATCTTATCAGTGCCTACTTTTATAATTATGTGCAGAAGAGCTCATCTATGCCTGTCCTCCTGATCCTGAATTAGCAATAATGAAGTTGGGGTGTGGAAACTCTTCTTATGATCAGCAAAATCAATCCAAATGCAAAAGAAAAATTAACTCACAATATTTACCGCAAAATGAAAATTCAACAAGGGCTGTGTTCCACTTATTCTTCTTTCTTCAAAAGAATGTCTTTACAAAAGTAATATTTTATTTGATGTACGCTTGTGTGTGCAATTTAGAGGATAACTTGAGTAACATAGGGAGCCAGGAGTTCACAATTCTTCGACACCTATTCATGGCAGTTACTTTTAAATTCATGGTGGTGGAACCCTTCTGGCTTGTGCACAATGGTTATAGTCGCATACTTATAATGTAATGATGCAAAGCCATGAACATTTAAAAATGACAACCGTTTCAGTTGGGTTCAGAAGTTTACATACAATGCTAAACATTTGAGGCTATACTGAACTGTGCCAAAATAATGGCACATTTATCTGTCTGTAGACGGGCTGGACTCACCCCTGTGGCACCTCCTGCTGGTGACTCTTGGGAATTAGCTCGATTCCAGCTCCAGAGTGCCCTCTGCAGGCCGGTGATCTGCCTGTCCTCTGGCCTCCGTGTCCCTCCCTGGACCTGGCGCCATTTTACCTGGAGTGCTGCCCCTGGCAGTAACCCCTCAGTCTTAGGGTCACCCCTTCCCAGGGAACCCCCACCCACTATTGCCAGCTCGCCTCAGTATACGGCTACTACCAGTCATTGTCTAGCCCCCACACCCTGGGGCAGACTGCAGTATCAGCCTACTCATCACTGGCAAGGTTGGGTTTGGACCTGCTGCCTTGGCCTACCCCTGGGCTGCCCCCTGCACCTGTTGGCCCAGTGTTAGGCCACAGCCTGGGGCTTTCCAGGCTGGAGCTCTCCAGCTCCTCTGCCTTTCCCCAGCCCTGCTCCATTCAGGTACCCTGTGTCCAGTTCCCTGCAGCCACGCCCATCTCGCTCTACAGCTAGATAGACACTCCCCTCCTGGTTTCCCTGGCCTTCGTATAAGGCCCTGTTGCTCAGTTTGGGGCGTGGCCCCCGCTGCAGCCACTTCCCCCAATCAGCCAGGGTTTATCTTGCCCTCTGCAGGGCTTTTCCAACCTCTTCCAGGCTGGAGTGGGTGGTCACCCCGCTAAACTGTTCTTTGTCAAGAAATAGCTGCTGGAAGCCTTAGTCATCTCTGGCATTCACTGATAATGAAACTGGGAGGAACATGAAATACGCTTTTTCTGGGTATAGATTTATTCATTTCTAGATTGTCTGTCTGACACATTTTTTAACTTCTGGAAAAATACCATGCATATCAGCTTATTCTTCAGGAATTTAGGGGCACTGTAAAAAGAAAATGTCAATGAATTTCCACTCACAACTAGCACCACGTGGTTTGTAGACCAGCTGAGTACTAATCTTGAAGGGTTTTCCTTGGTGTTTATAATATGATTGATTGGGAGTGGTGTGGGAAATTTACAGAAAGTTTCTGCTAGTTCTCCTTCTCTTTTCAAGGTTTAAAATTTCTTTGAATCTAGATAAAGATATCACTCAGGTTATAAGTTAAATTACAGGTAGTACGTCACAATGTGAGAACAATTGCATAACAGATGGAAAAACTTGCAGTCCAAGTTCAATCTGTTGAAATGATTTGCTGATGTGATCTTCTGCCCTATGCAGCATTTGACATGATCTCCTGCCCTGCAAAATACAAATAAAATAAATATAGATTAAAAAACCTGCTTTCATAATACCCTTTTATCCATGATGTGGATGCCACTAGTAAGTGTATGATGGGTTTGCCTCCTTATCCATCAGGCAGAGAGGTTGCAATAAATCCAGAACCCCCAGGATTTTGTGGACCCAAACCTGGTCCTCCAACAGATAAACAGTATTCTCTCAGTTGTTCTCCAGGCCTCTCTGGATATGTCTACACTTCAATAAAACACCCATGAATAGCCCATGTCAGCTGATTTGGGCTCATGTAGCTTGGGCTGTAGGGCTATAAAATTACAGCATAGGCAGTCTGGCTCAGATTGGAGCCTGGGCTCTGGGACCAAGTCAGCTGACCCAGGCCAGCAGCTGGTGTTTTATTGCAGTGTATGCGTACCCTCAGAGCTCTGAAGTACCTATGCAGTATGAGAGCTGAAGACTTACTACTAAGAGGATGGAGAGGTAGAACAGAAAATACCCCTACTGTGTCTCCCCTCTCCTGCCTCCATTGCAGGCCTGTTCACTATGGACTGGCCTCCAGAAGCAATCTGACTCATAGGTCAGAAGGGACCAATATGATCATCTAGTCTGACCTCCTGCACAAAGCAGGCCACAGAACCCTACCCATCTACTTCTATAACAAACCCCTAACCTATGTCCGAGTTATTGAAGTCTTCAAATTGTGGTTTGAAGACCTCAAGCTGCAGAGAATCCACCAGCAAGTGACCCATGCCCCACACTGCAGAGGAAGGCGAAAAACCTCCAGGGCCTCTACCAATCTGCCC
>NC_133769.1:321689907-321787737 GCF_003597395.2 Chelonoidis abingdonii
TTGTCCAGGGTCACAAAAGGAAAATTCATCCGACCCCAAATATTGACGATCAGGCTAAACCGCAATGGCAAATGAGGCAATGAGCTCACCAGCGCAGCGACTTCAGGAAAGAATTCTCTTGCGCAGTAACTCAGATCCCATCCCATCAGCAATCAAACATCCCATCACGACCATTGGGCGACTTAATCTGTGATAATCAACTGACTCCGTTGACCCAAATCTAAACTATCCTATCAATATACTATCCATCCATAACTTTTCAATGGTGCTTAGTCTTTTAAAGCCGAGTATGTCTTTGCCCCCATACTCCCCTGGAATGCCGTTCAGACTCATCTGCTGTCTTCATGTGTTAGAGAAACCACATTCTAGATATCTTTCAAGGCTTAACTTCACATATGTACCCTGTTTTAGTCCCATTTCTTTTGTTGTCTACACTTTAGTATAGGTACTAAGCTTAATAATTATCCTCGTCCCTCTCTCTAATGTTAATCCCTCCGCGACTTATATTTTAAGAGAGTAAGCATTATCTCCCCGCAAGCACTTCGTTTAGTGGCTAGCGAGCTAACAAGCCAAAGCTCTTTCGGTCTCCTTAATAAGGCAGGATTATCCATCCTCGGAGTCATCCTAGTAGCCCGGTCTCTGAAGGTCCAGTATTGAACTCTACGGTACCCACTATCTTAAATGAGGAGACCAGAATCACGGTATTCCCAGTGGACGGTTCCCAAGTGTGCATTACTTATACGAAATAGGATGGGTACTAAACACCTTCCTTATCTTTTTGCTAGAAGCAAAACTACCTAGCCATAGATAGCCTACTAATAACTTGCTTTTGCACCCATCCTTTTTTTCAATCGTTGCAATATAGCCATTGACGCGGTCCACAATCTAATAGATCAATTCTGATGAATCAACCATATCCAGGTCCTTTCCTCCCCTGTTGCTTCCAACTGATTGTGTCCCGCAGTGGTTATCTCTAAAAACTATATTAACATTTATTATTCCCTAAAGTCGCTGACTGTGCCTTTTCCCTAATTTAGCTATTCTCACAAATCTCTGAGCCCCCAGAGTGAACAACAACCAAAAAACTAACAGCACACACAGAAACTTCCCTCCCTCAAGATTTGAAAGTATCCTGTCTTCTGATTGGTTCTCCAGTCAGGTGACAGCCAGGCCTACTGAACTTGTTAACCCTTTATAGTCAAAGAGATATAAAGTACTTCTGTGCTATTAACTTTTCTTATCTGTTTATGACAGCTCCCTCTTCAGAGAAGCCCAGTAGACGTTCCAGAGGAATGGCCTTCCTTAGTCTCCCACATCATTAAATCCCTGATACGTTCTGCTCTGTTGGGGAAATCATCAGAGAATGAAACCCATATTCTCATTTTTCTTTAGTGGATGGGCTCATGAAATTAAGTGCTTCCTGTGCATTCCTTGATTCTTACAATGGCTGAGGTATGGCACTAGCTATTGGTTTCCCTTCATCTCTCCCCAAGAACTAGCTACAGATTAGATCCTGTCCTTCATGGTCTCTAACCAGACCTCCCTAAGATGGACTGGGTAGTAGCATTCTATTCCAGTCTGCTGTGTCCCTAGCACCTATATTGTAATGTAGTGACTTGGTGTGGTGGTTTCTACTTACTACTCGGAGCTCCACTCCCTTGTCCTGGTGTCTGGGTGTGGTGCTGCCATTTCTTCAGCACCCGGAACCTCCTGCAGGCTACCAGTCAGCCTGTGTGGCTCAGCCATCCAGCCAGGTACCACAGTGCAAATCCCTCCTGGGTGCAACTAACTCACATAGAAAAAGGGTTCGTAGCTCTTCAGGATCAATTGCAACTAAAATGGTTTCTTACCTATCTGGACTTGATTCCCTTTCTGCAGCTAACTCAGCAGGGTTCCTCCCACACTCCTGCCCTCAGTTGCAGCCAGGAATGGGCCCTGAGTTTGCCTAGGTGTGGCCTTAGCAATTCTTCTTCATTCTGCTAGCTCCAGCCAAGAACCATCTAGCTAGCAACAGGCAGCTACTTTTATTTTGGCCTGTTGGGCCTTGATTGGCTGTTGCTGATCCCCAGCCCTTCTAGTTGCTGGAGGACCAGATCTCAATGGTTCCCAAAATTGTTGTTCCTGGGATGCTTCTGTAGGCAAGCCTGGAGGTCTAATAGTTACTGCTCTCTTTCTCTCTGAGAACTATTTCCAGGGGCAGGGTGCAGTAGAGCAGTGGGGTCTGGTACACCCCATCACACTTGGTTAGGAAAACTGTTGAGCTAGCAGTCTCTCAACTCATTACTTCCATCTCTTCTTTATGTGCCTCCAGAGCAACTACCCAGTAGCTGTCCAAGATCCAAAGCCAACAAAGTGATAGTGCCCCACATTACTTTCCTTGGTCTCCAGGAACCTTTATGGGAGCCTCATCTCAGAAAACTGCTTCAACAATATGGTCCAGGGCTCCATCCACCTGGCAGTTCACTGCATGAGCTGGAGCTACCACATTAACTCCTTGGGCTCCCCTGATTTTGTTTTTCTTGACAATCTTCTATTTCACCAAAACTACCGAAGATAACTGGATGTCCTCCCATTAAATTCCTCACTGCACTACCTTGGTATTGGAATGCCATGTTTGTCTTTCTCTTTCCTGTCTTTTTCCAGGTTTTACTACAACCAGAAGGAAATGCTAGACTCTAATAATGGCAGGAGTTCAGCACGCTTATGTAACGCCTAGTGAAAGTAGCTGCTGATTTGGTTCAGTATCATGAAGTGTACACACAGCTTCTATTCTGAAGCTATTTATAGAATAGCTTGGTCTAGCTTTAAATCATACCCTGAATTTCATTTTTTCAGTGAGTAATGAGTTAAAGATACAGACCTAAATTGTGGTGTCTGTGGCTCTGTAGATGTTATGATTTTATTCTCTCTGTGTATCTTTCTCTCTCATGGAGATTTGTTTTTTCTTTCTTTCCTGCCTCCCAACAAGGTCATGAGTTCCATACATAAAGAACAGTGATTGCCCAAGTCCATAAAAATTGTATGAGGTAGTGGAGCAGGACTGCGCTGCTCCTTCAAAAAGTTTTTTTTTTTTTTAATTTGACTGTAAAATTCATAAGAAAATAGGTCAAGTTGTCTCTTGTTTAACCAAGCCTCACTTTCAAAGTCCTACCCCGTGACTAAGATCCAGGTGATTGACTGCTCAAGAACATCTACCAAAAATAAGCGCCTCCACTATAAAGATTTATTGCCTTCATCTCCCCTATTTGGTTTGAAACACTATTAAGCTATCTACATCTGTCTCTTCTTAGCTCACAGCTCACCCCTCCTCCTTATCCCCACAGGCACCTCAGCAGACCAAGCCAAATCTGTGCTGCATCCTAGGTTAACCATCTCTTTAGCAGCTTCTATTTGTGAAGGTATAGGAATGCTCTGTGGTATGGAATAAATTAGTGAATCCTTTTACTGTCTAAATAAAATGTTGGAGGAATCCGTGCCATCGGTACAGGCTCCATTTCCAAGTGTCACTGTGACAATGAGCAAAATCTGGGACAATAGAGGAGCAAGTACTAAATATAACTGCAGACAAGGCTGAAACCCTGACAGTGCAAGACAGAGTGCTGCTGTAAGAGAGCGGACAGCAGGTCTGCCTTTGAACATCTCTTGTGAACTGATTGTGGACCCTGGAAAGAAATTGATAAGGCAGTGTAGCAGACAGAGAAAACGATGAGAGCATTTTTTTGATGAAGGAAAACACCGCACAAAGGAAATGAGATCATCCTAGTAGACTGTAGGCTCTGCAGGTTGATCCTAAATATTTAACGCTTATCAAAGAGTGGGGTTCAGTTTAGATCAGATGTTTAGCTAAATCCTTTGAAGTGACCTCCATCTCTTGCTCTTGTTCTGTGTCTCATCCAGCTTCCTGTCTTTTGCCTAGCTAACTTTTGAGATCTGTTATCTCTGAGTATAATCAATTCACTTCTATCTTTTCCCTTTCCATATCTTTCTTCTGTTATCGCTGTCATAGGATGATTGTCAGGCTCTCAGCAGGCCTGTAGTCTCTGTTAAAATGTCGCCAACGTTTGGTGATCTTTGGGTGTAACAGTATCTGTGAACGCATCACACACTCAGAGAAAACCTGACCTAGATCATGTAGAAAAGGCAGGGGGCACAAATCACCTTGGAATATGAAGATAACCACATCTATCACTCCAGGTTCCTGTGTTGATGTCCATCATAGTGTCTGAGCAGCTTGAGAGGAGTCGGGGTATGTGGTTCAGAATGGATGAAGAGGAAGGCATATGAAGGATCTGTTGCAGGAGGAATAGCTGAAGTTTGTGAATATTCATTTTAAGAGCATTTGTCTAGGTTTTAATGTTTTCTTGTTTTATATAACCTTAAATTTTTCTGCCACTCTGTCTACTTCCTTGTCTCTCTCCTGTAGTACCTATGATAGCTCTTCTTCATTTTATTAGTTGCTGAGAACAGTGGGTTGCCTCTATGCCAAACTGGTAGAGTTGAGATTGGAGCTGAAGCCCTTTAGATAAATGAGAAGGGGCTGCTGTCAGAGCATTTTTTCTCTGAGGACCCTGTGACACTGAAATTTGCTACTCACCTTGGTCTGAAATAGCCTACAATCTGATGACCTTTAGGGCATGCTGCAAAACTCCACCAACACCCAAGCATTTTAATATTGGAGTGGAAAGTTGTGAGGGTGCTAATTGTCAGACGGAGAGGGAAATTTGTTCTGCTGCACTTAGGGTATTAAGTAATGTCAAGGGTGCCTAGAAAATTAGAATAGGCACCCTTTTTAACATTACTACAAATCTAAATAAAGAAATAAAATAAAAGCTCATAGAAAAGATAGCTATGAAATATTTGATTTTATCCTCACCATTCATTGTGTGGCCTCAGGCTTTATTTACTATTCATCATCCAAATCCCACACTGAATACAGAATTATTAATTTCTTCATGGACTATTTTAAGGTTCTCATCACTATGTTGCTTCACAAACATTGAGTGTATCTTCACAACTTTGCAAGGTGAAGGGTGGTATTATCCCCATTTTACAGGTGGAGAACTAAGGCACTTGACATTTAAAGCCAAATTCTCTGAAGTGTATTTAGGTGCCTAACTTGACAAATCTGTGGCCTGATTTTTGAGTGTGTGTAGCATTTTTAATAGCACATTATATTTACAAAGCATGGCCTCAACTGCTTTAACCATGAGACTGTCCTTTCTTTTCCCCACAGTCCCCCTTCTCATTAAGTACATACCTTCCAACATTTGCAACAAATGAGGCAGGGTTCCTAAAACAGGTTCCTTCACTACACAGCCCTGTTTCATCCCAGCCCAGGTCCAGGGCTCTGAATGAGGTAGAGGCCTGATAGAAAAAAATAGTATGTGATCATGTAATTAAAGCCTGTATCATAACATGTACACACAAGGAGACTGAATAAAAGTTGCATGGGCAGCCTTAGTTCTGGCATTTTCTAACTTTTGCATGCTAGACTTTGAACAGTTTGGACTTTTAAATCCACAGCACAGACCTTTAGCATTTTAGGTGAGTTACTAGCAATGGTGGCCATGGGAGTGGTAGTAGTAGGATGTTAGTCTATATGTGGACTAGCTGTGAGGGTGGCAGACCAGGTGTCAGGTCTTTTCAATTCTTTAGGCCTCAGCTGAGCACTGACAAATTCATTGCTGTAAACCGATCTGTTTCACCTGTATGTAAGGTAGCTATTGAACTTATAATGATGTGTTTAGACCAGAGGTTCTCAAACTGTGGTCGGGGGACCACCAGCGGTCCGCGGATAGTTCCCTCTAAGGTTCACTCCTGGGTGGCCGCACACAAGAGAATGAAGGGCCATCCACCAAATTAGTGGAACCGTGCAGGCGTGGCTCCACTAATTAGGTGTCTGGACCGTGGAGAAGACACACATGTAAGGTGAGGTGGTGGTCTTGGGGGTAATTGGGGGTAGATAGGAGGGAGAAGTGGGATGAAAAGATGGGGTGGGGGGAATTTGGGACATGCAGGGCTGCGGCGGCCAGAGAGAGGTGACTTTCCGCAGCTCCAGGGCTCCAGCTGCTGGGGGGAGACCCCCCTCCTTCCCAGCCCCACCTTAGGGTCTGCTGCTGGGGTGGAGAAAGGGCACATCCATCTCATTAGAAAGGTAAGACTACTGATATTAAAATACAAGTTGTGTGCTTTTATTTGTAGAACAAAAAAAGTTAATTATTATAAAGTTTTTTTTATATAGTGCTTTTCTCCAAAGCACTTTACAATAGTTAGCTAACGGTACAAGCAACATTTGGAAAGATCATTAAGTGGTCTGCCAAGACCCTCAGCAATTTTCAAATGGTCTGCGAAAAAAGTTTGAGAACCACTGGTTTAGACTTTATGAAGTGCTTGTAAATTACTGCATGCATTAATCTCACTTATAAAATCTTTGTCACATTCTATAAGATAATATTTAAGTTTTTACTTTGTAACTATACAAATGTTTGCTCTGAAACTCTGAACCAAGTCAGGAGTGATTGTCTCCTGCCCATAAAGAAGGCCTATCAAAACTAAATGGGCCATTGTGGGACGTTATAATACAAAGACTTTGTTAATTTCCCCTTCATGCCCATGAAGAGGCTACGTGCAAAAAAGCTCTTCCTGTCAGCTTAAATTCTGGAAGAAGGAAATAAAAATAGCTGACAAGGACATTTTTCATCTCCTTTGCTGTTTGGACTCTCAGAGGGCTGGAGCTGTGAATCAGAAGCTGCGATCCCCAGGGTCAGCCTGGGTTAGCCCTAAAAGCCATTTGGAGCTGACAGATGACTGCAACTCTTCAGCCTTTTGGAACCATAGACTGTAATTCATTTGTGTATCTATGCTTGCCTGCTTAGCCTTGTAATATCTCTCTCATTTCTTTTTTAGTTAATAAATCCTTACATAATTTACTATAGGATTGACTACAAGCATTGTCTTTTGTGTGAGATCTAAGGTGCAAATTGACCTGGGGTAAGTGGCTGGTCCTTTGGGACTGGGAGTAACCTGAATATTATTGTGACTTTTGGTGTAAAGTGACCATCTGTCACTAAATTCAGCAAGATAAACTGGAATGCCTAAGGAGACTGTCTGTGACTCCATGGTAAGACTGTTATAGGGCTTTTATGGGGTTGGTGGCACCTAATTATAGAATGTACAACCAGTTTGCAGGGGTGTCAGAAACAGATAGCTAAGGGTTAATGTTTCTTTTGCCTGTAAAGGGTTAACAAAGGGAACCAAACACCTGACCAGAGGACCAATCAGGAAACCGGATTTTTCAAAGCTCAGGGAGGGAATTTTTGGGTGTGTGTCTTTTGCTGTGATCGTGCTACTTCGCTCTGAGAGAGGATCTTCTACTTCAGTGTTTCTAATCTTCTGTTTCCAAGTTGTGGTACAAGAGAAAAACAATAGGCTTATATTGTTTTTTTGTATTTACATGTGTGTATTGCTGGAATGTGTTAATGTATTTTCTTTTTGATAGCTTTTATTCATGTTTTTTTAAGCAATTGACCGTATAGTGTCATCTGAACAGAACATTTTATGTCTTTTTCTTTTTTTATAGTAAAGCTTCTTTTAAGACCTGTTGATTTTCTAGTGAGGCTCAGGGGATTGACCCTGCAGTCACCAGGAGATTGGGGAGGGAAAGAAGAGGGGGGAAGGTAATTGTCCTTTTGGTAATTCCAGGATTTTAAGTACAGTATCCTTCCAGAGGTAATCCCAGGAGGGAAGCTGAGGAGGAAGGAGGGAGAAGGGAAGTGGGTTATTCCTTTGTTGTGAGACTTCAGGGCATCTGAGTCTTGGGGTCCCAGCGAAGGTTTTGGGGAGACCAGAGTGAGGCAGGCACTGAAATTCCTGTCTGGTGGCAGCGATATCAGATCTAAGCTGGTAATTAAGCTTGGAAGTTTCATGCTAGCATCTTATGTTCTGAACTCTAAGGTTCAGATCTGAGTAGGAAAGCTATGACAGGGGATCTGCCTCCAGTCTGTCCTGAGGTTGGCACTCCTGGTTGTCTACACTGCAGTTAACACTCACAGCTGTCCCGTGTCATGAGCTATGAGACGTGCACAGCCTGTCTCATCTCTCTCCTATTCCCTGCATTCAGATCAGGCTGCTTCCTTCTCCATGTTGCCTGAGCACCAGTTAGGGGTGGGCATTGAGAGCACATGAGAGACCGTTGCCCCGCCCTCAGTTCTGATGCCTTGAGCTGCAGCAGGAGCAATTGCAGAAAAGTTTTTTGTTTAGTCCTAGCTGAAGCATACCCAGTGAGGTCTGGGGTTGCAGCGTGGTCATTGTGGTGGAGATGGAGTATGCTTACTGGAAATGGAGTGTTCAGAGAATTTTGTTGGTGGTCTCTACTAAACGTTTACTGATCATGTGCAAATAGCAATTTCCAGAGGCTTATAACGTGCCAAATTTGGGTGGATTTTCTCTGGTATAGCAAAAGGAACTTCTCTCACCTCAGTGTGATCTATCAGATAAGTTTCAGTCCCTGCTCGAAAGCATAGAGATGATACAGCTTCTCAGTGGAACAGCTGTACGAATTTTTTTAAACTGGGCAAGACAATGTATTTTCTCTTAACCTCATTCTGAGAGTGGTTAAATCGTGTTTGCTGAAAGGTGTATTCATATTAGTTATCTCGAGACACACAATTTCAGCCCTAATCATTAAAGTTTTTCAAAGTTATATACAACTTGCTTTAACCACCGGATAGATAGAGGAAGGGGTCCTGCAGTGCAGTACTATAAGCCAGTGGACTCTTAGCTTGAATGATATTTTCCTTCAATTCTTTCTGTAACCCAAGTATGACTTTTGATCAATAAATGATTGGGTCTTGCTCCCTTATCCATCAAAGCACTTTGGTTGCAAAGGTGCATAAGACTGACAGTGCTGCAAACCTAGTTCTGCTTTACACTATGGTAAGAAGATTGTCTGGCTCTCTGCAACATAGCTGATATGTGTTGTCATGTCTTGCTGAGCCTCGTTCTGCAGAGACTTGCTGAGTACTGTCAACTACGCTTCACTGGTTTAGGAAGAGAAGACTGTTTCTTCCTATGCACTTCTACTGTAGCTGCTGCTTATGTCTCCAAAAATCATGTTTTCCAGTTGCTCGAAGTACTGTTTCAATTTCAACCATTATCTTACCGTTTTTTACATCGCTAAAATGTAATGCTATATTATGTTAAACTTGTCTGTAATTGATCCCTGACAAGAAAAGTATATTAACCTAAACATCTTTGTAAGAGCATGCATTGTTCCTTTGATACCGCATCAGTATACAGAAGCCAGATAATTTGTATTGACTTAATATAAATGTTTTATCACAGATCTAAAGCAGGGGGCTCCTTACATTTGGGAAAAATTACTCTCTTCCCCCTTCTCCTCCCATAAAATGAGTTCAGCACTTCTATAGTAGCAGCTTCCACCTGACGATCCCAGTGCTCTTTGCAAATCTTATTTAAGACTTAAGTTTGTATTTAATAATACAAATATTACTATTGAGATTTCACAAATGGGGCTTACAAGTTAGTGACTTTTTGGGGGTCGTGCAAGAAGTTAATTCGTAGAACAAGGACCAGAACCAAGATCAGCTCACGCTCCATTTTGTGTGTTAAATAGAACTCGTACTAAGGGAGAAAGTGAGCCTTTGTTCCTTTCTAGTGTCTGGAGTCCACTACATCTGCAAGGAGACTTGGTCCTTCATTTCAAGTGCCAGAGCTGGTGCTTTTAGACTCTAGTTTCTGGCTTCAAACACTGTTGCCATCCCAAATGGAGTCAACTAAAATAAACACAAGGCTATTTGTCCTCTCAAGGAAAATTCAAAATGTGCAGATTTTTTAAAGAAGCTGCCCTTTTAAAATTCTTTGGAAATTTAGGATCATGTTCATTAAACAGAGTTTAACAGAGAAGGCTTGTTTCAAAGGGTCAGGAACATTGTGTATTAGGATATCTAAATTTTCAGAAAACATTTGGAGGAGGAGGCCAAAAAGCCTCTGATCAAACAGAAGCAGTTAAAATCCATGAGACTTATCAGATCTTTGGTGTCAAATGAAGAAGTTGCCCTGCCTAACTGGAGATGGTAAAGATTATAGCAGTTAAGATGGTTGCAGGAAATAACAGAGTGGGGAAGCCGGAGAAGGGAAGTTAACTGAGGCCATGGCTACACTTGCAAGTTGCAGCGCTGGTGAGGGGGTTACAGCGCTGCAGCTTAGCAGGTGTCTACACTTAAAAGCTCAGCCAGCGCTGCAACTCCCTGTTTGCAGCGCTGGCTGTACACCTGGCACTTTTTCCAAAAATGGAACAAATGTTGTCTATTTGATATGTTTGGTGAAACTGAAGAATCAAATGGCACAGCACAAATCGAAAACATGGTAATTTCCAATTATAAAATTTATATACAGTCAAAAGTAGCATGGCCTACCACTTCACTAATATTGAGTCTGTTTAGAAGCATTTAAACAATGTATTAAAATCTTGTTCCAATTCTCAGTAGCCTTTAGTGAATGTGAGGAGAAAATCTAAGTTCTATAGTTCCTCCAGACTAGTTCCAGACTTCAGTTAGTAAATGAGTATGTGCTGCAAAAAGGTTGCAGTCGGTTGACTGGTTGCTTTATTTGCGTCTCTGGGGCCTTCGGGTCTAATAATAAAAAACAAACAAACACACACAAATAATGAAACCTCATTTATAATGCCAATCCATAAGCAAGCTCCATGTTTCACCTTGTCTGAGGGACAGACAAAGGCCCAACTATTTGTTTCCAGGGTTTCTTAAACAGCTATTAACTAACACCCCAGGTAATGTAGGACTGTCTACACGTGTCTACACTTGTCCTACACTTACTGCAAAACGTGTGAAGACTGCTGTATTATGCTAGTAAAGAATGCTAACCTACTCCACGTCGCGAAGAAGGCATTGTAGCTGTGTGAAGCCAGGCCCGCTCACAGTGTTTGCCCGCCCAAGCGTGGGGGGGGAAGCCGTGAGTGGCATGCACTTCGGCGGCAGCTCTACTGGCCGCTGCTTCAATTCCCGCGGCATTCGGCAGCTAAGGACTTCCTCGGAGAGGACTTGAAGGACCTCACTCTGAAGAGCTGGACGTCTGCTACCTTCCCGTTGGCTGTCCCAACACTGCTTCGGCGCGGGTTGGCGCTGAGCGCCTGTTGAAGGGAGAAGCCTCCCAACATCATGCTATCTACGCGAAAGAAGTTTAGGTCAGTATAACTGTGAACCACTAGGAGTGGGATTCCCAACACGCCTGAGTGATGTGGCTTGTACTGTGCATAAAAGTTGTGTGGTAGCAGGAACGAAGGCTGTGAATCCTGGATAAGGGAGAAAAGGGGAAAGTTAAAAGGTTTGCTTTCCTTAGATATGGTTGATGTCGGTGCCTAGCCTGTCCAAAGGTTTAGGAAGGAGTAGGGCCATAAACTTGTGTGTTCTCCTCAACTACCGAGAACAAAGCTACTCAGAATGTTTCTGGAATTGTAAGTCTCTAAGGCAGATAGGTGTAGTCCCAGGTCTGGCAAGGGTTTCTGAGATTTACATAAAGAACCTATGCAACAGAATGTGGGGAGAGGGAAAAGGAGCGTGGGGCTGAGTATCATGCCAATATATTGCAAAGACAATCATTTCATTTTGTCTTTTTAAAATTTTTTTAATTACTATAAACACACTTTGAGGAAGAGTCCTCTGAGCCACTTTAATGACTGAGAAAATCAAGCACCTGTCAGGAAGATTTTCCTATTTTAACAACAAAGTGTGGTTGCTGCTATTGCTCATGTTCCTATATTAAGATGCATTATGGTTAAGTTCTGCAATGTGAGGAGCATTTGCCCTAATCCCACAAAGCCACTTAAACACATGCGTATATTAGCACACAGTGATCCCATGCTTCCTCAGGCACATTTTCTTATATTGATTCCAGTGGGAACTACCATTGGCTACATCCAAGGATGCAATGTTCATGTCATTCAACACTTTGTATCGGACAATATCCACAGTCATGATAATTTTGTGTAAGTGCTTTCTTGTCTCATGTTGCCATAGAGATTAGACAATGCCTGCAGCAAAAGTATTGCTCATTCTGGCAAGGTAGGACTTCAAATGTTCTCCTTGATTACTGGAAAGGAAAAATGAATGAATGGGGTTGAAAGAGATGAAAGGGAGAGAGAAGTTAAAAAACTTGGATAAAGGAAAGAACGGAAAGAAACATGTGAATCAGGAATCTCCTCTTCATCACCAAACATCATCACTCAGGAAGAGGTGCAACTTCCAGAAAAGCGATTTCAGGGATTTGGAAGTAGTGAGAGTGCAGGCAGAATTGGGTCCCCCTAAAGTCTGAAAAACGAGAAGAGTTATTATTTTTCTAAAGTCGCAAGCTTTGGAGTCTGCAATGCAGCATCTCCAGGAGGCGGAAGACATAAATGTAAATCACTGAAGGGGAAAAAAAATTCTTGATGGATTCAAAAATAATTTTCCTAAGTCATTGGACACGAGTGCCTGATTAAGAAAATCAAAGGCTTCTGATGGACAGTGTTAAAGCAAGGACAAAAATCAAAGGATCCGCAGATTTATGACAGTGGTAATACTCACATCTAGGAGAAAGAAATAATGAGAATTTGTGTCACTTTATTGTCCATTAATTGCTTCTAGATTGTTCAATTTTGTCAAACATTATCTGGAGGAACATATTCTTTCCATCCTGCCTCCATTATTTCACTTAGAAGAGCTTACCCTCTCCAGCAAATTGAATTTTGCTGCTAAAAAGATCGTAATATTGATGTTGGGCTTGTCATTGAATAGTAATTACACATTTTAGGCATTTAACTTGAAAGAAATGATTAATATTCTCTTAACAATTGAATCGATTGAATGTGTAAATCTGCCTTTTTCTCTACCATTTAGCAAGCTGATAACTGAAAACACATTGTTAAAGCCACAAGCTCCACCTTGTGTGTAAAAGAAGATTACAACACTGACTTACAGGTTGGTTAGATAGCTACATGTCATGTCACAGTAAAGTAGAAACCATGTTGACAGTGAAGGATTCTCGCTCCCACGAAAATGGGGATGTACAGTATGATTGGTATAATGCAAGGACACAGCAAGAACGATGATACGCGGTAAATTAATTGAGTTAGAAAGTCAGAAAATGCAGTTTTACACTAACAAGGCAAGTCCTTTCGTATAATGATAGTGAGTCAGTAAACAAAGTTGAAATCTACAGGATAATTAAAGGTTAGTGACAAATCACCAGTTGCCAGGGCCGCTCCAGGAGATTTTCAGGGGGCCATGGGGTATTCGGCGCGAGGCCCCCCGCCTCGGTGTAAAATATTGGCTCCGGGTGGCCCACCCGCAAAGAGTTTTCCAAGATCCCCTGAACGAGCGAAGACCTCGCTCCTTCCCAGGGGCCCGAAAACCTCATGGGATTGGGCAAGATTGCCACTAACCCCCCCACCGGGCGCCCCCTGCCCCTTGGGCCAGTTAAAGAGACATGAAAACTATTAAACTCTCAATTTTAAAAGGTATTTACTTCCTAAAGCACTCATGGTAACACCTAAGGCTAATTCAAACAGTGCTGTGTATAGTTTAGGTACAAGTTCTGTCCAGTTGTTGTTGTGGGAAGTAATGTAAAGATGAGGCGATACGTGATGGTTAATGTTATTTCATCCGAGCTCTTAACACATTAAAAAATAGGGCATTCACTCTGTCGAGATTCCCTCAACAATTGATCATTGAAAAAGAACTGAGCTATATTTTTGGTAATCATTATAAATTGTTGCATCCCTAATAATTTACTGATGAGAGAATTCAAAGGGTGTGGAGGTCAGTTTAAAATGTAAAAACTTATGGAGCGTCTGCTTTGTTGCATGAGATTCTCCAAGACACTCTCTCAACATAAACAGTGGTTTCCAGTTCCCCTCTCTCTCCAAACTCGAGGCAAAGACAAGCTTCCAGTGAAGATGCTGGGCACAGTAGAATGCCCCTTTTTACCCTCCCCCCTCCCCCAGCAATATTTAGAACTTTTGGAGGAGGGCAAGAGACCTAACACCCTCTCTGTAACAGATCTGGAACGGGAAGCTAAACAGGCTGTCCCCTAGCATCTTCAAGGGAAGACTGATGCTAAGCTCCTCTCCTCCTGACAATGTACAGGCCAGGTAGAAGGACCCAGCAGCCTATCTTTTCCGCCTTGGTTGCTCTCATATAAATGTACACTGCTCTGGGCAATTCCTCTTGATTTCCACCAAGAGTTTATTTCACACCAAATGCTAACTTGTGAGGAAGAAGGATTTGTATTTCTCAGGAATACTTTTTATGGAAGAGGGGAAACAGGCAGACCTAGGGGTTGGAAAAAAAAACTCTGCAGAGGTAAGGAGAGGGTGACATGAATCCTGATCCCATTGGGAAGGAGGCTAAGGAACCATGTCCCAATGTGGTAGAGGGAAAGGTAGATGGAATTTTTGATTGAAATGGGAATGTATCAATTTAAGGGAAGGGGGACTTCAGGATAGGTAAGTGTTGGTCCGTTTATTTCTTGTCCAAATGAGTTAATTATGTTACAAATGGCTACACCATTGTCATAAATTGCAACTACATAGTAATTACAGAGTAAGCAGATCAAAAGTAATGACCAACTACTTATATGGAAGAAAAACAATCCAATGGTAGTCATCTTGTAATAGTGGTAATTACGCTTTGCTACATAGTAAATAGTGGTTGATGAAGGCTGGGACAATTACAATGTTATGTAAACAAGGTGCAGTTAAGCTAGTCATATTCTTGATGTTTACCCCATTGGAACTGCCTGCCTTCCTTGGAGATTAGCACATGGCCTCTTGAAAATACAGCGGTACATAACTTTCCAGACAGAAAGAAAAACACTTCCAAACCCAAGAGTCTTCGCATAGGGCAAGCAAGCACCTAATCTGCAACTCAGGGCCTGGGTACACTGGAGCAAAATGGGACGAGGTGCTCTGTGGGATAGCTGCCCACAGTGCACCACTCACAACAGCGCTGCAACTGGTGCAAGTGTGGACACACTGCAGCGCTGGCCGTACACAGCTGTACGAGCACAACTGTAACTACCAGCGCTGCAAAACTGCCAGTGTAGCCACAGCCTGAGGCTTAAACCAGGATTGTAGATGCACCGGTCTCTCATATGCCAGGTATGATGCAGAGCCCTCCAGAATGGTAGCAAAGAACTGACGTTTATGGCAGTCATCTTTTGCCACCTATCCAACTATTATATCACTGACAATATAAATATTTTGTGTTTTACTTTTCTTCATCTAAATAGTACAGTACCTAACTGTAAACATTGTGCTTTATCTTGGGGTTTGTTTGTTTTTCATGTCAAGAAAGACAATGCAACAATCTTTCACTCCATCAGTCACTCCTCTAGCTCTGCATTGGAATCATAAATGTGCCTCCAACCAAAGGCTTTCACAGCCTTGCCTCCCTGCCTGCTGGCCCAACCCTAGCAATCCTCCCTTTTGCTTTTATATGCTAGGAAAGCTACCACACACTGCAGTGATTACTATGGGACTATGCCAGGGGGCAAATGAAGATCACGAGCATGGTGGGGAAAGACACTTTTCACATGTCCCGCCACACAGGGAGAGCTTTAGGTCTGAGCAACTCATCAGTGTTCTAACAACTCATTTCTCAAATGCTTTTCTCAAAACTACAATCAGATCCAAATCTTAACGGCTGCTATAATTTATGGATTTCCCTGTGATAGATTCCTTTATTTTGAATAGAAATTCTCCCTAACTTAAGTGTGTGTGTGTGTTTGATTTCTAAGTCTTGGGAAGATGGAAAAGTTTGTGTAGCCCTTTTCTAACTGCAGTATCAGAAAAAAATGGGTCCTGGATAGGTCTGATAAGTGTGCATTCTTCTGCAGGAGTACGTCATTGAAGTAGGGGAACTGTCCCTGTGTTAGGCAGCCTGAGAATGAAAAATTGAAGAGGTTGGCCTATATTTTTTGCGTATTTGTTGATGAGAAGCAAGGGAGCCAGGCTTCAGGTAGCATGTTCCACCATCTTGACACCTCACTTATGAACTAGGAAGATATTTTACAGGGAAGGCTCCTGGTGCAGCTGGAGTTTGTAGTCATTTAGGCTGCACGGTGAGGTTAGAAAGGAGGCGATGAAATGATATTGAACAGCAGTGCAATTCTACTGGGGCAAGATAAGTCACCACAGCACTCTCGCCTTTTCGTATAACAATAACCTCTGCTCATCTCTTCTCCTTACCCAGTAACCCCTTTTCACCCCAGTATTGAACCTGTTACTTGAATGAAATGAGTTTAAGTAGTCTCAGGTCAGTTCTTAATGGATGGTAATTCAAATGATGAGACCTAATTTGGTATGAATTATTGTAACCAGCTGTCTTTACCCAGGAGAGCTTCAAAGCACATCTAACAGACTGTGTCTTTCAGTTTGAGAGCGATTGGATGTTATCAGCCTGTCTGGGTGTGAGGGGCTTCCCATTGTAATTCTTCCCTTTTTAACTTCACTTTACTGGTTACTCTGTAGCTTTCATGCTAGCCAAAAATATAATTCAATATAAAGGTGTTAGCAGCTTTAAAACTAGTCTTGGACAACACCTAACAACCTCTATTAAATTGACCATGGATATTGACATGAATGATGCTAGTGCTAATGGGCTCACTAAGGTACAAATGACCTGACAAAGTATCTGTGCCTGCTGTCATGCAAGTATTTGATACAAGACTCCTTTCATCCTATGACTTTAGGGAGAAAATGGGCCTTTCTTCAAGATTTAAACTATGATTTAACTTCTCTTACTAGTGCCAACAAAAGGGATTAGTACCCCCCTTCAGTATCAAACAAAAACAAAGCCCTATGTTGCATGCTGTGCCTGATTCAAAGCTACCTAAGAGCAGCTAGTGTTGTTATACAGGCTAATGTTCAATTTTCCGTTGTGCTGTCTATTGCTTCCCCCCCCCCCCAAAAAAAGTCTCTGTCTAGATATTTGTAATGTAACTAAATGCCCACTCCAGTTTATCCATGCATGCCTTTAGTTGAAGGGATAATTTGTGTAGAGATTTAGAAAATCTTCTGAAAGAGTTGTTTTAACACCAGGGAGTTTTCTTCATTTTGTGTGCTGGTAAATGCATTTTCCTCTAGACTGCATGCACAGATTTTAATCTGCTGTAATGTTCTGGGTTTCAGCCATTTCCTTGCTGCAAATGAATAATGAATGAGCTGTGGTTTGAAAGCTAATGGTTCACGATGAAATCAGAAGCTCATTGCAAGTTGGGTAATATTCATTTGTCATCTCCATGGAAACATCTGTTTATCAAGACACTGCAGTTTAAGACTGTAACAAGAAAGTAACCAATTGCTGTAACTTAAGGTCTTTTGTTATAAAACAGATTTAACAAAGTATAGAGCTAAAAAGTGCACCATTATATTTTCAGTGGAGCAGCTTTTTCCAAAAATGGACAAATGTTTGGTCTAGTTTGATATTGTTTGTGAAACTGAAGAATCCAAAATTGGCACAGCACAATCGAAAACATGGTATTCCAATTATAAAATTACTATACAGTATTCAAAAGTAGCAGTGGCCTACCACCTTCACTATATTGAGTATGTTTAGAGCCATTTAACAATGTATTAAATTCTTGTTCAATTTCTCAGTAGCTAGGGTGAACATGTGAGAGAAAATACTAATTTCTAAGTTCTCTCCAGACTAGTTCCAGACTTCAGTTAGTAGAAAATGAGTAGTGTGCTGCAAAAGGTGCAGTCTTGTGACTGGGTTGCTTTATTTTTTCCTCTCTGGGGCGTTCTGTTCTAATAATTAAAAAACAAACAAACACACACACAAATAATGAAACCTCATTTAATATGCCAATCCATAGCAAGCTCCATGTTTCACTTGTCTGAGGACAGAGCAAAGGCCCCAATCTATTTGTTCCAGGGTTCTTAACAGCTTATTAACTACACCCAGGTATGTAGGACTTGTCTACACTTGTCTACACTTGTCTACACTTACTGCACGTGTGAAGACTGCTGTAATGCTTAGTAAAGATGCTACCTACTCCACCTCGCCGAGAGGCAGTAGCTGTGTTGAAGGCAGGGCCGGCTCCAGTGTTTTTGCCGCCCCAAGCGGTGGGGGGGAAGCCGTGATTGGCAGCACTTCGGCGGCAGCTCTACTGCCGCTGCTTCATTCTCCGGCGGCAATTCGGCAGCAGGGCCTTTCCTCGGAGAGGGACTGAGGGACCCACTCTGAAGAGCTGGACGTGCTGCTCCTTCCCGTTGGCTGTCCCAAGCACCTGCTTGCTGCGCTGGTGCCTGGAGCTGGCCTGGTTGAAGGGAGAAGCCCTCCCAACATCATGCTATCTACGCGAGAAGTTAGGTCAGTATAACTGTGACACTCAGGAGTGTGGATTTCCCACACCCTGAGTGATGTGGTTGTACTGGCATAAGTTTGTTGTGTAGACCAGGACTAAGGCTGTGAACCTGGAAAGGGAGAAAAGGGGAAAGTTAAAAGGGTTTGCTTTCCTTAGATATGGTTGATGTCTGTGCTAGCCTGTCAAGGTTTAGGAAGGAGTTAGGGCTAAACTTGTGTGTCTCCTCACTACCGAGGAACAAAGCTAGCTCAGGGATTTCTGGGAATTGTAGTCCTCTAAGGCAGATAGGTTTGTAGTCTCAGGTCCTGGCAAGGGTTCTGAGATTTACATAAAGAACCTACTGTCACAGAATGTGGGGAGAGTGGAAAGGAGCTGTGGTGCTGAGGTATGTCTCATGCAAATTATTGGCAAGACAATCATTTCATTTTGTCTTTTTAAAATTTTTTTTATTTATATAAACTCACTTTGAGGAAGAGTCCTCTGAGCCACTTGTAAATGGACTGAGAAATCAAGCACCTGTCAGGAGATTTTTCTATTTTTACAACAGTGTGGTTTGCTGCTATTTGCTTTCTGTTCTATATTAATATGCATTATGGGTTCAGTTCTGCAATGTGATGAGCATTTTTGCCCTAATCCCACAAAGCACTTAAACACATGCTTATATTTTAGCACATCAGTGATCCCATTGACTTCCTCAGGGCACCATTTCTTATATTGATTCCAGTGGGACTACTCATTGGCTACATCCAAGATGCATGTTCATTCATTCACACATTTGTATCTGGATCAATATCCACAGGTCATGATAATTTTTGTTGTAGTGCTTCTTGTCTCATGTTGCCATAGAGATAGAAGATGCTGCACAAAGATATTGCTCATTCTGGCAGGTAGGGACTTCAATGTTCTCCTTGATTAACTTGAAAAGGAAAATGAATGATGGGGGTTTGAAGAGATGAAAGGGAGAGGAGAAGTTAAAAATACTGGATAAGAGGAGAGAATGAAGTGAAAGAAAAAATGTGAATCATGAATCTCCTCTCTCATCACCACTCATCACTCAGGAATGAGTGCAACTTCCAGAAAAGCGAGTTCAGGGATTTGGAAGTAGTGAGAGTGACAGGCAGAATTTGGGTCCCCTAAAGTCTGAAAACGAGAGAGTTATTATTTTTCTAAAGTCGTCAAGCTTGGAGTTCTGCAATGCACATCTCCAGGAGGCGGGAAGACATAATTTAAATCACTGAAGGGGAAAAAATTCTTGATGGGATTTCAAAATAATTTTTCCTAGTCTCATCTGGACAGAAGGGTGCTGATTATGAAATCAAGGCTTCTTGGATGGACAGTGTAAAGCAATGACAAATCAGAGGATCCTCAGAATTTATTGACAGTGTAGATTACTCACACTAGGAGAAGGAAAATAATGAGAAGTTTGTGTCACTTATTTGTCAATTAATTGCTTCTAGATTGTTTCAATTTTTCAAACATTATCTGGAGGAACATTATTCCTTTTCCTCCTGTCCTCATTATTTCACTTAGAGACTTACCCTCTCCAGCAAATTGAATTTTTGCTGTGCTAAAAAGATCTGTAATATTTGTATGTTGTGGCTTGTTCATTAAATAATTTACAACATTTTAGGCATTTAACTTGAAATGATTGATGTGTAATATTCTCTTACCATTGAAATGATTGATGTGTACTCTGCTTTTTCTCTTACCATTTTAGCAAGCTGAATAACTGAAACACATTTGTTAAGCCACAGCTCCACCTTGTGTGTAAATAGAAGATTACAACACTGACTACAGGTTAGGTAGATAGCTACATTTCATGTTCACAGTAAATTAGAAACCATGTGACAAGTAAGGATTTCTCGCTCCCACATAATTGGATGTACAGTATGAGTGTATATGCAGGATCACAGCAAGAACGATGATACTGCGGTAAATATTTGAGTTCTAGAAGTCAGAAAATCAGTTCACACTAAACAGGGCAAGTCTTTCGTATAATTGATAGTGAGTCAGTAAAACAGAATTTGAAATCTACATGGGATAATTAAAGGTTTAGTGACATCCCAGTTGCAGGGCCGCCCAGAGGATTCAGGGGGCCTGGGGTCTTCGGCGGCGAGGCCCCCCCCGCTTCGGTGGTAATTTGGCTCCGGGGGCCCAGACCCTGCAAGAGTTTTCCAGATCCCCTGAAGCGAGCGAAGGACCTCGCTCCAGGGGCCCCGAAAAACTCTCATGGGGATCTGGGGCAAATTGCCCCACTTACACCCCCCCCCCCCGGGCGGCCCTGCCCCATTGGGCCAGTTTAAAGAGACATGAAACTATTTAAACTCTTCATTTTAAAAAAGGTATTTACTTTCCTAAGCACTCATGGTAACACTATAGCTAATTCAACAGTGCTGTGTATAGTTAGGGTGACAGTTCTGTCTCAGTTGTTGTTGTGTGAAGTAATGTTAAAGATGAGGCGATACGTGATGGTTAATGTTATGTGTCTATCCGAGCCTCTTAACAAACATTAAAAATAGTGCATTCACTCTGTCTAGATTTCCCTACAACACTTGGATCATTGAAAAAAGAACTGATGCTATATTTTTGGTAATCATTATTAATATTTGTTGCATCCCTAATAATTACTGATGAGAGAGTTCAAAAGGTGTGTGGAGGTTCAGTTAAAATGTAAACTTTGGAGCGTCTGCTTGTTGCATGAGATTCTCCAAGACACTCTTCTCAACAAAACAGTGGTTTCCAGTTCCCCTCTCTCTCCACTCTGATGGCAGACAAGCTTCCAGTGAGAGATGCTGTGCCACATGATGCCCCTTTTACCCCTCCCCCTCCCAGCAATAGTTTTTAGAATCTTTTGGGAGGAGGGAAAGAGACCTAGATTCACCCTCTCTGGGTATGACAGATCTGGAACGGGGAAGCTTAAACAGCTGTCCCCCTAGCATCTTCAAGGGAAGACTGATGCCTAAGCTCCTGCTCCTCCTGACATGTACGGCCAGGTAGAAGGACCCAGCAGCCTATCTTTTCTGCCTTGGTTGCTCTCATATAAATGTAGCACTGCTCTGGGGCAATTCTCTTTGAGTTTCCACCAAGAGTTTATTCCACACCAAATTGCTAATCTTGTGAGGAGAGAAGGATTTTGTATGTTCTCAGGATACTTTTTATGGAAGAGGGGGAAACAGGCAGACCCCTAGTGACTTCTGCAGAGGTAGGAGAGGGTTACATGGAGATCCTGATCCCATTGGAAGGAGGGCTAAGGAACCATGTCCACAAATGTGGTAAGGGAGGTAGATGGGAATTTTTTGAGTTGAATGGAATGTATCCAATTTAAGGGAAGGGGGGACTTCAGGGATAGGTAAGTGTTGGTCTGTTTATTTCTTGTCCAAATGATTTAATTTATGTTACAAATGGCTACACATTGTCAGTAATTGCAACTACATAGTAATTACAGAGTAAGTAGATCAAAAAGTAATTACCACCTAACTTATATGGAGAAAAACAATCATGTAGTCATCTTGTAATAGTGTGTAATTACGCTTTTGCTACATAGTAAATATGGTGTGATTGAATGGCTGGACATTACAATGTTATGTAAACAAGGTGCAGTTAAGCTATTCATATTCTTGATGTTACCCCATTGACTGCTCTGCCTTCTTTGGAGATTTAGCACATGGCCTTGAAAATACAGCTGTACATAACTGTTCCAGGACAGAAATTGAAAAAACACTTCCAAACCCAAGAGTCTTCTGCAGTATGTGGCAAGCAAGCACCTAAATCTTGCACTCAGGGCTTGGCTACACTGGAGAGTTGCAACGCTGGTGAAGGGGTTACAGCGCTGCAACTCACTCTGTGTACACACTTACAAAGCCCAGCCAGCGCTGCAACTCCCTGGCTGCAGCGCTGGCTGTACACTGGTCTGACTGGGGTGTAAGCGATTCCAGCGGGGTAGATGCAGCGCTGCCATCAGTGTGGACACACAGAGCCTGTTATTGAACTCAGGTATTGGGAGGAATCCCAGCATGACTTCTTTGGCCACTCGCTCATCTCACACTCCACTGCCCTGGCCTCAGGTGACCTCGCTTAAATGCCCCCGGGAATTTAAAAATTCTTCTTCTGTTGCTCAAGGCCAGCGTGGAATGCAATCAATCAAATCACTGACCATGCCTCCCACGCCCACAAATGAGCCCAAGCTGGACAATGGCGACTGCAGGACCTCAATCAGTGGTTTGGGTGAGGAAGCTGTGCAGGTACAGCTTGTGCTCCACCGTATAGAAATTACGATATCATTGGGCAGATATCAATAGCCTTGCTGCAAAAGGGGCCATAGACGGAGCAGTCGTCTGCAGTGCAGGGTTAAAGTAAGAAGCTGTGGGAGGTGTTTATTGCAAAGCCGTGAGGGAAACCGCGCTCAGGTGCTGCCCTGCACGCCTGCGCTTTACAAAGCGACTGGATCAGAATACTGGGGTGACCCAAACTGCAAATCCGAGACCACGATGCAGTTCAGAGCTGGGAGAGGAGGGGGAGGGGTGTGGAGGAACCAGAGACTAGTCTGGGGTGGTGGAGAGATACGCCAGAAGTCCCAGAGAGGCATGCAGCCAGGGCTCTTCTTAAATTGTTCCTTAATGAGGAAGCTAGCCATTTGCAGCAGCTTGGAACTTGTTGGTGAAAAGAAGAGAGAGTGTAATCCGTAAGCACTTTTTAAAAATGTTTTGAGAGAGGAGGGGGGCATTATGGCTGCCGAGTGCAATGGATGCATGCTAGATGTGGATACCATTGTTGGTCTATCCATTTTTCTTTGCGGTAATCAACCTCTGTAATCTCTGGCAAAGTTCTGCCAAGCATGGCAATGTGCTGCGCAAGTTTTATAGGAGACTACCGTGTCCTGTCCAGTCAGGCAACCGTCCCGCACCACTTGCTGAGATGGGGTGGGGACCGATTGCGCACACAGGCAATGCGCATAGGGACCAGGCGGAATCCACATTGCTGGAAGAAGACGCTCCGCTCTTCCCAGCGACCGCGGACAGGGATATATCTGGAAGGATAAAAGTCTGTTGAAATGTAGAGGAATATTGAATTCAGTGGTCTTTCCCCCGCTGCTCCTCTGCCTTTCCTCAAGCACAAAAACCCATGAAGCCCGACTCACCTACAGGTAGCTACCATTCACAGGGGAGTGCAGCAGAAACAATTGATTCATAGTGAGATCCCTAGTACTCACATGTCCTTCTGCTGTTGCTTCTCTGTGCTATGTTAGTATGTGTGAATGATGCTAATCAGAGAGAGTCGACAAACTCCTCCAACCTTGATTATAAACATGCAGCATCTTAATAACTGTTCGGTTTCTGTTTCCTTTTTTAAAGTGACCTCGGAATACTATGGTCTAAACAGTTGCAGGAAGAGACTCCAGAACTTGAGAAAGGAGTAAAGGAGAACCAAGAGGAGTTGGTGAATAGCAGTTATGAATCAGTACCAGCGACAGCAAGAAGAGCAAGGCTGGAGAGACAAAACGCCCATGGAGGCAAACAGAAAGAGGAAAAAAGAATGGAAAGAAGAAAACCACAACAGCTTCTATACTCCTGGGCGCCAAACAGAATGAAGCGTCACTGGCAGCCATGCGGCAGAGCTACACTGTGCTCACACCAATCCCAAAGTCCTCCTTTGCCCAGTGTTTGCTCATACTCCCTTCCCAGTATCCTGCTTCTACCACATCAGCTGCCCCCAATCCTTGTACACCTACCAGCCCTGAGAACACGACCTTACGCCTTTGCACTAACCCCTCAACCATGCAGCATAGTAATGCCGAAGTGCTGCAGGCATTGCAGAGATTCAGCCAGGGACATAGTCAAACATGCTGATGTCAGTTCATTCACCTACCCCCCCCCCCAACCTTTTATGTAATGTACTTTAATGAAAGGATTTCTTGCTTTTAAACAGTTTTATTATGCAGAAGAGAAAATACTGCACCCCATAGGGAAAATCTTATGCGCCTGCACTGAACCCAGTGCACAGCACAAATTACCGTTGGCTTTCAGCCTCAAATTGCTCCATAAACGGCATCCCTAATCTTGAAGCCTGTGCTAGGCTCTCTAGTAGGCTTTGGTGTGCAATCAGCCTCCAGCGTTGAACTCGGAGTCATTCTCACTGAAATTTTTTACCCCTTCCTTCACAAGATTATGGAGGGTAAGCCCGGATAATAATGCAGGGACTGGCTGCGTTCCCCAAGTCTAGCTTCCAATAGAGGAACCAGGCCTTTAAAACGCCGAAGCACACTCCACAGTCATTCTGCACGCGGCTCAGCTGTAGTCTGAACCGGTTTCTGTCTCCTGTCAACTTCCTGTGTGGCTTTATCATGAGCAAGGCAGTAAGGGGTAGCGGGCTCCAAGATCACAATGGCATTTCGACGTCCCCTACTGTGATTTTTTCGGTCTGGAAAAAGTCCAGCCGCACTTCCTGAAAAGGCATGTTCCGAAATGCGGATATGCCCTCTCAGGCCAGCCTGTGTAAAATGCATGAAAGCCACGGTGATCACAAGCGCCTGGAAATCAAAAGAGGAATCACCTACCTCTTCAAATTCATTGTACTCACCGGATGCTGCGCTGGGGTGGGGCCAACTATGGGAATAATGCTCACATCTATCGCCCCCACCCAGTATAGGGAACCACATTCCTGGGGGTGCAACAGCGCACCAGAATGCTGTTCCCTGCCACGATTCCTCCAAAAGGGGCCCAGAAGTCATGGTTCTTTCTTATCCAGGATGAGCGACTTAATGGCCCTGGCAAACTTGCATCAACCACTATTCTTCCAGAGGTACCGATGTAGTTCCACTCGCCAACGTGGAAAGTTCTGCCGGCACCATCGATCTCAGACTTCGGGCATAGAGCTGTCTGACACACGTTGCCATCGCTTCCTCAGTACTCGTCGCCATATGCCACACACGCCTTAGGCTGCCAGCTCGTTAGCAACCGAGCGGCAGGCCAGGAGTAGTTGGGCGGGGCTCCAAAGACATCGAGGCTGGGCGAGGACCAAGTCCAAAGACTAGACAAAGTCGCAGTGCCATTAAGTACATCCACAGTCTAGGACATTTATGTTTCCTCTTGCATCAGCCAGCTGCCAAATACGATTTATCTGACAGCCACATAGGTACATATGCATCAGGGACAAACTGTGATCCCACGCCACCTCCAGGAGTGGGAGTGCACCACCATGGCTGCAAAGCGACGCGCTTTGAGCTGGCTTCGATCCGCTGAGGCCCAAAGGAGGCGGCGACGTTATCCCAATTGACTCCGCTAACATAGGAGCAAACTTTACATCCTATGTCTACCTGCCGCGAAAGGGTGAATCTATATAGCGATATTTAGTTGTAGACACAATCGCGGTCGCAGCGTGAATCTAGTCTGGACGCCCTCACTGTCTTATCATCATTGGAGGCATGTACGGATACGGACGTCTCTCACAACTGTCACGTGTAGGGGCCAGTAAGGATGAATCTTCACAATCCTGCCAAGCCGCTTCGATGAGCTAGGTGACAGTTCTCCGTGCTCACAAAGTCTTCTTAGTACAGACTACTCGGGCTCGGCAGAGTATCTCAGTCCACGAATGAAGAACTGCTGGGACTGGCCAGATGGCACATCACAAACTGGCACGAACTGGCGTGGTAGGGAACCGAGTGCAGACAGGCGAAGGTGATCCTCGGGCTACAACCTTGGAAGACCGTCGACATAGTCCGCACACACCATTGCCGGTCCCATTCCACAACACAACATTCAGGAAGACGAGGTGCATCTGGTGGGATTAGCTGCCAGAAGTATCACGCCACAATGGGAAAGCAGGTGCGTCGTGGATAAAGCATGCTCGCACCTGAATGTATAACTCACCAACATAGCTGCTGGCCCAAACTGCTCTGCAGAATTGCGCTGCGGCCTAAGACAGCCTTGGGCAAGTGTGGAGGGCTCACAGAGTAAGCCTTGCTGAGTGTGGTGGCCTCACACTACGAGCCGCATGCTGCTTCAACAAGCAGCTGTACGAACACAGCTGTAACTCCCAGCGCTGCACATTTCCAAGTGTAGCCAAGCCCTGAGTCACTGGTGGACTTGCTGAAAATTATTGGTTGTAAGTGGTTGTTCTTACTGTTCTAGTACCCCCTGGTGTCCGAGTGCTATGTTGCAGGGGCCTTTGCCTCAAATGCCCTTGGTGGTCACTTCTGTGGCCCTATGAGGTCCTGTCTATATCTGCATCTTGTCTGGCCTGGCCATCTGATCAGGTTGCTTAACTGGGATAACAAAGGTCCAGTTATAAATCTAGATAAATATCCAAACTAATAATTCTTCTGCACCTCATGGGTTACTCTATATTCTTCTGCTTTTGCCCCTACTCCTGAGACCTGCAGAGTTCTTCGTATGCTGCTGCTGTTGCTTCCCCAGCAGCAATTCCCCACTGCCTCCCTTCCTCAGGGACTGTGGCAGTTTACCTCAGTGGTCTCCCCTACTCCTTAGGGCCTATCTCCATCCACCCACCTGGATCCTAGCCTGTTCTTTGTGAGTCTCTTCAAGCCTGGCTTCCCTGTGCCTTTCCCAGAGAAAAAACTCCCTTTGCTCCTCTCCTGGGTCTCCTCCCCCAGACTAAGTTCACAGCTTACTTCAAGTATCAGAGGGGTAGCTGTGTTAGTCTGAATCTGTAAAAGCAGCAGAGAATCCTGTGGCACCTTATAGACTAACGTACGTTTTGGAGCATGAGCTTTCATGGGTGAATACTTCAAGTAGTTCTCTCTCTGATCTCCTGCAGTCAGGAGTCAATCATTAGAATTAAAGCATCATCATACTCAGCTGGGGGATAGCTGTCTGGTCACAGGCAAGGCTGAGCCGAGCTTGCTTTAAAGGTCTAGCCAGTCTGTGAAATGATAAAGTAACAAAAGACCTAATTTTCAGTGATTGAAGTCAACAGAAGTTTTGCCATTGACTTCTGTGGGAGCAGAATCTGACACTAGGAGTATATCATTGCTCCTGCTAGCACTCAACAAGGAGTTTAGCAGATTTTGTAAGGGGCAAAATCCTCTACAATGTCAGTAAAACTGTATCTTTGGCATTTCCAGTTCTAGGATTGATGGAGTGATTATTACTATTGCAAAAACCTATAGTTCAGGAGAATTTAAAATTTGAGGAGTGGAGCTCTGCTCTGTTCCAGACTTAGGAGGATCTGGGGAAGGTGCCAAAGTTAGCAGAGCAAGTGGCCTCACCATGCTGTGCTCTGCTGCCTCCTTCCTGCATATTCCGTCCTATCCTCTGTGACTCCATCCCCAGCCTTCTCATCTGAACCTGCTAGGCACCCCCAGAGAACATAGATAAACTTCCATTGACCTGGAGTTTGTTATTCCAGAGTCCTGACCAAATGCCAGAGAACTCTGTACTGTTGTGGGAAGATCTTTAATAACTACAAGTGGGATAGACCCAGGTTATTTCTTGTACAAGAATTCCAACATCAGTGTCCACTAATTATTCTGGTTCTGGGTTCTGCCTCTTTGTGGGGAGATGTGCAACTCTCAAAGCAGCACCCTGGAACCCTCATATGCACCACTATCAGAATTAATACTGTTGTACAAAATATGCCTTGTGAGGTATCATTTTAAAAATCTTGATCTTTTGAATATCCTGTTGGATTGTATATGCTGTCATTTTATGTGAAGTTTATGAAGTTTTGCTATATGTGTGTTACAGAAATATGTTGTGAGGTTGGGAACACCCACAACCAGTCTTTCAGGTACAGCAATGGAGTAGCCAGACAGCGGTTAATGGCTCATCAACACCCATTAAGGAAAGAATCCACTGTCCCAGAAACTATATACAATGGAGACTTCTCAGAGATAACACATATACAGTGGAGACTGCTTGACCAATGAGGATTTCCTGATCCTCATGTCACAGCAAAAGATGGTTTCAGTAAGCTGGAAGAAACTATAAAAGAGGGGAAGTGACACTATCACTTGGCCTCACTCCCCCCGCCCCCCGATTCAACACCTGGGCAAATGCCTGGAGGACAAAGACTTTGAACTGGGGGCGGGTGGTCTCAGGTTGGGAAAGAGTCCCAGCTTGTGTATTGAGGATCTGAGACATGTTTGTGCCATCTGTCAGGCTGACACACTGCTTGATTCAAATCCTGTTTAGTTTGTAGAATTCAGACTGCAAATTCATTTTTATTTCTTAGGTAACCAACTTTGATCTCGATGCCTACTACTTATAATCACTTTCTGTAGTTGATAAATCGGTTTTATGTTTTACCCAAAACTGTGTTTTGGTTGAAGTACTTGAGAAATCTCAGCTCAGTTTACAAAGGCTAGTGTGTGTCCTTTTCCCATTGAGAGAGGGATGGACTGGGTAATTAACTTATACTAGCCAGACTTCTGAGCAGTGCAAGACAGTAGAGTTCTGGGTACAAAGCTTGGAGGAATTGGCTGGAGCCTCTCTATTGATGGTTCATGAATGGCTGGGAGATCATTCATGTAACACAGTTGGGTGTGTCCCTGCCAGTGGATGTCTGTATAAGTGCAGTACCTGCCAGAGGTATGTGGCTTGTCACAGCATCACAGGTTGTGAGGGACACCCCAGGTTGGTGGGACAGAAGACTCAGCAGTCCCACAGTCCAGATTGCACCCTGGAAACCTCATTACAGGAAGATAGCTACCTATTTGGATCACATTCACCACTTGCTGTGACATTTTTGTTTTTTCTTTTGATGTCTCTGACCCAGTTGCTGACTAGGTGCCACCCTGCTAAGGTTGTGATGTCTTACATGATCTCAACCCAGTGTAGTGTGGCTTATAGGCATTACCTTTTCTGAGATTCAGTTGCATCCTGAAAACCTTTGAAGTTGGGGCCTGAAGCAAGTCCCCTTGACTTTAGTGGAAGTAGGATTGAGCATGTAGTGCCTGAGACACACTGCTGCTTTCAGTATTTATCAGACTAGTAGAAGCATTATTGTGTTAAACACACAGCAGGGCAATGTTAAAGTTGAAATTACTTTTGGTATTTTTTTTTTCACAACATGGTGCCATCTTTATCTCTCTAGTGTACTTGAACGCAGCGCCTGCATGAATTACAAACTCAACAAATTCTGCTAAACTGTGTAGCCTAACATCATGTTTATCACATCATCCCCCAAGAGGTGAGGGATCACACAAGTGAATCACTGTGAATTTAGGTCTGTTAGCCTTGTGTTGATTGTAGCTAACAGAATCAGAACACAGACAATATTTATAAACAAAATAATCTGAAGCTGTGCAAGAACAGATAGTGAATTGCATAACTGCTAGGACCTCCAGTTCAACCATTAGTTAGCCAGCTACTGTACTTTAAGACATACTGCAAGACTGGTGAGAATCTTGGAGTTTTCTTCAAGCCGATTATGCCGCAGACCTTTTTTTTTTTTTTTGAATGCACATAATATGCAAATGCTTCTATCTAGTACTCCTGGTACAACTGGCATGAATAAGAAATGCTGCTCTGATAGCGGGTGTATGCCTGTAAAAATGTACATATGTACTGTTATGCCTGAATGAAGCCTTAAGCCTATGATTCTGGCAGGGAAAGTTTTAAGTGAACTTCACAGTCAGGACCGGCGCTAGGGGTTTTAGCGCCCTAGGCGCACGGCAATTTCGCCGCCCCGTGCGCTGGTCCCGCGGCTCCAGTGGAGCTGCTGCAGTCGTGGCTGCGGACAGTCGGCTGCTCCCGTGGCTCTGGTGGAGCTGCTGCAGGTGTGTCTGCNGAGTTGGAGAGCAAGCCCACCTCACAGTCATTCTGCAGTGGGCCCAGCTCCCCACTCTGGGCATTGCAGCTAGGTGCACTGGGTAATAGTGCCACTCAGGTTTGGACTGTCTTCCCCTCTATAGATGGAGATATAGTGGCAGATGCCCTAGTTTAAAATGCCACTTAGTTCGGAAGCCTAATCAAATATGTTTTTACAGCCATTTCCAAGATTTCACTGACTTTATTCAAATTCATGATGTACGTGACCTCAGTGACAAAATCGTAGCCTTAACCATGATGCTCCCAAATTCCTGTGACATCACTTCTGTTTCTACATTTTCTTCTAAACTATATTACAGCTGCTACTAAAATGATCCAAAAGTATGTAGAAGAGGATGAATTTTCTAGTAGTGTGTTAACCTTGCATGCTGTGCTGTTCACTTGTAACATCAATGAACATGTGATTATCAGCACAATGATGAATGCAGTAGTATTACATACTATGCCAAGTTTTTCTTAACCAGCATTTAACTAGAATAATATACTTTATACCCTTAAAATTATCTGCTTTTAAGAAAGGAGCTATTTTTCTGATGAACTAATTACTACTTAAATATTAAAATCTCTTTTCTTTTTTTTTCTTATTATAGATGAGTTTTTTATGCAGGAGTTAATTTTTTGAGTCATCCTGCCAAGCACTTTTCCTTCTGATTTATTTGGAAGAGCTCCTCTTGAATCCCTTTAGCTCTTGCAACTGTATTAACTTTCTTCTTTGTTTTGCTGACTGTAATTCCCTTCAAACATTAATGGTATCTATAATTTTGATGTCTTCCCCCATGCACTTTCCATGTTCAGGTTTTTTTTAACTCTCAAATGTTTGAGTATTGCCTCCTGAAGCCATACTGTCCATAGCTTTTTCCTTGCGTTGTTTCTTGTCACATTCCTGGATTTTTGTGCTTCTTCCCATCATACTCACTAGATTTTTTTTTAATTCCTTAGAACTTGCTGCCCCAAGAGTATTGCTGTGTTCTGTGAATATACTCTTTAATAAGGTTTAGCATTATATAGCACTTTCCACGTTCTGTGCACTTTAGAAACAAGAATCCTCACAACATTCCTGTGACGTACGTAAGTACACTCCCCACTTTACAGATGGAGAAACCGAGGCGGGGAAGTTGTGACTTGTTGAGGGTAAGAGAGAAAAGCACTGTCAGAGCTAGAATTAGAATTTAAGATTGTCTAATTGTCACTCCCCTCTGCTCATAAATGGTCCAACAGAGGAAGGACTCTGCAGTTTTCTTTTTTGATTTTCATTCCCTTTATCTAATTTCAGTACTGCTTTCTTAATAGTCAAATTGTAGCTCACTAGCATTGTAAATACTTCTGACATGCAACAATACTGCTCCACATCTCCTTTCCCTTTGTCTGTCTGATATTGTCTATACTGACTTCCCAATTTGAGAATATCCCCCCATCACCAGATTTCAGTTATATCTCAGTAGCTCATCATCCCCATCATTTAGTAATGCATCTATTGGAAACAGTCTCTTTGAATGGACATGGCTGAATGTATAACACTTATCTGTGACATTGTCTCACTGCTAACCAAGATAGAACTTTAGTCTACACTGAGTGCTCCCATCATGTCTTGTCTTGATACCCTGGGAAGCCCATCATTGGAATAACAGCCTCTTTATATGGACACTTATATTTATTTTACACCTTCTCCATCTGTTGTGTTAATGTCTGCAGTAGTAATGGAAACTATTGTCAAATAATCTAAGTGACTTGAAGCACATCTAAATGTCTCTTTGGATTGTACTTTAGATTTATTGCCTACAGTCTGTATTTAAAAGAAAGAGAAGCTCTCAATTTTCACTTTTCCTGGAGCATAAAAGTCTAATAATTAGATCATATGATCTGGTTATTGAAAGGATTGTTGTTATTCAGCCCCAACTGACCCTCTGGAATTTGAAGAAGGTGCCTTGGAGTTCAGGGTTTTACATTTTCTGCTATTATATTGCCCTTATTACATGAAATGCAACATTATCACCATGCTTGTATTGTTTTTGTAAGGGTTCCAGCTGCAGTGTACAATGACTTGTTGAAACCTTGACATCTGTTTTTCCTTTTTTCCACTTTCTGTAAGTCAGACATGTCACCCTTTTCCAGTATTGCATACTGAGACTTGACTTAGCATGTGTATC
Organism: Chelonoidis abingdonii; assembly: GCF_003597395.2. NCBI lineage: Eukaryota > Metazoa > Chordata > Testudines > Testudinidae > Chelonoidis > Chelonoidis abingdonii. Next base: position 321,722,228 of record NC_133769.1, read on the forward strand.
TAGCCAAAAGGCATCATGCATCTCAGTTAAGTTCCAGACTGTATATAATTGAATGATGTTGTATACTCTTTATCAGTGATCATGCTTGAAAGAAATGCAGTTTACGACACTATTGCTAGAGTCTTCTGTTAGTCACTGAGCTAACATGAAAACGCTGTCATAGATATTAAAATGCCATTGGCCTGCAGTAGAACATTAATATTTTAGAATTAAAATGTCTTCAAAGGAAGAAAAAGTTAATCTCCCTGTTGAAATGTATTTGTATGCTTATTGGTCGTTACACAATCCTTGTGCCTCTTGAAACCATGTTGAAATATTCTTGCACCATAAGTAAAAGGAGTGGTAGATTCAACTTTAAGCCTTCACAAAACCTATACTGCCTGACATCTTATTATTGCTCACTGTCTCCACAGAGGCATTGCATTGCATCACATTCTCCTTGAATCAAGAGAGCACTAAGCATGGTGTAAGCATTTTTTTTAAATGGCTGTCGGGGGACTGCCTCCTCCATTTGCAGGAGATGGACTTGGTGACATGGTGGTTCTTCATCTCTAATTTTTATGCTCCTAACACACTGCATAAATTATAATTTTGACCTTTCATACCTTGGTGAGTAGCACATACAGTTGCATTCTGATTTTAGAAGGATTTGGTAACATCTGGAGGTTAGAACCTAAATGAGGAAGCCTACATTCTATTCGAGACTACACTAACTCATCATCTGCCTTGTATATTTATTTTAACCTTTCTTTTCCCATGCAAAATGGGAATAATAATATATACTTTACATAAAATTTAAGATTTTCTGATTTAAAAGCTGTTCTAACAACATAAAGCATACTTACTGATGTGGGAGGTTCCCTGAAGAAATAGATTTTGTTAAAGATTTGGTTGTATGCACTGTAGACGGGTGCTGTCCAAGAATACCCCTCATCCTGATCTGGGATGGCCCTGCAGGCATCTGGCCTCAGTTTCCCTCAGAATTCCAAGAATAATTTATTTACACAGTCTTCAAGAACAATATTCCCTTACTTCTGAGGCTAATTTCTTCAGATTAACCAGTTTCCCACCAAAAAGCTTCCATTTTTAGATTGCGTTTCAAAGCCCTTCTTCTTGGACCTATGTGTTCCTTGACCCGGCCTCCCCAATCTGTAAACTCTCTCCCTCAAGTTCAGAGTCTTCACAGCTCTCCTCCTTGGGGCTTGTGTGTTCCCAGTTCTGTATCTCTGGGCTGTAGACTCATCTCAGGTTCAGGGTTTTCACAGCTCGCCTGTAGCTGTGTCCTGATTTTTTTGGTCTCAGTCTCAGCAGCTTCTTTCTTGACTGAGCTTGGAGATTCCTTTTGAGTCACCTGCCCAGTCAAATAATCACTCTCTTGAGTCTCGCCATTTGTGTCTAATAACTCACCCACTCTCTACAAAGCTTCTGGCCCAGGGCTCTTAAAAGGAGAAATGGTTTGGGAGGGGCTTCTACCTTCTCTCTCCCAGACACTCTCTGTTCCTCAAGACCATCTTCCTTTCTCCCAGTGATAGCGTCAGTTATTTTTCTGACCTTCGTCCGCTTTCCCTGAACACATGGAATGAGGTATCTGGCTTCCCAAACTACATCCTCTGGCCTGAGAGGCCTGTATCTCTTACATGCATCTTACTTCCAAGTTTTATAAACAAAACCCAAGCCTACAAATTTTTGGAAAAATTATATTAAAACTATTTCAGAAGTAACAGAAAAGCTTAGTGATGCATGATATAGCACAGTTTATACTGCTATAAAACAAGCCAATTGTATGTGTTCATTTAATACATTTAAGTATGACAGGCTGCAATACCTAGGTTCTTCTAATATGACTAAAGTTTACCCTACAAAATGTTTTGTAAAGTAGTACTTAGACTTCGATTTTAAAAAGGCATTCCATTCTCTTGTTTAAAAACTTGTATTATAAATTCGTGGAAATTTGGTACTTGACTCTATTTTTCTTTTAAACTAACTTAGTTCTCTAATTGTTTTCCACTCCTCCTCTTAATGCACTGAAGAAGTTGCAGATTATATCTGCTGAAGTTTCCCAAGGAAAATGAACGATGATAATCCTGGATTGTTCCTTCTTACTTGCTTTAATAAAATTCAATACATGTTCAGCAGTGTGATGTGTAAACTAAACTAAACTATTGGTTTTCATGTCTAGATACACCTGGCATGCTTGTACGAGGAATATTAGATCCAAAATGCTGAAAAATAGCAGTTTCATTTGTAAACCTACTTAAATTACAAACTAAATATCACTCTGCTGTGCAACAAAGGAGTCTAAAATATTGCCTAGGCTTTTTTCCCCCTCCTTTTCATTCAAGACAGATTTTTTTTTCACACACACAGGCACTCTTGACCCACTTTTGCTGCGACCAGTGTTTACTTTTAAAAGATATATTGACAGCTGCAAGGATAGTTAATCAGATTGCTCTGAGGCAGGTACCTGTGTACTCAAGCCCTGCAGCAGGGGAAGGATGGCTTAAGTTCATAAATACATAAAAATAAACATTACACTGGCCCAGAGAGTACTGATATGATTGGCTGAACCAGATGTTTGGGGTTCTGTTGTTGTTTGTCAGGAAGAACCTATATTAAGTTTAGAGTACTTTGCAATGCTTGAACGTCTTTTCCATTGTCTCAAGTTCTAGAATTCCAGAACAAAACGAAAAACCCCAACCTCTCCTCTTCCCCCTCACCCTGTGAAAGGATATTACTGCACTTACTTCTAGTAGGAAAAAATAGCCTTTTGTAAAGATGTGTGTATATATTTAAAGCTACCATATCCTGATACCCATACATCTTTACAACTTTTCTTTAATCTTCTAGTAAAATAAAACAACAAAAATCCATGGAACTGTGCAATTGGAAAACAGTGCTGCTGGAACTGGTTTGAAAACTATCCCTGTCTTAATCTTTTAAATTATTTAAGTGCCATCTGTGAGCTTTACCCCAAAGTAATAAGAAACCTCCTTTTTAAAATAGCCACATATGAGTATAATTAAACTTCCTCGTAATTAGAGTAAGTGTGTCCTGTTGATCATTGTTAAAATTGACTTGATTGGAAAAGCTATGAGAGAACCACTAGGTCCCATAGGCATTGTTCTTCAGCAATGTGTGTGTCTGGCCACCAAATGGCAGTACTGTGCTGTACTTGGAACAGAAGAAATGTGTGAATCTGGCAAAGGAAAATTAATCTGCATGTAGTTGAATACCAGACACTCAGATGCATTTAACTGGGCCTATTTATAATCCCTTTTGTTGTTAAAACTGCTATTCCTTAAAACCTGATTGTACTGAAATACCATCCTCATAACTGCAATAACTTATGTCAAGTCCAAGTGGCATTTTCTCCTACCTCTTCATTCCATTGCAACCTTTGTTCTTGTATGTGAAATTTCATTCACAACCACATGCTGATTAATTGTGTCGTGGGATTAAAATGATCATACTTTATGGCATTTAGCCTGGGTTTAGTTTCCTCCAGCATAGAGGAAACCCCTGACTGACATGGCCAAATGGTTCATTATCAAGGGGAAATATTCAGTGGTCCGTTTGAAAGACTTTTATGAACAGGATTGTCTGTGGTTTTCTTTACTGTGAATTTGCTTTTCCTTTAATGGCAGTGTAAAAGCATGCACTGCATATTTGGTGTAAAAAGAGAATGCATAATAGATTAGTGGCTTGAGAGAATCCTGCATTTCTATCAGGCTAGATTCCTAGACATTGAAGATTGTATCTTCTTATTCCTAGACCAAAACAGTTTTCAGAAATTGTGGCAGTCCTGAACTTGGTCCATAAGCCTGTGTTCATGAGGAAGTTGTATTGGTTGCTCGGTTTTATAAACCTAGTTAACAAAACGGATCTGAGATACCAACTTGCAGTGAAGTTACTGTTGTACGTCTGATACAAAATCTATTAAAGTAAATATTTTTTCTGCTGACTTCAGTAGGTTTTGTATCTGGCTCTATTTGTGAATAGAGCTACAGGTATTTGGGGCTCTTTGCACAGGGTTTATTTTGTATTATTTGTTTGTTACTGTCAGTTTGTTCCACATGATGCTTTCCAGCTGTTCAATAATGGATAGTCCAAGTCATGAGAAGTTCAAAATCAAAGGATAGATAGACAGACAAGCTAGAGTTGGCTGAAAAGTGGAATTCTAAAACTTCAAAGCTAATGTTCTGAAACTGAATGAAAAACTGAAATTTCCCATTGAATGAGAACTCTAAAATTTTGTTTGAAAAAGGATGAAGAAACATCTTGTACAAAATGTTGTAGGCTGCTTAGAGTTCAGCAGCACATGAAGTGGGGAACTGATCAGCTTGAGGAGCCTAGAAGCTTGGGATCTAGGGATTCTGGCCAGCCTGGGAGCCCTAGTTCTGCAGTAGTCCATTTGCCACGCACTGCCCTGGAGCTGTGAAGCCTGGAAACCTGGGCTGGTGAGGAGTCGGGGACCCATTAAGCTGGAAATGATTTTCTGACAGAAAATAAAAATTTCCAGCAAAACTGAAATGTTTCAATAGCAGGAAGTTGAAAGGAAAAGACGGTTGCCTGAGACCCTCTCAAGAGGAAGAAGTGACAAGACATAACAACCTAAATGAGGACTGAAAGGAGGAAGAAAGCGCTGAGATTATGGGCTTTGGAAACAGTGAGGCTGGTGGAGTTATCTACCTTAATGGAAAAGGTATAATTTAGTGGAAGGAGGGAAGACTAAGAGTTCTGGTTTTGCCACTGAAATTTTTCATTGGCAATAGTACACGAAAGAAGAGGGACTGTTGCAGATGTGAGTCTGAATGAAGCAGCCTATATTTGATATAGGGATGATAGATGAAGCCATTAAAATGAATGAGCTCACCGTGGAAGGAGATGAAGGGGCCGAGGACAAAACCCTGTGAAACGGACAGAATAGGGTAGGTGAAACTGAAAATGCCAAAGGATGCACTGAAGGAGCAGTGTGAGCTAGTGAGAGAACCATTAAAACTAGAGAGAAGAGAATTTCAAAGAGGAACTATGATCAACTGTGTCAAATTGGGATACGCTATTTGAGGATGGAGAAGAGGAGTGTCAGGAAGAGATTGCTATTGCCTTTTGTGAGTTCTGTGAGTGGAGTGAATGAAGGTAGACTCCCGAGAGCCAAAAAGAGTTCTTGTATTTGGTAATGTCTGGTAGACTCTCTGATACTATGGGGATAAAAAGTTATAAGAATATAAGAGTAGATAGTTGTGGTGAGGATGTAGAGACATCTTGCAATGTGCAAGAGGTCAGACTAGATGATCATGATGGTCCGATCTGACCTTAAAGTCTATGAGTCTATGAGGGTACAGTATTCTGAAGGAGCTTGGATGTATGGAGAGAGAGAGAGAGGATGCTAGAATGGGGGGTTGAGATTCTCTTAGGATAGGGAAGATCATGGTGTCTTGAAGACAAAACAAAGATGGGAAGAGGTGAGTTTTAGTAGGGAACTGAAGGAAGAAAAGGAAGGTAGTATGGTGTACAGGGTCAGAGAACGCATTCCAGGCATAGGAGCCAGTACCAGACTATATTAAATGAACAATGCAAAGAGTGTGCGGGGCTTGAACATCAGAGTTATAGGATATGAAATAGGGTGGGGAGGTACAGTATGATTTCAAGACTTTGAAAGAGGACAAAAGTTAATATGATGTAGAGGGATAAACAAATCCAGCGAACAAAATCAGAGGTCTGTTCCAGACCCAGCCCAGGGTTTCACAGTCCCTGCACAGCTCATTTTTCCTGTGCTAGCTTATGTCATCTTGAGCCATGTAGTCGGTCAATGCAGTAGTGCATTGGTGTAGCTGCAGACAGTGCAGCTATTAAAGAGAGGTTAGCTTACTGCAGGAGAACGTTTTGTTCCTTGCTGCTTACTGTGACTCAGTAGTGATGTCTGATTTAAAAGAAAAAAGAAGAAGAAAAAAAAAAGCTTGACCTGGCAGTTAATGACAGAGGCCTTTCACAAGACAGCCTAATGGATAAGGCATTGGCTTCTTAAGCCAGAGATTGTGGGTTCAAGTTTCATCTGAGGGGAAAAACTACAAGACGGCCCTAATAGCAGTTTTTTAAACTCCAGTGTTCACAGATAACTCCACATGATGATGACAACTTGCGGGAGTTGGGGGGAGGAGTACTATATTTGACAAGAAATCCTTCTTTCCTCTCCTTCCCCCACAAAAAAACTCTTTTTATCCAGGTTCTGCTTCATGTAGCAGGCTCAGTGGATGGTACCTACAGTACCTTGTGCCCACATTTCTGACAGCTCCTCCCCTACCTTGGATTTAAAAGATGCAAACTTTAGATGGCTGATGTGAAAGTTTTAAAACATGATTCATCATAAATCAAATTTGTTTCTCAGAAAAAGATAGTGACATGTTTACAGAAAGCGTGGTCTCACGTGAAGTTCTCTCTTAAAAAAAAATATGGCACAATGTTCTATAATTCAACAACAGAAAGACCAAGTAGGGGATTATAGCCTGGCTTGAGATATAGTCTGGAGAAGAATTCCTCTCCTCAGGAAAGACTCCTCCTCACTGAACAAAACAAAGTAATATGTGAGTTAGCAGCAGCACAAAATGGAGGTTGAGGAACATGTCAGTTATTGAAGTGAACAGCTACTAAAATTAATAATTCCATGAATGAGCTCTCAGTCCTCCTGCTTCAAGGCACAAACAGTTCAACAGTGGGATCAGGAAGAATTTTACTCCTCTGGTACAGCAGTGCCCAATTAAATGCACGATTGAGGGGATTGAGGTTTGATTACATCTTATTGGCAGCAGGATTCCAAGCCATTTTGGCTTTTCAGTAGGGAAATTCACAGGTCTGTGACTCTTGATTATAATGATGGTGACTTGTGCTGATATAATAATGTGAGATGCGAAATTCTTTACTTGTTTCTGAGGCATTAGGCTAATGTGACACCACAAGCATCTGGTAAAGACACAATTTCTATGTAGTTTTGGCTGTTTTGAACCAAACGGTGCCTATAGTAACATCTTCTGTTCATTTACAGAGGGCACTCTTGTAAAGGGAATCTCATTATAAAAAACACCACTTTGCTGAAAAGCTTTCACAGCTTAATGATGCAATTGTCACCATGGAGATTTCATTCCAACAGAAAAGAATGAATTCTATGCAGTCCTGCTTTTGAAATGTGTAAACAGCAGATACCTTCTAATGCCTTTTGTCTAAATCTTCGCCTTGTAAGATAACTTGGACCAGAACATAGGAAAGGAAGTCTATATATGTTAATGGCAAATTTTATTTTTCATAAACAGCCTGCTCTCCAGGGATGAGATATGTGTAATGGCAGATTAATGAAGTAGGCATGACTAACAGACTTTGAGCCAAAGACAATAGGGAGGGAAGTATACTTTCCTCAGATTTGAGAGAATTATTCAAACACACTGCTCTGTGAATTTCAGTTGAAGTCTGATTCTCTTTAAAGAGGAGCTGCCTTTCTGTATTCTCTTGTGGTCCACTTTGAAGGCAGCAGCAGGCAGAGACTGCTTTAAAATTTGCATTTTAGTGTTTGACTTAACACTTTTTGGAAGCATTGCCAGTATGGCTGAGCATCTCCTTTCACAGTAATGACCTGTAAAAGGAGCCAGGTGCAGGCTGATTACTCTCTGATTCAAACAAAGCCAAAAAACCACTCTGGATGTGTAACAGCTGATCACTTTGTTTCTTTCTCTGGCATAGTCTCTCAAGGGAAGTCCTATCAGTTGACTCATTTATAACTAAACTACTGAAAAATATACTTTAGGGAGCAATCTTGCACTGAGGGGATGAACAAGAAGACATAAGCTGTCTCTTCTCTCTCTTAATGTGTTATGATTATTCAAGAGCAGACAATGGATATCAGTTACAATTTTACCATCCTAATGCATTACATCATTCAGCAAAGTGAATGTCACCAGACTTCTTAGGGTTTGTCTACAGAATTTTGGAGCAAGCCTTCCATTTCGGGTGGCTGATTTTGGGCTAGGGAAGCTCACTCCTAGTGCTCTTAAAACAACTGTATAGACAGCACTTTAAAGCTGTAGCTTGGGATGGATATTGGGCTATGAAGCCTAGCCAAGGCATTACTTAAACTGAGTGGTTTATTTTGTTTTTAGCTTAATTTGGCTCCTAATAGACATTAGTTAAATCGATTTTTAAACCATGTTTAAATTGTTTTTTTAGAATTTCCATTTAGCTTTATGCATTAACTAAATGTGATTTTAAATCATACCTGTAGTAAAAGCAGTTCAACTTTGTGTGTAAACAAACTCCAAGTGAACAGTTTTCTGATTACTATTACTTATTTGCTAAAGTCTGCAACTGTGCTTAGGGCTGTATAAAACATACAAGTAAAGTCTGCCAAAAAAACTTAAAACTAGAAGCAGCAGAGAGTCCTGTGGCACCTTACAGACTAACAGAAGTTTTGGAGCATGAGCTTTCGTTGGTGAATACCCACTTCGTCAGATGAAAAATGTGAACTCTCTAAGCTGCTTAAATGGCAAGTCAGTGAAGAGATGCAAACTACTGCATCTCAATCGCCCCTTTTTTGTCTGCTTCTGATCTAGCCTGAAGCATTCTATGTCACAAATCTGGCTTTGCAAGCGTGGTCAAAAGGTGTATAGCCATCCATCTGTTTTTAAGATTCTCCATGTCTATAGACCGTTACCCTTCCAAAATCCTCAAGCCTTTTCAACTTTCCCCATGAGGTATGGTACCGCATGAGAGATGTATAACTATTGGCTTTCCAGTCATTAATATTCTTTTGCAATCTGTTAAAAAAAAGAACAATAATCCCTTCAGAAACCTTCCCACCCTCAGTGGTTAATTTGGTCATGTAGGGATCTTTTAATGCAGTAGACATTGAAGACAGCGGTTTCCTGCTTTGCATGGCAGGAGGATGTAGTTCTGTGGGGCAGCTCTCTTCTCCTCTTGATAACCATTACAGCTTCTGTTTCCACCATCCGTCCTCTTCCAGTCCTGTCATTCTGAATTCACCTGCTCTCCCATATTATTGTGGAGCTCCTAAAAAGTGAGTCTGCTCCCTCTGCTGGCGGTGCAGCATGACTGGATAAATGAACACTTTTCACAGAACTCTTCTGTCCAGATGTTGGTACAAAAATATTTAGTTGTAAGGTATTATATAAAGAAAAAAAATGAAAAAAATATGGTCCCACGTTCTTTGCCAGATGTGGGGCAGCCAGAAAGAATATCATTGTTTACCACATCAAAAAGAATAAAATCAGCAGGGGGTAATGATGCTGAAGTTCCTAAAAGGATATTACAAGTAATAACTTTAAAAGCTCTTCTCTAATCTAATCTATATAATTCATACTGTGCCCCTTGTTTTTTAAAAGGTAGTTAGATTTCTAATTTGTTTTTAGAAGTTATCAAAACAGGATAAAAAAAGCCAAAAAGATAGAATTTGGGAACATTGCCAGTCTTTTGCTGGATGACTAGTGAAATAATTGTAGAGAATGGAAAAATTAAACCTTTTATTTAAAACAAAGTTAAGAGTGAATATAATGAAATATGGCTTGGGTTAGGAGATCTCAGCTATGAACACTAATCTACTCTACCCCAATTCTGACTTTCTATATCAGCTTGCTTTTTTTTTTTTTTTTTTTTTTTTTTTATTCTTTTGCTCAACATGAAGTCAGATTCCTGGCTGGTACTGACTTGATTGCTCAGAGGTATGTGTGCTAGAAAGTGGTTCACATTTCTATGGGTTGCTATTTGGAGGAGGTGAAGGAGATAGTGGCAGAGAATATGTAACTGCTTAAAATGGGGTTTTCCCCTTTTTCATTTAGCCTAGAGAAACTGACAAGACATATCTTCATTGTCACACAATTTTGTTGAAATAGCCACAGTAAATTTTGCCTGCAAAACTGTTAGCTGATATACCTGCTGTCAAAGAATATAAATGTGAACTGTAAAAGCAAATTAGTTATCCCGTAGCTACTGAATGCAACCTCATATGTAAACAAAAGGCTCTAGCCTCATACCATAGTGATACATCTTGTAGTAAATGTGACATTTACATCATTCTATCTTCTTTAGATCTCTCTTCCAGAAGTGTCCATAAAAATGTTTCTTACTCATAACAGATGGTCAGAGCACTGCTTTGAAATTTCTCTGGAGAAGAATCTCTGTTGATATCATTAAATTTGAAGAGTGTTCATGCAGCTATAGACTTGGAGGAATTTAATGTTATAATTATTATGAAAAATCCCATGTTGAATGTATTCCTTTCCTTTTCCTTTGCAGGTGATGTGCCTTCAGGATTTCTTTGGTGATGATGATATTTTTATTGCATGTGGACCAGAAAAGTTCCGTTACCAGGATGATTTCTTGCTAGATGAAAGTGGTAAGAAAATAGCACATTTTAAAAAAGTGTGGGGCAGCTTTGCAGATCTTATTTAGCCTGTAAAATAAGGCCAAAATGGTGTCAGCTCAGTCTATAATACTAGTTTTAGATACAATATCAGGATGTCTATTCTTTAATTTTGATGTCTAATACAGAAAACAAAAATAACTGAAAGCTTACGGTGAGGTTAATAAGGGCCTATTATCAGCTAACTCACAACAATTCCCTATTTAAAACCAAGTTTATAGTAATTTTTATGGGAAACGGGTGGTGTGAATGGTTAAACTCCTATTTTGTATAGTCTTTATTTTAAATCAAATTTGAATGGTCATAGATCTTCTACCGGTCCTTCTTGGCTTATCTCCCATGTACATTTATTCTAGTTTGACATCACACAATTGCTTAAAATTGTCTCTCTTCCTCCCAATCCCAGTAAGTGCTTTCCTCCCAACCCCTCCCATCTAAATCTTTGGAATGTGGATTTGGTAACACCCCAGGAGTAGTATGAAAAAGGAAGCTATGTTGTATATGGAAGCCAGTTAATAATGATAAATTAAGACAAACTCCCCATAGAAAACTAAATGAAATCTGTGTTCTATGTAAAATCTCTCGGAGTCCGATTGCGTAACTTCACTGGAGCAAATAGACTCTTAGAGGAAAACATGTTTCTGGTCTGAACTTGCCTACTCTTTATTAAAGGATGTTTCTAAGTGCTGGACCATGAGTAGCAACCAAGAAATTGTAAGTTGTCTTGTGCATAAGGAATACAAAAAATGGGGGGCTGCAAATTATCTCATACATTTGTGATGTAGATCAGGAACTGACTAAAGGGCTTGTTTTTCCCTCTCCTTGTCCAGATTTTTTCCTCTGCAGCTGGATGAATGTATCTTCAGCACTTTTTTTCCCCTTTAAATAATTTATAACATAATGTCTGAGTCTTACAGACTCCTTTGCTTAGAATAAGGAGAAATACACAGATATTCATTGTAGATATGTTTAAAGATCACTACTTTCTGATCTTTCTATTCAGCATATAATAGAAAATGCAACTGTATTTGTCTGACCTATTGAATTGGAAAGTTTGGAGGGTTTTTGTTTTTTGTTTGGCTTATCTGGATCCAGATTTATGAGCTTTTGGAGGGTGGGGAAAGTCCTTTATCAGTACCTATATTATAAGCTGGGAGATGTGTGTGAAAAAAGTTACTTTCCTTGCTTACCAGTATGTATTAACATTCTGAACTGCATGTGTGCTCTCGCATGCACATGCCTTACATCTGTATAGAACCTTTCATTATAGAATTAATGTGAACATTTTATACATGGATTGGTCTGTCCAAGAGTGAAAGTAAAATACAGCTCTTACTGGTACAGGTCCCACTCTGCCCCGCCCCTCCTGAAGGGGCAGGGCCTCAGATGAAAGGGGCGGGGTCAGGGGTGGAAGTAAATTACATTTCTTACCTGTATAGTTCAAACACAAGCAACCCACCTCTCCTACATACTTCATGGATCCATTCCATTGCATGACTTTAGATATAGAAAATAAAGCTACTATTACTACTAACGGTACTGTCTGTAATAAAACTTTACTACTGGAATAAGACGGAAAACTCAGTCACATTTTTCTCCTTGTCCGCTCTCCCTCCTCCAGCCAGGCTGCCTGACACGGCTAGGCTCCCTGTTCCCCCAATGCCCACACTCAGCAGGGGCTGCAGGGGCTTCCCTCTAGCTTGTAGCAGGGGGACTGGCGGAGGGAGAAGCCTCCCCAGGTAGCCTGCTGCCTGCATAGGAACCGTTTAAACTTACCTGTTTCCTCTGCGGTCTGAACTGCGGGATTAGGGGCTATTTCTGGCATCCTTGTTAATTTCACTCACGGTGGTTGAGGGTGTTTGTGACTAAAGCCAGGGCAGTTCTTTTCTGCACCCTGGATGGGGCGATTTGCCTCATCCAGGGGGCAGAAAAGACCTGCCCCAGCTTTGCCCTCACTCAAACAACTGTGAGTGAAATTAACAAGGATGCCAGAAATAGCCCCTAATCTCATGGTTCAGACCGCTGGGGTGAACCACTAAATTTAAACTGTTCTTATGGAGACAGCAGGCTACCCAGGGAGGCTTCTCCCTCAGCCAATCCCACTGCTACAAGCTAGAGGGGAGCCCCTGCAGCCCCTGCTGAGTGGAAGGGTCGGGGGAACGCGGAGCCTAGCCGCATCAGGCAGCCTGGTTGGAGGAGGAGAGGGAGACAAACAACAAACAGATGTGACAGTGAGTTTTCCCTTTCCAAGATTTTATTAGCTTTGAGTTTGAACTTTTTGTTATGTAGCCGAAAGAGGTGAAAGTAAGCCAGTACTGAATGCTTCACTTATTTGCCGGTACACTACTGCACCTTTTTTTTATACTGGTACTCCATGCCGGGCCGGGCTGGCTTACTTTCACCTCTGGGTCTGCCCACATTGACATGTATTGTTGCCTCCTCTGAGGTGCAGTATGGTAACTGTTGAAGAACAACAGAAAAAAATTAGGACAAGGGAAATTTAGTAGGCAGCAATACAGTTGCCCAAGCTGGAATGTAGCCAGGACAGGCAATGTTAGCTCTACTTACTCATATGAAGAGATCCAAGTGATCTTTAATGACCAGACCTCCATTTTGTCTTATCTGCAGCTGCACAGTGTCTCTTAGCACCATGCTGTGGCTTTGTACAGATCTGACTTGGAGGGAAAAGTGGCAGCTACATGCCAAACTCCTTTGTGTAGATGTTTTCTGGAGGTTTCCTATCAAAGTATCAACTTGGCCTGCCTCTCTGTAGTTCAATTTGCCTGACTAGCATCCTGTCTACAAGGATGTAGTGTGTGTTTTTTTGGAATATTTACACTTAAACCTTTATTGTCTAGGGACAAAATAAAAATGAGCTGTAAATCGTCACCTGCTTGTGGGAGTTTACCAGAGTGGGGCACTGTTTGTTTCTCCAATATAGAGAGCTTCAATGAACAGTCACAGTTTTTATGTTAGGAATTAGTAAACATTATAAAATCTGACCCCAAAATATATTTCTGTTTCATTGCAGGGTGTGAAGTCTTGCAGCCACTTAATTAGTTCAACATTTTTCCTTAGGTTTTTACAATGCTGAATTTGCCCAAGTAGCCTACAGTTGATGGCTGACACACCCACCCACACTTTCCAGAGATTAATCTCCCTAGGGCTCTTAAACTGTTACAAATTAAATAAATGAGCTTTCCAAAAGGTTTGTTTTGAAACAGTGCAAAATTATTTATCAAAAGTCTGAGTTGCATAAAGATTGTTAGCGATGATTGAGTTTTACTCCAAATGGGTGAGAATTGGGAGGTCTGCCTCTGCTTCCCTGGAATGCTGCTGGAAATATCACTTCAATAGGTTTTTTCACTACATCTCTGGTACTTCCTGATTACAGCCAGATCATAAGAACTACACTTACGTTAGTTTGTCTTGAAAAAAGGAAGTGAAGAGGAACGTGATGTGCAGAAATTGAAGGTGGAGGGTGGGAAATTAATAGGCAAAGCTTTTTTGAACGTTAATGTTCTACTTACTTTTCTTCCTATTTTATCAGGAAAAAATGCCCATCCTTAGCTCAATGTTTCCCTTACTTGTTTTAATCTCATATGAAAAGGCATTGCATACCCATCAGTGATCAACTGAGGAAGCTCCTTTAGTTATTCATTCCTCTTAGAGGAAAATATATAGTCTGTAGTGTGTGTTAAATGCTTTGATTCTCTATCCCTTGACATTAACTTCTAGGTGTGGTACTCAGATTTCATCCCGTTAAAATACACAGTAAATAAAGACCCCACCACCAGACTTCCTGGCAACCATGTCAATATTTGATCAAACTGGTATCTCAGCCTTACATGAATAAGAATATAGCTGAGCCAAAGACTATGGGTGGGGTCATCTTAAAATTGAAGAGTAGACATTCATGGTTTTCCAAACTTCAGTGAATAAATAGTATTTCTGTTCTTTATTTGATTTTATTAAAAGATTTAGGAGAACATTCTGATATCTACCTACTTTCTATATTTAAAGAAAACTGGCACTTTGTAAATACTGATTTGTGCTATATTACTTCTGTGATATATAGCCACATATGCAGCTGCAGCAGCTACTATGTGGGAGGCCCAGGTACTTCAGTCAAGGAGCTGTATTGACTTTATTTCTGAAGTTGGTTGTTTGCTGGCAATAGGATTATATAACAACTGACAAAAAGGTCAAATAACTTTTGTGCATTGTCTTGGCTTTCCCAAGGACCTGTACACACAGGATGTCGTCTTGTGACTGCAAAACGTTGACACAGAACATATGCACTAACATCTCCTAGTTCAGGACTCTTTTTGTGTGGCAAATGGTCAAACAAATTAAAAAGGGATGATAAATGAAGTGCACTCAATTTCAGTCAGATTATCAAGCAAGTAAGAAACTTCCTCAGTTCTCCAGCCCTCATTAGCCTTTCCAATTTCAAATGTGTCTGATACCTTAGAATATAGCCATAGTCATCTTTGTGATTGGAGCATGAATAGTTCACTGTTTTAGGAACTCTTCTTTCGAGCTGAAAATTGCCTGATGAACATGGGGTCCTTAAACAATAATATAAATAAAAAGAATAGAGTATTGGCAAGAGGACAGCTTGTTATAATACCACTTCATGTTGACAGAGAACCTATGGTGCCAGATCTAGAGTCTACCTGAGTTTGTACAAACTCCTAATGCCTGGTCTTCTCTCTTAGTAATGTAAAACATCAGTAAAAAGCTATGTGGTTGGTGATGTAATAATATCTTTAATTTTCATCTGTTGCTAATATTGGTTCAGTGCTTCAAAGCATCACACAGTACAAGTGTGAAAGTCTTGGTCTTCTCCTATTGAGACACCTCCTATAAAGAGGCTACTGCAAAACAGGCCAAAGTAATATCTGCTGCCAACAATATAGAATGGCTGGATGCAAAAATAAGTTGAGATCA
Organism: Chelonoidis abingdonii; assembly: GCF_003597395.2. Classification (NCBI taxonomy): domain Eukaryota; kingdom Metazoa; phylum Chordata; order Testudines; family Testudinidae; genus Chelonoidis; species Chelonoidis abingdonii. The sequence continues at coordinate 321,737,601 of NC_133769.1, forward strand.
CTTGACAAGAACAGATATTAATGTTAATGGAAACAGTGATGAAAATGACACTCTTCTAGGGAAGAAATAAGACTGGACTCTTTGAAACCTATTTCACCTTGACTTGCTGGCCAATGTTAGTCTTTAGCCTAAATTCTTTGTGCCAGCAGCTTTATTACATCCTGTTGCCAGGAGGAAACATTATGCCAGGAAAATCTGATTACTGTTTCACAAAGAAAAAAAATTAAGGTCAGCAGCATCATGTTTATACCTGGTAAATTCCTGTAACCTTGATTATGTCTTGCCTACGAAAGGGAGAAAGGGGAAAATCAGTCATCATCCCCATCTGCTCTGATTTATAGAACACAGGCTGACGTGTTGAGCAGCTTTTTGGCTGGATGCAGGAGCAGGGAGCTTGCTGGCTGACTAACTCTGTCCCCATCAGAAGCTGACACTTTGGCAATGGGAAAATTACCAGGGGTTCTCGAGACTCAGAGATTTAACTGTACTTTCAACAAAGGCATACATGTAAAGTTTTCCAGTGCCATGTGATGTTTTAATATGTTGTCAGCTGCCAGGCTTGAGAGAGAGAGACAGATTCTGTATTTGAGGCAGAAACAAACCAGGGCATCATGAGCTAGACTTTTAGTGTATAAATATTAGCTTTCCTCAGTACACTTTTTGCATGATGCGAGATTGTCCCACGCCAAGAGTTTTGTGGCAGTATTTGATGAATACTACAGCTCATTATTGACTTGCTCTGGTCCTTGTGATATTGAAAAATATCTTAGATTGCAGTTAATTGTTTAAAAGAGAATGAGCTCAAAGGAAACATAACCCAAGTTAAAACATCAGGAACAGACTGTTAGCTATATAAAAATCATTGTTGATATAATATTCTACTAAATAAAGCCTTTTTTCCTCTTGAGGAATTATCTACTAGGATTTTGATTATTTTATAAATATTTTCATTATTTGAATGTTTGACTGCTTTATGCAATCATATATATTTCATAATCCTACATATTTGCAAGCTATTTGCTTTGACTGTGCCTTTGACTATTCGGTATTTTATCTTCAGTATTGTATTTGTCATAATTATTTCTGTAATGCACTTCACCTTTTTATCTAACACTTTCATAGAAATATGGGGTTAGAGGGGACCTCAAGAGATCATATAATCCACTCCTCTGTGCTGAGGCAGGACAAAGTATACCTAGACCATCCTTGACATGTTTGTTTTACCCGTAATGAATCACCTCCAACGATGGGGATTCCACAACCTCCCTAGCTATCTGTGCAGTGTAGGTGTGGTCAATAAGTTATAAGGCACTGGTTCTGCTCCCTGAGTTGATGATTAAACATTTTATAAACAGGAGGAAGGACACCAGAGAGTCAAGAGAGCCACGTGGACACTGAACAGCCTACATCTTCACTCACACTATTTGCATGCATATTTACATAGCTACACTTTCTATGAATGTTTCTGTGAACAAAAGGTTACCTCTGTCTAGTCACAGAAAATGATTACTTAGCATTTATGTTACTGTAGCCTGTCAAAGCCAATAAAACAGGATTGTTAAGTTGAAGCTAATTCACTTTGTAGGTTTGAAGCAAACATTTTAATTGTTTTGCAGTATTCGCCTGCTCTTACTTTTTAAAAAAGAATCTGACTAAAACATTAATTAATAAAATAGAGCTGGTCAAAAAATCAAGTTTATTTCCATGAAATATTTTGAATAAAATTATTTTGGGAAATTTTTCACAGATAATTTTGATTCTTTTTATGAACATTTTGTCAATTCTTTTGGTCAAAAGATCAAAAACTTCATTGAAATCAAACTATTTTCACAAAACCTTTCAATTTTGATGAAACTGCATTTTTTCAACTGCAAAAAAATTAGTGCAAAAATTTCAACCAGCCCTAAATAAAAGGAAACAAATGTGAAGGTGTCCTTAGCATGAGATCAGCCACTATAGTGAAGACCCTTTAGATATTGCAATGTATTTGCTGCTATTTTTCATCATAACTGAATTTTTTAATTGTAACAGTTTTTTTTTTTGTATTATAACCTCTTGGACTTAATTTAGACACTGGGATATTGAAATTAGTTAATCATTGCGGGGAAAGTGTTGTCACTGTGAATGAGTAGCTCTTTTCCTCAACATTAAGTATCTGTTATATTTTCAAATGCAAAATGATTATGGTCTTGCTTTTAACTGCCAGTTCCATGCACAAATTGATGTGTATAACTATGGATAAAGCAAGTAAAATTGGTATGCATATCTTCATAAGTGTTTTGTGTGCGCACTTGAACCCCTAATTTGCTCATGTGATTACTGCTTTTGCACATATGATTTCTTGTTTTGCAGCCTAGAAGCATCATCTGTGGCTTATGTGGTGCCCCATTTACGCGCATAGAACAGGACTGTTCTTTTTGCTTTCTCAAGGCAATGACTTCTGACTATGTTAAGCTGCTTTGAGTGGGCTTGGAGGGACTTTCATCTATCCTTTCATTTCAGATTGATAAAGTTGCAAAACAAAAGGAAAAAAACAAACCAACAACTAGTTGTGTCCTGTGACTCAGTCTCCTCTGAGGCCCCTTAAGCTGTTCAGTGGCTAGATGCTATAATTTTAGTATGAGGAAATAGAACAAACTTCTTCAAGTGATGGTCCCTATATGGATTCCAAACATGGATGCACACGTGTGCCAGGCTCTAGAGCCGGAAGGTTTTAGTAGCAGTGTCCACTGACCCACATGTGCATTGTGCATCCCCTCATGCTCTCAGCTGACGGTATAATAGGCTGTGTAGGTTGACACCTGTCCAGTTGCCTCTTAGGCCATATGGCCTGAGTCGGAACCCTCTTCCTTCGCGCGCTCAGCTTAACTAAGAGAATGACCTTCTGTCTGTTTTTTTTCGTGTACGTAGTTGTAGATAACTGTTTTACTGTGTTTGGTACGCGTTTATTGTTATAGTTAGATAGTTAGCATAAATCTTCCCCCCATTTGGGGAAGTCCTCCCCTGTCCCCACTCCTGGGGACTATGCCCTGGCTTCCAGTCTTTAAAAAATGTACCTCTTGCCTGCACTCGTTTTCTATGAGCAGCAAGCACCAGCATTGTCTGTAATGCCTCAGCAAGGCCCACATTGTGGCCCATTGTACTGTCTGGACGTCATTCCTGCCATGTATGCGGGAAGATAGAGAACTTCGCCTTTGGAAGTTCTTAATGGTGCATTGGGAACTGGGACTGGTGGAACTGGGAGCGCAGTGTCCGTCACCAGCAGCGAGAGCCCCTCCGACTACCTCTGCAGCACTGGATCTGGTGGTACCAAGGAAGTTGGACAAAACCCACCATGAGACCAAGAAACATGGCCATGGGCATAAGAGCATATTACCTTCCAGGGCTGCTCAGAAATGCAGCATTTCCTCTCTGAGCCGTGCCAAGTCAGGTGAGAAGTCATGTCAGTCCTGCTGGACCAGCTCCCAAACTCCCCCGGACAGAGGATGAGTAGAAGTGCAGACAGGATCCGCTGATGCAGGCGTGTCTCTTGCCCATACCACCAACACCACCTAGACCTTTGGGATTGTCCCATGGGACGCCTCATACTCTGTCGTCTAGAACTGCTGCTGTGAATGGAGGAATTGCTCCTTCCATGTCTTCACTCCCCTTTATTCTCTGGACCACTGCCCACCTCCGTCCAGCACTCCCATTACAGGAACCCGTTCTCTGAGTCCAAGGGATTCTCAGAGCCAGAATCCTCATTCTCTCCTGCTTCACACCTGAGTCCAGACTCTCAACGCTGGTCATGTCAGTCCCCAGTTTACGATCCTGCTGCGGAACCATGGGACCACTACCTGCAAGGACCACCTGTGCCAAGAGACCCTTACAAAGTACTCCACTCACAAAGGAACAATCAGTTACATACATACAAAATGGGAAATGACTGCCTAGGAAGGAGTACTGCAGAAAGGGATCTGTGGGGGTCATAGTGGATCACAAGCTAAATGAGCATCAACAGTGTAGCACTGATGCAGAAAACAAACATACTTCTGGGATGTATTAGCAGGAGTGTTGTTAGCAAGACGCAAAAAATAATTCTTCTGCTCTACTGCATGCTCGTTAGGTCTCAGCCGAAGTATTGTGTTCACTTCTGGGCAGCACATTTCAGGAAAGATATGGAACAATTAGAGAGAGCCCAGAGAAGAGCCACAAAAAATATTAAGTCTAGAAAACAGAGGGAAGATTGAAAAATTGGGTTTGTTTAGTCTGGAGAAGAGAACTGAGAGGGGGCATAACAGTTTTGAAGTACATAAAAGGTTTTTTCAAGGGGGAGGGAAAAAAATTATTCTCCTTAATCTCTGAGGATAGGACAAGAAACAATGGCCTTAAATTATAGCAAGGGCAGTTTAGGTTGGAGATTAGGACAAACTTTCTACCTGTCAGGATAATTAAGCACTGGAATAAATTCCTAGGGATGTTGTGGAATCTCCGTTATTGGAGATATTTAAGAGCAGGTTAGACAAACACCTGTCAGGGATGGTCTATATAATACTTAGTCCTGCCATGAGTGCAGAGGACGAGACTAGATTACCTCTCAAGGTCCCCTTCAGACCTACGATTCTCTGATTCTATTGGCCCTACTAGCCACCCTGGGATCCCTACTGGGGATTCAAGCACCATCAGTAGCCTCATACCAACAATCCCCTTTGCAACCTCCAGCACCACCTGCTTATGAGGAAGAGGAGGGAGAGGTGGAACTGGTGCCACTGGTTCCCATGGTGGCTTCTTCTTTCCTTTTCCTACTGGATGACCACTGCCAATATCAAGATCTGCTCTGGTGGGTTGTAGAGGATTTGGGATTTCCATTTTAGGAGGTCCAGGAACTGCATCAGCTCCTGGATATCCTCCAGCCCCAGGGGCCTTCTCGAGCAACTCTCCCCATCAACAAGACTATCCTAGAATTGTCATAAACATGTGATACAACCCTGCCTCTTGTTTTCTCTCTTCTAAAAGGGAGAGAGTTGAGATACTTTGTCCCGGCTAATGGAAAAGAGTTTCTTTTTACCCATCCTCCCTCTGACTCCCCGATGAGCCACACAGTGGTGGAGTGAGCCCACCAGCACCCTCAAAAATCCACCTTCTTGGACAGAGCAGTTAAAAAGATGGACCTGCTAGGCTGGAAAGCCTATTCCTCTGTTGGGCTCCTGGTCAGAATTGGCAGCTATCGAGGCCTGTTAGCTAAATATAACTTTAATAATTACTCGAACCTAGCAGAGTTCAAGGATAGCAACCGCCAGAGCACCAGCAGCAGTTCCCGGCACTTTGGATGAGGGTTGGTTGGTGTGCAAGGAAGACCTCCAAGTTGCCATTGATGCGGTCGACGCTGCTTCCTGCTTGCTCACAACCAGAGTAGTGCTCTGTAGAGACTCGTAGCTGCAGTCCTCTAGATTCCCCGTGGAAGTTCAAACCACCATAGAGGACCTTCTTTTCAACGCCCAAAAATTTTCAGTGTCAAGACTGATGCATCCCTTCATTCTCTTAAGGACTCTTGCGCCAGACTTGGATCTCCTGACATCTCTCAAGATGCAGGCAGTAAAAGCAACTATACTGTCCCTGACCACAGGCCCCCATCTGGCATACTACAAAAGTCAGCAGGAGGTGCCATGTTCATGGCAGTGATCCTAGAGACCACGCTACCCCACCTTCACAACCACCCCCTTGACACTGTCCCCGGAACAATCCAAACAACACTTGTCAAGAACCACAACCCAACTACCATCCCTTCCTCTGGCACCCCATATAATCTTTGAGGGCTGTCTTGCCCTATTCATCTGCAATTGAGGCAAGATCGCCATGGACAGTTGGGTACTACAGATCATCCACCATGGATACTATATAGAATTCCTGTCACTTCCACATCATCAGCGCCTAGATGTCCTCTGGGGGGACTCTTCCGATCAAGTCCTCCTCCAACAAGAAGCCGACACTATTCTCCTCGAAGGCACCATAGAGCTGGTCCAACCTCGCTACAGGGGAAGAGGTTCTATTTTCTGTACTTCCTTATCCCAAGAAGGGCGGAGGGCCTTTGAGTGCTCAACATCTTTTTCCAGAAATTCAAATTCCATCTGATGACAGTGGTTCTTTCAAAAGTTTATTACTGAAGATTGACTTTACTATGCAGAAGAAAATCACTGTTTTTAACCATCTTAATTTAAATGAAACAGGCACAGAAACAGTTTCCTTAGCTTATTAAATTTTTTTTTAAACTTTCCCTTTTATTTTTTTAGTAGTTTACATTTGTGTACTGCACTGTATTTTCTACCCCGCACACTCTGCTACTGCCTGATAGCATACTTATGGTTCCAAATGAGGGGTGTGATCGACTGGTCAGTTCGTAATTCTGATGTTCGTAACTTTGAGGTTCTACTGTATCCCTTCCCTCTCTCCAGGAGCCTGATTTGTGGCTCTCAACATGAAAGATACTTACTTCCACATCACGACTGCCTGGACAGCAAAGTCCTGGTCCCTTGGCAAGCACTGACATCCTTCATAGGTGTCGTTACTCCTTTCAAACCTCCTACACCACAAGCCACGCTCACAAAAGACGCCTTCCTTGTGGTTTGAGGAGCTGACCTTGACCACCATACTGCACAGTGGGTCTGGATGCCTCAGGAAGCCAGGATGCATATAAACGTCTTGGAGCTGTGGGCAGTCCATCTCACCTGCCACTACCAAGCATTTCTTCCCCTCATACATGCCAAGCACATCCAATTACTCTCCTACAACATTGCAGCAGTAGTTTACATCAGCAAACAGCGTGGTGCCAAGTCTCCCTACCTCTTCAGAATCCATCCACCTTTGGACTGAAGCCTCAAGTCTCACTCCAGGCCACATACCTCCCAGGCACCCAAAGTACCCTGGCAGATGTACTTAGCCGGACACTCTATTTCAGTGGTCCCCAACCTTTGAGCCATGGAGGACTGTGGCAGCGGAGGAGCATCTGCCGAAATTCCACTGTCAAGTGGCAACGTCAGTAGGCGTCGCTGCCAAAATGCTACCAACAAGCAGCATCATCCAGAGGTGTCGCCGCCGAAATACCACTGAAAATCGGTGGCATTTCAGCGGTGATGCCTCTGCATGACGCAGCTTATCTGTGGCATTTCGTCGGATGCTCATCCACCAGCCAGTGCGTAGGTGCACTTAGACACCCCCGCGGGCACCGCGTTGGGGACCTCTGCTCTATTTGAATCATGAGTGGGAGCTGAAGGATGCCACACTCCAGTGCCTCTTCTGCCAGTAAGGCACACTGCACTGGGACCTCTTTGCCACCTGAGAGAACCGCAAACTGTGGGGGAGTACTCATAGGGTGACATTCTTTTCTTTCCCTGGACAGACTCCCTCCACTATGCCTTCCCACACCCCCCCCTTCCCCTCCTGCCACAAGTCTTGCACAAGGTCCACTGGGATCAAGTGACTGTGATCCTCATAGCCCCATTTTGGCCACATGAGTTTGGTTCACAGATCTCCTAAACCTCTTCACCCACACACTACTGCACCTCCGCATGCTACCAGATCTCCTCACACAAGAGCAGGACCAACTCTGACATCCCAATTCCGGCTCTCTTCACCTCATAGCTTGGTTTTTGGATGAGCTCGGGAATAGACCGAGTGTGCTCCACCACAGTGTGACATCTCCTTACCTAGAGCAGGAAGGCATCCACCAGGGCCTGCTGCTAGACAAAATGGAAGCGCTTCATCTCCTGGGCTCACCATCACCAGTGCCCACTGCGTATGATATCCATATCTATTGTCCTTAACTACTGTCTCAAACTCAGTTGGGCCTACCGCTCAGCTCCATATGGGTCCACCTAGCAACCCTCAGTGCCTTTCTCCCCCTGATGGACAGTGCTTCCTTGTTCACACCTTAATACCATGCACTTCCTAAAAGGCTGCTGAACACCTTCCTGCCCATACTCAAACACACACCCTCATGGGACTTTAATCTCATTCTCTCCACTCTCATGAAACCACCCTTTAAGCCTCTGGCAATGTCCTCCCTTTCTCCTCTTTCCATGAAAGTAACCTTCTTACCGTGGCTAGATGGGTCAGTGAACTGACAGCCATGATGGCTGATCTGCCCTTACATCATCTTCCATAAAGATAAAGTTTTCTTACCTCTCCACCCTAAATTCCTTCCTAAAGTGCTGTCCGAGTTCCACCTAAATCAGTGTATCCACCTCCCGGGATTCCGCTCCAAACCCTGCACCTCCTACAAGGACAGGGACCTCCACAGCCTCAACATCTGATGTGCATTGACATTCTAACTTCACCAAACCCATGCCTTCAACCCATCACCAAGACTCATTGTAGTGATTGCCAACCATTTTAATGGCCAAGCCCCTCTCCTCACAGCACATTTCCAAATGGATGTCCAGGTGCATTTGCGAATGCCACACACTCAACGTAATGCCCCTGATGTCATCATGGCACTCAACACTACCACAAGTAGCCACAGTGGCTCACTTCACCAACATCTCCTGACAGGACATTTGAAGTGCAGCAACATAGCATCCATGCACACTTTCATGTTTCATTTTGCTAGCTACAGATGCAGCTGTGGGCTGTGCTATACAACAGACCACATTCCTGAGCACATCCTTTACCCATGGCCAAGCTGCTCACTGCTCATCCATGTTTGGGATCCATATAGGGAATCACTCAAAAAAGAAGGGGAAGAGGTTCCTTTCCTGTAACTGGAGGTTCTTTGAGATGTGTGGTCCCTATTCAGATTCCAGTATCCGCCCTCCATCTCCTCTGCTGTGAACTTGACCACTCAGTGGTAAGAAGGGTACTGGAGAGGCATCAAGCCACATGACCTATTATACCCTTGGCGGAGAGCATGAGGGGATGCACGACACTCATGTGGGACAATGGACACTGCTACAAAAACTTTTCAGCTCTGGCGCATGGATGGTGCGCACGTACACCCACATGTTCAAAATCCAGATAGGAACCATGAACCTCAAAGAAGCTCCTGTTACAGGTAAGTAACCTCCTCTTTTGATTTCAGAGTACTTCTGAGATTGGCCTTCCTTGTCTAGTTTTGAGGGTTTTTTTTGTCCATCTTGTTATAATTCATTTCCTCTCTGTTGTTAATTTACTCATTAGTTATGTAGGAAATGTAGTGTAAAATAAAATACTTGTAGTCTTGGCCCAGTCCATTCATATTTATATTTATTATATTCCATGGATTCTTTCTACTCTAGGGACGACTGGAATCTGAACTATTTGCAAACAGAAACATTTTGATCCTTTGATAGGTAATTCTTTGACCATGTAGTACAGAGAAGCTTCAGTTTTCTCTAGTCATCATGAGTTTGTATGATGTAGCTTCAGGATAAATCATAGAATATCAGAGTTGGAAGGGACCTCAGGAGGTCATCTAGTCCAACCTCCTGCTCAAAACAGGACCAATCACCAATTAAATCATCCCAACCAGATCTTTGTCAAGCCTGACCTTAAAAACCTCTAAGGAAGGAGATTCCACCACCTCCCTAGGTAGCCTCACCACCCTCTTAGTGAAAGAGTTCTCTACTTCATCATTTAGACTGAAAACCTGAATGTACAATGCCATCTATTAAATGGTATTAGAATGTGCCCCAAAGACCTGGCTCTTCATCAGTTGTTGCTGGTTGGTTCAGAGGTTCCTGCACTGGAACAAATGTATTTAGTGTAATATCTCCTTAGAACACCCTGACTCCCCACTTCTCATACTTGAGTCTTTTGAGGTCCTATAGGTGGAGAGTTACCAGAAGTCTTGAATAAGCACACTTTTCTTTCTAACCAGAAATGTCCACAGATTTTGTTATACTGTCAGGATCCTTTGAAAAAAGCATAATTATTCAAAATTCATAATTCATTAGCTTTTAGAAAGTAGCAAACTTTCTAAAGGCACATGAGGATAATATATTCATCCTTAATATTCATTAAAGCTTTTTCTTAATCTTATCAAACACAAACTCCCGTACACCAGCTGAGAGTCAAAAACAACCTGGAAAATATTTCAAAAGTGCTGAAATCAGAAGCACAGTACTTCAGTGGTAGGTGTGCACTTCATACATATTTATATACTTTGTTTACAGGCACAGAAATATTAAATATAAAAATACATTGTAACCTTACTGCAAAGATGTCAGTACAAAACCACTGTATAATGGCTCCAGCGAAATCCACTGTGACCACCCTTTTTTATGACACATTCTGAAATACTGGTACAATGGCATATGTCTCCAAAAAACAAACCCATGGAAACAGTGGATTCTCCTTTCCTCCTCCCTTCCCCTTTCAAATTCAATGTGATGTACCTCAATTCAGTGTGTCAGTAAACCAGTTACCTTCAAGGGAACTCTTCACATAGCATAGCTCATTGCAGGACTGTATGCTAATGTTCTGTGTGGATTATTCTAAGGATGACTAAGAATTAAGAAAGTTTCCTGTTGCCATGGCATTGAACACATGTAGGTGGTGGGTCATGCAGCTGTGATTTGAATTCAGCAGTTCTTCAGTTGGAGCTTTATCTTTTTAATTTTGTTTGGGAGAAATTGTAACACTTGTTTTATGGAAGGAAAGTCCTGTAGAGTCTTGAAATGGATTGAAGCAAGATGGGGGGAAGAACCTGTGACTACCTCTTTTTTTGCTGATATGAGGAAGGTGGAGGGTTGCTACTCATTAGCAAGGGGAGGGCGATTAAAAAGCAAAGGAATTTAAATCTCCTGAGTATCTTGTTCTGGCACTGTAAAATAGAAGAAAAAATATCTCCTCTAATCATTAGGAACTGTGACTGATTGCCAGCAGAAAAACAAGGCAAGGGAGTTTCTAATGAAGACACATGGTCTGTGAGGAGGAATTGTCGTGGACACACGTAAAGAAAGACAAGATTCAAGGAAGATGGTTTAATTAGGCTGTAACTTTATTACATAACTCTTCTGGGAACTATCCAACAATAACTCATACAGTGCAGGTCATGATTCCTTCCTTAATCATTTCCACCTGGTGCGGGGTTGCTGTCAGCCACACAGCTTTCCACACCTGATCCCAGCCCTACTGCTGGGACTCCTTGTATAAGGATTAGGGTACTAGTTTGCTGTACCAGACATTTGGAGCCTCAGTCCCAATCTCAATCCTCACCTTATTTAGACTTCTCCTAAATCTACTTCCAATTCCAGATTGCCTGTGGAACAAATGGTCTGCACTGGATACCTGCCACAAGAAGGTGCCAGCAAGTACCTTTGCTACTAATCTGGGCATGAGAGGGGGCTCAGGCTGGAGGAGCAAGGTTTATATAGCCTCTCTTTGGTGTGCATAGTGAAATAGCTTACCTGAGCTCCATTGGTTCACCCATTCTTGCAGGTAATGTCTTCTCTTTCTTTTCTTAGCTGTCCCACTCTCCTCTCCTGACTCATGAGAGAGGGAGAGTATCCTTAAAGGAGTCACTACCCTTTTTTCCCCATTAGTCCAGACAAAGACCCCCCACCTTGGAGGTTTCAGGGGTTGCACTCTTACCAAAGAACAGATTCAGTGAAGCCAGGTGTATGTGGGGTAGTTTCCTTCTGTCACTGCCGTCTCATGGTGTTGTACACGCTCTCTCTCTCACACCTTAATATCCATCAAATAGATGAGAGGTAAGGAAATGGGCTATCACAATCCACAATGGGATCAGCTGTTATGTAAGTACTGGTTATTATTCTGGAGGTCTGGAACACAGTAAATATTGTACTATTGCCCCCTTTTTGAGCTGAGCAGATAATCAAAGTTGGGTGTTCCAGTTGGGAGTAGAAATTGGTGATACTCAGATATTAGCAGTTTTCATAGAATCATAGGACTGGAAGGGACCTCAGTAGGTCATCTAGTCCAGTCACTTGCACTCATGGCAGGACTAAGTATTTTATAGACCATTCCTGACAGGTGTTTGTCTAATCTGATCTTAAAAATCCCCAATGTTGGAGATTCCACAACCTCCCTAGGCAATTTATAGATGGGCACTATATTTGCCCTTTTCCAGTCTTCTGGAATTTCTCCCATCCTCCATGACTTTTCAAAGTTAATAGCTAATGACTCAGATAGCTCCTCAGTCAGCTCCTTGAGTATTCTACGATGCATTTCATCAGGCCCTGGCGATCTTGAAGACATCTGCTTTGTCTATGTAATTTTTAACTTGTTCTTTTCCTATTGTAGCCTTTGATCCTACCTCATTTTCACTAGCATTCACTATGTTAGATGTCCAATCACTACCAACCTTCTTGGTGAAAAGCAAAACGAAGAAGTCATTAAGTGCTTCTGCCATTTCCAGATTTTCTGTTATTCCCATCCACATCGAGTAAAGAGCCTACTCTGTCCTTTGTCTTCCTCTTGCTTCTAATATATTTGTAGAATGTTTTCTTGTTACCCTTTATGTCTCTAGCTAGTTTGATTTAGTTTTGTGCCTTGGTCTTTCTAATTTTGTCCCTACATACTTGTGTTGTTTGTTTAGATTTATCCTTTGTTTATTTTCAAAGTGCATACAAAGTCCTGTGTGTCTGAATGCAGAGGGAATCAAATAGCAGGAAACAGTTACTTATGCTCACATCATCGGGAGGTTTTTTCAGACAGCACCCGATCCCAAAAAACCTCTCCCTGGTTTTCTTCCAAGGTCAGACACACATTTTCAGCTACTCCTTCTGGCTCTCTCTGATCCCAGGCACAATATGCAATTGAACCTTTCTCTCATGTGGTGACTTGCAGAGATCTCCGTGACTTCATCCCTGGGTAGCTGGGAGTTGCAATGTCCCCTCACCGCCTGCAGTGGCAGAGAGCTCTGGGATACATTGGCTGCCCAAGGAGGTGGGGACCCCAGAAAGCCCCAAGCCACTGGGAGGATCTTGCAGTTCCAACTGCAGCAGACAGCTAGGGGCTCTGAGCTGAGTAGCTCCAGGCCGCTGTGGGTGGCAGGGGCCTCCCGTAGCTCCCAGCCACCATGGATGGTGTTGGGATTCTGCTGCTCCTCATTTTGTCACAGATATTTTTAGTAAAAGTGACAGGCAGGTTGCGGGTGTCCGTGAATTTTTCTTTGTTACTGGTGACCTGTCCACAACTTTTACTAAAATTATCTATGACAAAATCTTAGCCTTAATTACGTGATATATGGACCAAGTAGCCTTAATTCAGAACCAGGTAAACTGATTGAAATGATAATTAAAAATAGAATTATAAAACACCTAAATGAACATACTATGCTGATTTGTTCCGATCACAGTATCTATGAAGTAAAATTTTTGCCTCACTAAGTTAGAGTTCTTTGAGCTGTCCAACAAAACAGTTGATAAAGATGAAACCAGCTGATATAACTTACAGGAGTTTCAAAAAGCCTTTGAATGTATTTTGAGTGGCTTTTTAGCCTCAGAAGAAGCTATTAAAGAAACTAACTACCCAAGAGGTAAAGCATTGTCATAGATTAGAAATTGGGTAAGTAGAAAACAGAGTGAAGAAAATTTGGTCAATTTTCATTTTGGCAACAAATAAAGGCAGGAGGGGAGATGCTTTAAGATGCTACGTGAGGACTGGTGGTGCGTAATAGACATCAATGATCTGGAAAAAGACAGTGAATAGTAAAGCTAGTCAGGATTTTTTCAACTGATTAAAAAAAAAAAAGCAATTTGTCAAAATCAAAACTGTTTGGAAAACAGGGTCAAGCTTGGCAAGTTTCCCAGCTTGAAGAAATGTTGGAGGAAAAATGTTTTCAAAATGTTGAATCAGAATGTTTCAGCTTTTTTCAAAATGAAAAACTCCAGTCTTCCAGTTTGAAATGACTTTGTTTCAAAATTCAAGCTAGACCGAAAAAAGGTTTTAAAAAGGGTTAAAATAAAAATGTTTAATTTCTAAATCACCAGAACAAAATCTTTTCATTTACCCAGAGTGGAAAGAAGAAATGGGTTTTGTTGGATCACAAATATTTTTGAGATTTTGATTTTGTCCCAGTTTAAGATGGGGGAAAAAATTTCAAACTCTCAGATATTTGCGGGATAGGAATACTCTTTTCTGCCCAGCTTTAGTGAGCAGCATAATCGCAGCATTTGCAAATAGCAAGTTTGTTTTGACAAATGCAACATAAAGCACCTTGGGTGTAATTATTTCAACTATTTGTGCATATTTCTGTAACCACTGAGGGAAAATCCCAGTCAGCCATTCTGCACAGCCTATGCTCTATATGTGTAGTTGAGATGTTTTAACAAACAAGGAAACACAACCATATAACTTTAAGGTGGATCATAAGTGAAATGGAATAGAAAATATTGAAATATGTCATTATATAAAAATTGATGGCACACTCTCCTGGAATACTACATTCAGTTCTAGTCAACTTATCTCAGAGAGGTAACAGAAATAGAACAGGTTCAGATATAGGTGATGAAAATAGGGGGTACAGGGCTAGAGGAGACTTGAAAAGAGATTGAAAAGACTTGGTCTTTTTAGCTTATAATGGAGGCAAATGAGAGGTCATAATGGAAGAATGCAGTTAGTTGTGTGGAGAAGATAAATCCTGCATTCCTATATACACTTGCTCACAATACAAGAACAAGGGACCTTCAGTGAAGATGGCTACACATTTTATAATGGAAAAAGGAAGTACCTTTTTCTCAATGTGGCTCTTATTGCTACAAAATACCAGTGAGGCCAAGAGCTTAAAGGGATGTTCAGAAAAGGGCTAAGCATTTGTGTTCTGTTCAGGATCTTAGACTGCTTTCATCATTATTGTCCAGGGACATCTGCCTACAATATTGGCCTAATTCTCTTCTTGCATTGGTTTTATTTATGCAGGTGGAAGTCAATAGAATTACCACAGCTTTCCACAGGTGTGAGGGAGAAATCTGGCCTATTTTTCTAAATGGAGAAGGGATGTTAGAGATCAGCATAAAATACGGAAAGTTAAGGGTTTTCTCTTTAACCCTACGGACAAGCCTAGTCATCCTTGCTTCTAGTTGAGGGATGGACAGCAAGTTAATTCAGCTTCTGTCTCACTCCTCTTCTTTCATCTTTTTTACCAGTTTCATCAGCCTTCCTTCTTTTTCTTTCCCTCCCAGCTGATGAATGGGGTCATTCTTGGCCCATTTTCACTTCATAGCTCCCTAAAGTCCCCAAACCACTGAAACAGGGTGCCTTTACAGAAGTAGATGCTGCACATCTGCATGCTTCCTTCCATCAGTTGGCTTCTTTGATGTAGAGCCATTCTTGTCAGTGTTCCTTATGTCTTGTCCCTGGTCATGGAGATGAGGCAAGGATGTAGCAGAAAGCCTGAAAGGGTGTCTGACAGTCCAGGGGTGGTACCTGGCTCGAAGGAGGCAGATGCAGTCAGGATGTGCTGTGTCTGGAAGAGTAAACCCACTCTTCCCTTCATCTGACAACAGAGCCTCTCCAGGCTCCTTAGGCACTGGTCAGTCCAGAAGGTTTAATACCTGTCTGTATCCTAAAGGTTAAGTTAATTTGTAAAATGTTTCTTGCTGTGTGGGAAAGATTACACACGAGACCCGTGAAGAAAAAGAACATATTTCCATACATTATAAAGTCATTTGTTAAGAGTTAGAATCCCTGACACTGTGCAGCCTTCTTTAAAGCAAAGGCAATTAGTATAGGCACCAAATGTCTTTCATTCCTCCTCCTAATCTGGCTGCTCATACTGCAGGAAAATGAACATTTCCTTTGCATTTTTAGATGATTTTGTCAGTCTTACTGATGATCTCATCCTTAAACCTGAAAGTAATGCCTCTGTAACAACTTTGCTTAACTGAAGGACATAGCTCTTAGATGTACATTATGAGAAATGTTTTTTGGAGTGCCTGTAACTTGAGGTTTGTCTAGCTTATCAAGTATTTTCCAACTTGAAGTTCTTTAACATTTCTTTTTATTTAAATGTACGACTGAATGCTCTCCAATAAGTGTTTAGGGTAGGACCAGCCCACAACATTTTGGCAGCTGAGGCTGGTAATGATGCCCCCATACCCCCTCGCTTGGGCCAAAATTTTGAAAGGTCTCAATTCTGCCTTCTTCCTGTTCTACTCCTCTCATGGTACTGCTCTGCTACCTACCCCAGTAAAGGAGAACTAACAACTTAAAATGCCTTGTTCAAAAATGTTAAGTAACACTTATGTTTGCTGTTCAGGAATTTGAAAGTTAACTTTTCTTGTCTGCATAGTAAACACTGGTATTTTTATCTGTTTGAATAATCAAAGTGATGCTTTCCGTGCCTTTTTGGTTGCAAAGATTTGAACTGCTTCCTGAAGGTCCACAGTCTGGGCTAGCTCATGCTCTGTTGAGATGGTTGCAAGGTTGACCAGCCTCTCCTGTGTCATTGTGGAGCGTAGATGTGTTTTTATTAACTTCAGCTTGGAGAAGCTGTGTTCTCCACTGGCAACTGTTACAGGAAGTGTTAGAAGTATGCGCAGAGCAACAAAGGCATTTGGAAAGAGGATGGTCATCTTATTTGTGCACACATATTCCAGAACAACCTTTGGAGTTGATCCTGCTGAAATGTATCTTGAAAGGGCCTTCAGTTCATCACCTAAATCACTGGCATCAATTTTGCGCATGTCATCATGTGTCAGCACTGCCTCTAGTGCCCTGCGTTGCTGATGTAGGTCGTCTTCAGGTATAGTGAGGAGTTTTGGAATATCATACAACATCCCAAATATACTTGTGTGTTCCTTGAGCTGCATGAAATGTTCTTCAACTGACTGTATTGCACAATCTAGCACCTGGTTAAAGAATTCAACTTTGAATTGTTGTTTGGGGTCTCTTATGGGATCATCCCTTGCCTCGTAATCAAAATGTCATCTTCGGTGACTCTTGTATTCTTGAATGGATAGGAAAATAGCTTTAGTGTGAAGTTCCTCTACCAACTTCTGTGCACTCTGCAGAACGTTTTGAAATCCCTCATCTGACTGGTAAGATTGTACGTATGACTTAGCTTTGTCCAGTTGTTCTATTGCTCCAGATATGTCAAGACCTTGGAGTCTCTTGCTTACAACATTTATTTCAAACAGTATGTCATGCCACAACACTAAGACACATAGAAATTTGAAATTATGTAAATTTCTGATTCCATTTCCCTTTGCCACTGTTCTCTCACGAACAGTTCCTGTAATAGCATTATCCTCCATAATGGCAACTATGGTATCATCTATCTTCCCAATTTGGTGTCTAATAGGCTTTATCGCCTCCACTCGACTTTCCCATCGTGTGGCACTCAGTGGTTTCAGCGTCAGAGAGGATGTGCCCAGATGTTGCTTCAAAATTTGCCATCGATGAGTTGATGCAGAGAAAAACACATAGATGCTTTGAATTACATTAAAAAATTCAGCAGCCTCACTAGAAGCTGATGCTTCATCACTGACCACCAAGTTCATTGAATGAGAACTGTATGGAACAAAAAAAACTTGAGGATTTAACGCTCGGATCCATGTCTTCACTCCTCTGTTCTTTCCTCTCATGTTGGCACAATTAGCATAGCCCTGACCTCTCATGTCAGCTATCGCAATACATGTATCTTCCAGCTTTTTAAAAGCACATTTGTCAGACCAGCTCCTGTAGTATAATCAATGTCAATAAATTTTAGAAAATGGTCTCTGACAGTCACCATTGCAGGGACATTTTCACTAGGTTCTGTTGTTGTTACAAAACACACCATTAAAGTCATTTGTTCCATATGACTAATGTCAGGTGTGCAGTCCAGAATAACAGAGTAATATCTTGCTGACTTCAGATCTTCCACAATCTTCTGTTTGACTTTTGTTGCCAGTAACTTTATGATCTCATTTTGAAACTTTTTCCAAGGTAGTGGTGTGTGTACATTTCTTGGGTGGTGACTCTTCTTAGATGCTCCTGGAGTACAGCATCAAACTCAGCCATCAGCTCCACAATTTTAAGGAAGTTTCCATTGTTTGGCACATACAGCTGATCTGAAGTGCCGCAGTGCAGTGCTAGGTTTTGGGTAGCAAGCATTCTCACAATGGCAATGAGCCTTTTCAGAACATTTTGCCAGTAAAGAGACTCTGATGCAATCTTCTCTTGATGCTGATCATCTATGGTGGCCTTTAACCTTAGTTTCATCTCAAGCTCTTTCCTCCTATGGAATGCTCTCTGAGTGATTTTGCCTTCTCTTGCATGATCACCTATCTAGATTTTATCAATCTCCGAACGCAGCTGCCTAGCCATCTTTCAGAACTCCAAGAGCCATTTCAACATTCAATCTGAGTGCAAGTCTCTGATGCTGATCATTCTCATGGCATGCCTTTAACCTTAGTCTTCTCAAGCTCTTTCCACCTATGGAATGCTCTCTGGTGATTTGCTGCCTTCTCATGGCATGCCAGATTTCTAGCCAGATTTTTCCAGTCCTTTGTTCCTGTAGAACCCAATGTGGCTGGAACATTAGACTGGAAGAGTTTGCAACAAAAACAGTATGCAGCATTCTGGGTTTTTGAGTACATAAGCCATGGCCTCTCCACTTTGTCACCATTGGGATTTCACACCAGTAATGTGTTGGATGGAAACTTCTATTTTCATTGTCTTTGGGGAACATGAAGTTTTTCACTTGCTGTGGCCCATGCAGTACAAGGAAGTCCCTCAGGCTACTGCTCAAGTGGGTCCACAGTCCTGGATCATCTAGACTTAAGGAACTAAACTCAGCAGCAGCTGTTTTTTGCACCTCCACCACACTCTTCTCTGATCTACACTTTTCTTCAGGAATGTGCATGGTTACATCCATTTGAGATGGAGATATGGATGCTGCAGTAGCTGCCAGGTCACCTGCACTCTGACTAACTGGAAGATCAGGCATCTCCTCACCACTCACATCCTCACTGGGCCAGAAGGCTCACCGTGAACATTTGTGTCTATGTATCTCAGGAGAGCTCCTTCCTGCTTAGATAGAAAAGCTTCCTTTGCTTTCTTTCTTTTTCTGAATGCTGCCCCAGAGGGGCGTTTTCTTCTTTCACTCATGACTGCTGTTCTGTGCCAGCTATAGTGGCTCTCAACACTCAGTTGAAGGGGAAAAATAAGCAGGCTGGTAGCAGGGCCTGAGTGAGGGAAGATATCAGCATCTTAAGGGCCTAACTGGCTCCTACTACTTCAGTTGACTGCCTGTTCTCCTCAAGTGGGTTCAGGGAAGCAGCAGGAAACAGGAAGCTCCCTGAGAAGCTGGTGTTAATCAAGTCCAGGCTCCTGGGGGTGCTAGAGAGGTACATAAGAGGCTCCTCCTCCTCTCTCTCCCTGCAGCTCCTGCTGCTTTCTGTTATTCCCTCTCACCTTTTCTCCTGCATTCCTGTTGTGTCTCTTGTGCCTTCCTTCCTCCAGCACAGAACTCCACCGTCTCTGTGCATCTAGAGCAGAGAGAATACATATGCACCAGCAGAAGACACAATTTTCTACACTCTTGGTCCTAGTGGTGCCCCCCTTCCCCCACCAGTCTGGCACCTGAGGCGGCTGCCTCAGTTCGCTTCATGGTAAGGCCAGCTCTGGTTTAGGGTGTTGGTAAATATTCTATATAAAGTTTCAAATATTTTGCTTTTAATCTTTGAAAAGCCACATTTATCCCAATATCCCACTTTTGAATCATTGCCAGGCTGACTCATGTCTGTTTAGCTATAACAAATTACAGTAACAGTTAATTTCCCAAGCCAGATAGTATTTAGGAAAACGTATCATATTGGATTTAAAAGCAACCCTGGGACACCCACTCCCTAAATTCATGAGGATACTGTTGGCTTTGGTATTTTGAGCAACCTTAGGCAGCTGTTTACAATGTACTGATTAGACCCTTTTAATCCTATAATAATAATTATAATATTGGGATAAGAGGTTATTTTTTGTAATACAATTATAACATAAAACCCCCATAAGGTAACTCCTTCATATAGATCTTCCATCATGTCTTCCCTTTCTGTATCCATCTTCTAGACTCTTTAGGTCAGAGATAGTCTTCAGTATTTGTCTTGCTACACTACTTAGCATGTTCTGGTGCTTAACAAATAATATTGTATATTGAAGAATTGTCAATATCATTCAAAATCCCTAATATTTAAAAAGAAAACAAGAACAGCACATATACCTGTCATCCTTTCTGTTCTTTTCAGCTGAAGGTGAGCAGGATTCCTATCCCAATGGTTATTGGATTGATAGGTGGTTTTATTTTTTTAGACAGCTTAGTTTCACATCTGTATTCATCAAATACCACTGCCTGGCACTGACTTTCATTAGCCGTATTATAGGCAGATCTGAGGCAGTAAATGGAAACTTTGACTTCCCAATATTCTGAATCCCTGGAGGTACATTACATAATCTTATTTGCTGGGAATGAGCTACCATGTGTGTTTAACTCCTTTAATGCCAACTAGCAGGCAACGGACACAAGCACAGGAGTGGTTTCTTAAGGTGAAAAAATGCTTGTATCATCATTTTTGTACTTTCTTCATTTCTCAATGATATTTTAAGTGTTTCATCACCCTTACCAACAACCACATTACACACAAATGCGCACCTAACTAATTGTTTCTTGAAACTACAAGCAAAAAAAAAAAAATCCATATCAGTCACACAGGTGCATCTTTGCATGAGCATCTTGTGTGGGTGACACAGACCAGAACTGTAAGGGAAGCAAGGTCTGTAATCTCATGGATCAATCATTAGGTCAGGATAAAATGATCCTGCGGAAAGGATTGGCAAGAATGTGTTCCCTAATGTATTTTATTTTTGAATTAATGGCCTAGCTTCAATAAGGGACCATGTGAGGGAAGAGGGGAAATAAAGGCCTAATCTCCAACTAGGCTCATATTAGGTCTCATTAGAGAAGAGATTATCTAAATGCTCATGATGTTATCAATATTCCAAGACATCTGATTTTCATGCGATAGACAAATCTGAAGTTAGTTTAAAATCTTACTTTGACAAAAGTCTACAAAGCTATGAGTGGACATCTTCCTTTAAAAAAAAAAAAATAGGCACAGTAGGTGGACCATGAACAACTGTGACTTATTTTTTCAGAGCTGCTAAAAGTCAGTAGGAGCTGCAAGAACTCAGCACCTCTGTAAGTCTGACTGCTGTTAGCTTGAGTGCCTTTTACTATCTGAGAAATAGAATCTGGTTCCAACCCCTCCTTCCCCCACTTTCCTGCAATTTATGCCACGTACTGTTGGTACTTACTTAAATAAACAGCTTTTAAAATTTGCTCTTTTAAATTTGATACAATATATCCTTTTGCTATTTAAAAAAAAACATATAGGAGAATAGAATATATAGAGAGAAGATAAGGTAACATTATGAAAAAGTATCATGTGACTTAGAAGCCTAAGTCTCATTGCAAGCCAGCAGAATATAGACTCTTAAGTCATGTCAGCACTTTAAGATTTTTTTTACTCTTATACCTTTTCACATTTTTATGAAGCCTTTCCACACATTGCTGTTTTCATGAAAATAACTTGGAGCATTTTCCAAATATTAAGTAGCCATCACTGTGAAGTAGGTTAGTACTGTGCCCAATTTTACAGATGGGTAATATGATGCAGACACAGGTTAAGGTAAGTAATTTATTCAAGGCCACAGAGCAATTTAGTTGGATAGGTGACTAACAGAGCTAAGGATTCCAGTCCTCTTTTTAAATTGCTAAAACACTTTCCAGCTCTTCATGTGTATTACATATTTTTCTATAAGTGCTTGTTACGGGAAACTCACTGGCTGCCAGTGATATGTCCTACCTGTTCTGGGGCTTAGCTCTCTTCCGAGTCCAGCGCCTCCCCTTGCAGTCTCAACTCATTGTCCTCTCTCTCTCTCTCCAGGAGCTGCAGCTTCCTCTTCATCACTCGGCCCTCCAGCCAAGTCATTATGGGTTTGCCCCTCCATGGTACAGTCTCTCATTGGACCCACATGGGCCTGCCCACTATTCTGGGTTCCAGCTAGAGTTGTGAACTGTCTAATCGCATAAACTCAAACACCATTGCCCTACCCCCTGCTCCGCCCCTTCCCCGAGGATGAACTTCATCTTCCAGTCAGGTGTTGCTTCTCCAGTCTAAGTCCCTCTTGTGTGACCTGTCACACTAATTGGCCCTTTCTCAGCATCCTTTCCCTTTCAGGGGTGGTGTGCAGTGAACACCCCTATTACAGTGCTAAAAACACTTCCTCAGATCTCTGTATCCATTCTTTCATTTTTATCCCGATATGAGTCAGACTGCTTTGTTAGCAATAGTTTATCAGCCAATATCCAATTTCAGCTAACTTTTCTGTTGCAAAAACTACCAGTAATAAACAACTCTAGAATTTAAGGAGGATCCCCTGAAAGGTTACTTATTGTAGGTCCTTTCTAACAATACCACAACGGCAATCATTTTAGTTTCTATAACTGGCTAGTGTATTATGATTTTAAACCCCCTGATAAAACCAGTTATAACCAGAACATAACCGAGTCATGTCCTTGCTATCTTCAATTTTCCCATCTTACTGTCTTCAACTGACTTCTAACCTTTTTCACTCTAGCAACCTCAATTTTCCACACTCTTGTACACTTACGCCAACTTAAACCAAAGCCTAATTTCTACTTAACATATTTTATAGGCTGCTCCCAGCATATTGCCACATTTGGTTTTGACCTGAGGAACTTACTAAAAGGGAATCTCATAGATTGGTAAACAGGTGTTAGTTGATCAAGGTCCATATGCCAGCTTTACATGATGATATACCAGATTAAAGTAGCTATATACTTATGAGTAATTGGATGACATCTCATCACTAGCATTTCTGCCTTTTCACAAGTCCAAGCTCCCTGAAACATATGTTCTCTTCTCTAATGACAAGCATGGAAATGAGTGTATCTTTGGACACAATTTCTGCTGCAGAATGTCCTTTATTGAGATACTCTGCCTTAACACGTTAGCTGTGTCACGGCCCTCTTGAGAGAGAATATTTCTCTTTGCCAGATCAGAAGGGAAACTTATGGACATTCTCAGCTGATCATCATAGGACGTACACTATCCTAAGCCATATTACAATATATATTCTATTTTAAAAGGCCTATAAGGTGCTCTACAACTGTGTGCCTTCCTACTTACTATCTCTTATATTACCCCCTGTACTACTACAAGAAGTGCTAGTCTTGACTCCCTATTTGCCCACTTTTTCCCTGACCTTCTATGCTATCTGCTCTGCATGAAATGCCTCACTTGAACTGATCCATTGTCTTCTGCTTCAAATCCCTGCTCAAGACTCTTCTTTCTCTCTGTAGTTCTGTAGCCACCACCCATCTCTGTTTCTCCTTCACCAGGATCCCTTCAAGAACTCATGACGTTTCAAGTTTCCCTCTCAGCCCCTTTAATTCAGTCTTCATCAAGTTGGGAATATCTTGTCTCAAAACAAACACAAAATCTTTCTTTAGGTCCAGCTCCACCTAGTCTCCTGTTCTAGGCTTCCCTAGCTTGCTGCCTGCCTCCTGCATCTGGCAGTGTCAGCTACCTCTCAGCCATACTCCCCTCCTGCAGCTTCCTGCTGCCTTTTATATAAATATTTCCAATTCTCCTCAGGTGAGGTTCATCTTGTATCAGGGTTGGCTTAGCCCCAGGCTGTCCGGCCCAGGAGCAAACTGTTCTGTTACACTAACCCTAAAGGCCAAGAAATTGGCAAACAAATAGGTTAGGTGGCAGTCAGGTGCAGTTGATATGTATCTGTTTATTTAAAATACATAGCTAATGCCAGTATTTCTTAAACTTTTGAAAGACGATCCCCTTTCAGGAAAAGGAAACAAATTACACCATCCTTTCATTCTCATCACGTGCTGTTTAACAATGTAGATATTTTAAAATATCATTGACATCTGAGTTAACATTTTTTTGAAACAAATGGGGCAGTTCACACCTCAGAGTTTTCTGCAAATGGAGGAAGATTGTATCAGTTACACTGGAATCACATTTTCAAGGTTTTCCTCAGAACTGCAACAGCTAAAGAATGACTTTTTTTCCTTTTTTTTTTTTTTCTAAAGTTAAAGTGGAAACCGGAGAATATTTGAAAGGCCCCTCCCCACCTCCCATCTCCCCTGAGCTAGTCCTTCACAGAGCCCAAACTTTGAGAAATACTGATCTATGTAATATATATGAAAAGTGTATGTATTTTTGCATCCCTCTCTCCACCATCATATATTGCTCGTCTTCCTAGATCACAGGAACTTTAGGGCAGGGACTGAGAGTATGGATAGCACCATGCATATTTTGGGTGCAACTAGAATACAGATCATTTAAAAGATTACACGCACACATGCATTTAACTTCCCTTTGGTCTAGTTGCAAAAATGTCCATCATGCAGTGAGAAGTGTGTGTAAGCTTGGAGGGAGACACAACCTCACTTGCTTTTCCTTCACCACCACTAGCACCTTTTTGTTTTTGTCTGCATATTATTTCCAGTTCTGAACTCTTCTGATACAAAACTCAGAGTAGAGTGCCTAAATAAATGCATGGGGGAAGATCCTCTGCTGGTGTCATTTTTCATACAATAAAGATTTATTTATAATTATATGGTAAACATGAAAAGTAAGCAATTTTTTCAGTAGTAGAGTGGCTATAACACTTTTTTGTATTTTTATGTCTGATTTTTTAAGCAAGTAGCTTTTAAGAGAGGTGAAACTTGGAGAATACACAAGACAAATCGGATTCCTGAAAGGGGTACAGTAGTCTGGAAAGGTTGAGCACCACTGTTTTAAAGTATCAGGCAACCCTAACTATAGGCAGCAGTACTAATTCCTCCTTTAATAATCTCCATAATGTGTTTTGCAGTTGTAAGAGGATACTGCACTATCACAGTGAATGGTGCTTTACTGACAAAAAGTTCTGGTACCAAAAAGCTTTCAGTTTAAATGTGATGATGTAAACTTGAGTTGCAGAACTGAATTATTTAGTATTTCTTAGGACATGATTGATCATGAAATGTTTCTGTATTTTGTGGATGTGAAATGCTTTTTCAGAAGTCGTCTGTAACAGCAGTTGCAAATGATTGGGTATGTAGTCATGATGAGACATATACACAGTTCCTCTGAATGTATTCTGTATGTTTAACACTCCAGTATGTATACATGCCAATAGAAGTGTAGGGCGGCCACTTTTGCTTCCTGCAGGGTGTGGAGGAGGAGGAGACACTGAGGTACTGCTTGCTGAATTGAGGCTTCAAAATGTCTAGGACCAGGAAATGTAGAGGAAGCAGAAGAGGAGGCCATTCTCTTCATGAGTACTTTATTTTGAGGCATTAATCTTTTTAGTGCCAAAATTACATATATTCAATAGGTTTCAGAGTAGCAGCCATGTTAGTCTGTATCCGCAAAAAGAACAAGAGTACTTGTGGCACCTTAGAGACTAACAAATTTATTTGAGCATAAGCTTTCGTGGGCTACAGACCCACTTCATCGGATGCATGTAATGGAAAATACAGTAAGAAGAGATACACACACACATACAAAACATGAAACAGTGGGTGTTACCATACACACTATAAGGAGAGTGATCAGTTAAGATGAGCTGTTATCGGCAGGAGAGAAAAAGAACTGTTTGTAGTGGTAATGAAAATGGCCCATTTCCAACAATTGACAAGGGCATATAAGGAACTAGAGGGGGGAAGGGGGGATTAGCATGGGGAAATAGTTCTATTTTGTGTAATGGCCCATCCACTCCCAGTCTTTATTCAAACCTAGTTTGCTAGTGTCCAATTTGCAAATTAATTCCAGTTCAGCAGTCTCTCCTTGAAGTCTGTTTTTGAAGGTTTTTTTTGTTGTAATATTGCGACTTTTCGGTCTGTAATCAAGTGGCCAGGGAGACTGAAGTGTTCTCTAGCTGGTTTTTGAATGTTATAATTCTTGACATCTGATTTGTGTCCATTTATTCTTTTACGTAGAGCTGTCTGGTTTGGCCAATGTACATGGCAGAGGGGCATTTCTGGCACATGATGGCATATATCACATTAGTAGATGTTCAAGTGAACCAGCCCTTGATGGCATGGCTGATGGGATTAGGTCCTATGATGATATCTTCTGAATAGATATGTGGACAGAGTTGGCAATGGGGTTTGTTGCAAGGATAGATTTTCAGGTTAGTGTTTTTGTTGTGTGGTGTATGGTTGCTGGTGAGTATTTGCTTCAGGTTTGGGGGTTGTCTGTAAGCAAGGACTGGCCTGTCTCCCAAGATCTGTGAGAGTGTTGGATCGTCCTTCAGGATAGGTTGTAGATCCTTGATGTTGCACTGGAGAGGTTTTAGTTGGGGGCTGAAGGTGACGGCTAGTGGCGTTCTGTTACTTTCTTTGTTGGGCCTGTCCTGTAGTAGGTGACTTCTGGATAGTCTTCTAACTCTGTCAATCTGTTTCTCCACTTCAGCAGGTATTGTAGTTGTAAGAATGCTTGATAGAGATCTTGTAGGTGTTTGTCTCTGTCTGAGGAGTTGGAGGAAATGGGATTGTATCGTAGAGCTTGGCTGTAGACAATGGATCGAGTGGTATGGTCTGGATGAAAGCTGGAGGCATGTAGATAAGTATAGCGGTCAGTAGGTTTCCAGTATAGGGTGGTGTTTGTGACCATCGCTTATTAGCACTGTAATGTCCAGGAAATGGATCTCTTGTGTGGACTGTTCCAGGCTGAGGTTGATGGTGGGGTGGAAATTGTTGAAATCATGATGGAATTCCTCAAGGGCTTCTTTTCTGTGGGTCCAGATGATGAAGATGTCATCAGTGTAGTGCAAGTAGAGTAGGGGTATTAGGGGATGAGAGCTGAGGAAGTGTTGTTCTAAGTCAGCCATAAAAAGATTGGCATACTATGGGGCCATGCGGGTACCCATAGCAGAGGAGTGCCACTGATTTGAAGGTATATGTTGTTCCCCAAATGTGAAATAGTTATGGGTGAGGACAAAGTTTAGCCACTAGGTTTGCCGTGACATTATCGGGGATACTGTTTCTGACAGCTTGTAGTCCATCTTTGTGTGGAATGTTGGTGCAGAGGGCTTCAATACAAATATATATTCAATTCAAATTTGGTGTCCTTTAACTCTTACTGTTGAAACTTTATATCAGGTGTAAACCCCCCCTTTTCCTTCCTGGGTAATTTGGAAGCAGGCAACACTCACGTGTGTGCCTGGGTGCCTGATGTTGTTGACATTAAAGAGATCCTGAGTATCCCAATTGTGGTGATGGGTAGGTGGGAATCTTCTATCCACCCATCTGCTGCAGTCCCTTTACTCCTAAAGGAATTTAAAATTGGTGGTGCCTCCACCTGACTGGGCCCTGTGCACACTCAATGGCGTGCCTTGGGAACCTCCAGGAATAAAGCTCTTCTGATGGTGATAATAATTAATTAATAATTTGTGGCATAGGTCTAACTAAAAAATACCAAATATAAATAATATACATCCAATATACTTAAGTAAAGGTGTGTTAACTCTAATTTAACTTAAAGAAACAGGGTATAACAGACTAAGATTTAATGTCACTACTAATTTAAATCCATAGGGGACAGTTGAATAAAATCAATTAACAAATATAGTATACAGTGATAAATGAAAGTTCTCAAACTGGTATTTACACTGCCACCCTTTATCCCATCCCGGAGTGTACGCTCCTCTGAATATCAGAGTCCTAGATGCTTGCATGGGTGCGCTTGAAGATCTGAAGCTGGAGACAGCACTCTTTTGGTTCTGTGTATCAGAATCACAGTGGTTCTGTGTATCCAGCCAAGGCAACAAGCTGCACACCCCGTTTGACAACTGGAGTTGGCCTCCCCAAATGTCAACAGCTCTGGGTCCTGGTTCGATGGGAAGATCACTCTGCCTCTCCTCAGACTGAGACTTTGCAAGTACTTTCCCAAACAAGAGTTAGGGTTACTCATAGTTCCTTCATTGCAGACCCACCTCAGTCAGCTCTAGGCATAGCAATAGTCTCTCCCCTGGCTCCTGCGAAGCCACCAACCACCTTTGAAGTTCCCTGCTCAATCAAAGCCCCAGCAGCCTCTCAGCAGCAGCTTCTGGCTTCCTAGCAGCAGTTAGTGATATGGACAGAGCTCCACACCAGCATTCTTACTCCTCTTCCAAAATGGCACCCACTGCCTGCTCTCCCTGGAAGAAGTGTCTTACTCTTTCCCTAAGGCATCATAGGAGTTGTAATCTCGAATACTAGATTGCAACACACAGGATCTTCCCAGCTGGAACACTCCCAATAAAGTTCAGAGGCCCCTCTAGTAAAGGGGGCCTACACGGGTATAAAGAATCATGAAACTGAGAATGTAAAAATATGTATTTGCAGTAAAGGAAAGTATCCCACAGCACTATGTTTTCCTTATGATTTTTTTTCCTTTTGTCCCTCAGTTTCAATTTGTTTTTTGTCACCCATCATCGTCTACATTTGGACTGGTACTGGTACAGTGTTATGGAGTGACCTCCTGACCTGTCTGCTTATGGTGATGGTGGTGAAACCTCTATCGATTTAAAAAAAAATAGAATAAAATGTTTGAAATATTTGGAGAGGAAAGCTGTCTGGAGACTCATAGCCATTAAATGAGAACTATCCGTTTCATTCCCAAACCTTAAGTTTCCAATTGAGTATACAAAGAAAAAAAATTGAAACAAAGAATTTTAGGAAAAAACAGCTGAAGAGGTTTGTTCTGGAATATTATAATGGTCTGTCTAAGGAAATGTGGTCAAAATAGGAAGTATAGTTCTTATTTGAACCTTTGTAGAATCCTAAAGAACAGAGGCAGCTCCAGGCCCCAGCATGCCAAGCGCGTGCTTGGGGCGGCAAGCCACAGGGGGTGCTCTGCTGGCGCCGCAAGGGCAGTAGGCAGGCTACCCTTGGCGGCTTGCCTGCGGAGGGTCCCCTGGTCCCGCGGCTTCGGCGGACCTCCCGCAGGCAAGCCGTTGAAGGCAGCCTGCCTGCTGTGCTTGGGGCGGCAAAATGCCTAGAGCTGCCCCTGATAAAGAAATACAAAGCAGCAGATCATCAGCTGGTGTAAATTGTTACAGCTTCATTGACTTTAGTTGAACTATGACAAGTTCCAACAGCACCAGGCTTTTCCTTTTAAGAACAATATACAGGGGGGAAATAGATAATATTTGGCATATAAAATTAATCTTTCAAAATCAGCAGCTCACTCTTAAGGTGTAATTCCAGTGCTTTCACAGGCATTCATTTTCTATTTCAAATTGCTAGGGCACCATAAGATAATTAGGTATCGACCTACTTGGAAATATTGTATTGACTACAGTAGTACAAGATCTAGAATGATGAAAGAATCCCCAATTAACTTTATGGGGAAGATGTGTGGTGATTTAAAAATGAACATTTTGCTACGTCTAATGTAATGCTGCAGATGTTTCCATATAATTTACAGACTGCATTTCATATAAAATGAAATACATTGATTTCGAGTAATAAAAAGTGGATGATTGCATTAAACAAATCTCCACTTAACTCAAGGGGAAATTTTATATATAACATATACTTTTACTATCCTAATAAGATTCTTCACTGGGTCTGGTTGGAAAAGGAATGTATAACGCTTGTATATTTAAGCATGCTTTCCTACTCTCCTCCTCCTTCAGTCTCCTTGCCCCTGCCCCTCATTTGAGATTGAAGGAAAATTTAAACATATATTCTGTTAATGGAGGTGCATTAAAATATAGAAAGCTATCTAGAAATATAATGGAATAACACAGAGGACAAAATTCTTTCACAGCCACTTTGTGCCACTGAAGTACTATCAATCCAGTAACAATCAATCAGTCAATCCATTATGCTGGGGGCATAATGGAGCTGACAACGATTAAGCTGCTGGTGTTCTGAGACCATTGCCTATCACACTCACTAGTATTGTCTCATTCATTCCTTGTATTCCCCTGTCTGGTTCCGTCTGTTGTCTCTTGTCTTATACTTAAATTTACATAAGCTCTTTGTGGCAGGAACTGCCTTTTTGTTCTGTGTTTGTACAGTGTCTAGCACAATGTGGTCTTGGTCCATGACTGGGGCTCTTAGATGCTATTGTAATACAAATAATAAATAATAATTTGAACATGGCTGTCCTCCACTCATGTACCGTCTGTTGAAGGCCCTAAATCAGTGGCAGAACTTAAAGTTGCCAGGCATCAGAAATTGCATTGCGACAGGGCTGCCCTCAAAAATCATGGAGTTGGACTTGGTTCGCTTTCTCCTTAAGTGAAGTTTAATGTTTTCAGTGTTTTTTTCCCTTTAGCAAGGGTCCATTATTAAATCCCAGATACCTGGATGCTTTATTTGGGCTATGAGGGGAAAAAAGCAGGAATCAGAAATTGTAAGACTTTATTATGCTCTTATTCTATTTTTTGAAAGTATAATTTGTATTTTCCGTATTCCATGAACACATGCATTACAAGCTAAGGGTTTTCATTCAAACCCATCTAGATCACAAGTAAAAACCATTTAAAGAGTTATATGTAAAGCCCTGTCTAGTTCAATGAATACTAACTTGATTAGTAGATATTTATAGGGTAATACAGAAAGGGCAGCCAAATCTCAGCCATCTAATTAAGGAAAAGTGGGGGGTTGGGGGAGGGAGAAGAGATTAAAAAAATACTACCTGTAAAACAATAGTTTCCTGCTGTGGAGAATGTCCATGGAAAAACTGTCTTTTGTAATAAACTGAGGCAAACACAATTTTTCATTTAGCAAAAGATTTATTTCTCTGAAATTTACATGGTATAATAAACTAAACAGTTGTAAAATGGGAATTGGGTGAGTGTGCCATACATTCAGGACATATTCCATAATACAAAAGTATTGAACAAATCTGTGTAATATTTGTCTGGCCCAGGGCGGGACAACAAGCGACTCAGGGCCCAGGCCCTTCAGGAGGGGTTGAGCCAACAAACACCAGGAATGGCCTCCTCAGGCCAGGGGTGGCAGGAGGAACGCAGGCCCCTCCCACTCCACCGTGTTCCAGCGCAGGGCCCTAGTAGTGGTCAACACCGCTGACGGTCAGTGGGGATCCTGACCGAAACACACTGACATCGGCTCAGGTGAGTCTGCAGCCTGACTGGAGTCAGCTGCCCCCGGGCCACTTCCAATCCCCCCCTCACTGGGTACCTGCCATCCGCTGGCATCGTCTGGTGGGTCCCAGACCATGGGTTCCTCAGTATACCGGGCGTCGGGAGGTCCAGTCCACTCCTCTGGGTACTGGGCGTCGGGAGGTCCCAGCCCCTTCTCAGGGTACCGGGCGTGGGGAAGCTCAGACAGCTCCTCCAATGGCCGGGCATCGGGAAGCTCCGGCAGCTCCTCTGGGTACCGGGCACGGGGTAGGTCAGGCCAGTACTCCTCTGGGTACCGAGCCCGGGGTAGACTGGGCCCAGCGGGAGCTTGGGCCCCAGCGTCTGCCTTCTCTGGCAGCCTCCTTCCAACTGAGCACTGGGGCCGGGCTTTTATACTTCCTGTCCCCCCCCTTGAATTTTGGGGGGCGAGGACAGGCGGCGGTGGCCTTGGACTTCCTGTCGTGCCCCTTGACTTCCGGGGGCAGGGACAGGCGGTGGTGGCTCCACCCATTGCCGCGCCTGTTCTGGCCTGTTCCTCTCAGGTGCAGCGGGGAGTGAGGCCTCTTCGCTACAATGCAGTAATTAAATATGAATAAATAAATTACCAGATAATGAAGCTGCAGCTTCTCTGTCATGTTAAATCATTGGTGAGTTGTCAGAGAGTAGAAACTATGGCTGATGACATCTTACATTTAGAATGGCCATTATTAGTTATGGGAGTCATTGGCTAAGTTTTCCCATTGCCTTTGTGCTGACAGCAGATGAAAAGATAACTCATGTTCCTTTTAAAAATATATACACTCTATCTTCGTCTAACAAACTAATTCATCTTTAGCTTTTGCTGCAACCTGGACAATAACTAGAAATGAACCATGTTTGCATTTGCAAATAAATCATCATGTAACTATACCATATTGTCTTGCAAGAGTAGCTTCTTATGCACTTTTAAATAATCTGCAAAACTTTATTTTTAAAAATAATTTATTGAATAAAATTAGATGTTTCTGAACACATGGTGCCTATGGATGAGTTATCTGGTATCTCTGTTATCTTACCCACTTACACCCAAAAAAGCATTGGTCATAATGTAAGATTGGTAACTAAACAAATTATGAACAATAAACTAAGAACTTAATCAGCATTCAACACCACTGTCTACTCCTGGGGAAATTCTATGCCACTGTGTGTGCGCAGAATTCATGTTCCTTGCAGAAAAATGACATTTTGACGGGGAAGCAAAGGGAAGCCACAAGAATGGTCACATACCCCTCCCCAGCAACGTGGGTGCATCAATTTGGGCACCTGGAGCAGTTGGCAGAGAGGTAAATCACTGTGGCAGCGGGAGAGAGAACAGGGCTGGGGATGCCCCAACTGGTGGCTCCTAGCATGTGCTGGGCTCAGCTGCTAATCCCTCCTCGGCTAGCAGCAAGGTAGGGTGGGGCTTGCTCTTCCCCTGCAAGGGGGTCACAGCTGGGTGAGACCCACCCCCAGAATCCTCCCTGGCTGCAGGAGGCTCCGCACCACATCCTTATTTTCTGCCGCTATACCTCCTTGGCCACAGGGCGAGGGGTAACTGTTTGGGGAGCTACTCACCTATCTACCCAACCCCTGTGCATTCAGACTCCCCATATTCAGACTGCCCACCAAACCTCACTCCCTGCATCCAGACCTCCTGCCAAGCCCCTCCCCCTGCATCCAGACCCCCATCCATATACCCAGATAACCCCCACTGAGCCCCTTATACTCAAACTTCCCTGAGTCCCACCCCCTGCATATGGAGCCCTCCTGCTGAGTCCTATCCCCTGCATCCAGCCCAGCCCCCACTGAGCTCCTCAGACTGGACCCCTCACCCTGATGAGCCCCACCCCTCTGCACCTGGACCACCCTGACGAGACCTCTGCTCCCAGTCCCCCACCCTACTGAGCACCAACCAGCTGCACCGGATCCTCATCGCACCAAGCCCTACTTCCCCAGTACCCAGAATCCATCTGCTGAGCCCTTCCATCCCAAACTGTGCCCCAACCACTTTCACCTGGACCTCCCCTGGAGAGTCCCATTGCCCTGGCACCAGGAAACACCCCTCTCCACCCCCAAAAGCCCCTTTGCATCCACCTACACCTGCACACGGACCCTCCTCTGAGCTGCCCACACCCACATTGCCTCACACAGAACCCTCTAAACCTGCACCTGTATCTGCCCCATACTAAGCCCCCCTGCTCTTTGGTCCTGCCAAGCTGACCCTGCTTGCCTACATCTGGCATGGAGGAGTAGGGCCCTGGGATATTTCTGGGGCATGCTCAGCCCTTGCACTGTGTCAGGGTTGGGTTCAGCCTCACCACTCAGTCCAGGTCCTGGGAGGTGGGCTGTAGAGTGATCTCCCACATTCATGCAGCCAGTGGACTGTGCTTTCCACTGCCATGCTGGAGCCTCCACATTTATTTAGTGACAAAATTTGCAGAATTTTTAAAATATTGCGCACAGAATTTTTTTTCCCCACACAGAATTCCCTTATTAATGACCTTCAAATCATGCAGGAAAAGAGAGGCAAGAAGAGAAGAATTAAAAATAAATGAATGAGAATAAATATGTTTAATGTTTTTACTGTTTGGCCTGTACAACACTGACTATGATACCATTGCTTCCTAGCGTTCCAGTGGATGCATTTGAGAGATTTAGCAGGTGTGCTCCACAGAAACATACCTGGATATTTGGCAGCAGGTGATTAAACTGGGGAAGAGGAAAATAATGACTTTGCAGGTTTCTGTTTCAGTCATGTTTATGTGTGTGTTTTTTATAGACCAAGATTACCTGATGGTATTCTGTTAAAAGCTCTGAGATATTTCTAAACATTTTTTCCTTTAAAATATTGACATTTTCTGTGGTGTGTATGGAATACATAGTATTGTATACAGAAGTTTCATGACCATGGAAGGAAAAGGAAGGATGATCCAGTGGTTAGGGCAGGAGCCTACGACTTGGGAGTCTGAGGTTCATATCTGTGCTTTGCCACTGACTTCCTCTGTGAGCTAGGGCAAGTCACTTTGCTTCTCTGTGCCTTAGTTTTCTGTCTGTAAAATGGAGCTAATTCTTCCTTACCTCACAGACATTTTGGGAGGATAAATACATTAAAGATTGTAAAGTGCTTTGAGATTCACTGAAGAAAAGTGCTATATAAGAACTAAGTTCAATATGAGGGTGAGATGGCCATGTTACTTATGAGTGAATTGTGGACATAATTCCAATGGGTGCTGGTGAAATCTTTATTCCACACTATCATGTGTGCTGTATACACCACAGAAAATTCCACAATATATGTTAAAATATTTATTTTAGAACTTTTAACACTTATTAGAACTTTTTTTCCATGTCTCCATATGTAGAGCCAGATGCCTTAAGACTTTTAGTTACGCTGAATCACTGCTCTACAGAGAGCCATAAAAGAAAACAAAAATAAAAAACGTCCAACTCTCTAGACTGATTTACAGTAGTTTTTATACCTAAAATAACCACAACTTTAAAGGATCTCAGGATCTTCCAGGGCTTGAAGTGAGCATTTGATCCCATTTAGAAATTGGGAATCTTCCTATTACAAGGATATAAAGCTCCTTATTCTAGTCCTGTGGGGCTGTACGATATCTAATGTTAAAGGTATAGAAAAGCTGTCACTGGGCCTAAGGCAGGAGTAAACTTTAAGGAAGAAGTTCTTCATTTGAGGTAAGAAGACAACTTTTTAATGTCAGGTTAATTATATCAGGAAATGGTGGTGGTTTGAAGCTGCTGTGGGGGTTGGAATGTTAGTCCAGAAGAAGGTGGCTAGAAGCAGATGAGACGTGCATGACTCAGGAGTTTATCGTCTGGCTATTCCCCTCGCACATGTGCAAGGTGGGTGTAAAATATTTGTATATTTTATGTGTTCAAGAGTGGAAAAGTCACTTATGTGAGCAGTCATGGATAAGTAACCGTATACCTTATACAAAGACAGTACTGTAAGTGTATAGGAAGTGACAGGACTCTGAGTACACAATGATCAGATCTGTTGAGTAAGACATTTCCATTGTTTATGTACTCTTTTCAAAGTAAGATCACACTCTGGTGAGGTATGTTGTGCTGCATCGTTCCTTGTAGTTTTAATTGTAAAATCCTCAGGCCATCATCTTGACGGGTAGTCATCTTTTGGTAACGTCAGGGAGGGCATTCTATTCAGAGAAGGTGCTGTGGGAGAAAATGCATAGACGTTGGTGGGAGGAGCAGACTTCTAGGCATTGTACTCCATATTTGCTTTGCTTTAGGAATAAAGGGGAAGATACACTAAAGGGCTAGAGTTGTTTCTTCACCTAGTATTGCCTCAAACTGCAAAAATTAAAAAAAAAAAGCAATATTTAATTCACAAATAGAGACATCTAATGAAATAATTTTGTGAACCACTTTGTCAGGCATAACATGCTTTGTTGATTATAGTAATGACTCATTCTCTTTTCATGGAAAAGAGGCCAACTCCAGTGAAACATTGTCTAATATCAACTAGCTCTGTGCAACTTAGATGTAATATCACCTTACATAAAGCGTTTCCTCTACTTTAAGACAACAGTTCCACACACCCCCAATTACATAACCTATTCAATAGAATCACGAATAAAACCTGTATAATAAAAAGGTACTGCATATGTAACGCTAGTATACCCTGGTCATCGTCGGCTGAGATTGAAACTGGGGCCTCTGGAACTTAGTGCATGAGTCTCGACCACATGAGCTAAAAGTCAACTAGCTGTTACCTAAGGCTGTAGAACAGTCTCATTTTATCTCTAAGTGGTCACTAGATGGGACAGAACACCACACCTAGGCGGTGTGTGGGGTTACACATACAGCAACACATCCTAAAATATACATACAGCAACACATACACATACAGCAACACATCCTGAATATTTAAATCCAGCATGTGTTGTTGTTTAAGCATTAACTACATATTCAGTGATGTGTACAAGACAGACATGATTCCTGCCTTAAGAAGCTTACAGTCAAAATAGACAATACATGGGGAGACCTGGAAGATGATGCTGGTGACTTTGTTTTAGATTTTGTTTAATGAGGTGGTGACAGCTTTCATTCATTTGCGTTTGAGAGTCTCAGTATTTTTCATTTAACAGTATTCTATAAATGGATTAGAGCAGTGTTTCCCAAACTTACAACAGTTGCGTACCCCTTTTGAGACATTTGTCTTACCGGCGTACCCCTTCTCCAGAGAAGATAATTTGGGGAGGGGGGATATCCACATTTTTCTAACACACTCCTAATTCGTTTAATTCTGGATTAAATGTTTGTTAGAAAGAAATACAAAATTATATTACATACAGTTGAAACAAAACTTTTAATAGAAATAATAGTTACATATCAAAATAGTACTAGAAGTAATTAAAATAATAGAAGCAAATCAACAGTCTGGCAGACCTGTGTGTGTATATTGTGATACACCCAGGCCAGTTGGCAGAGTAGTAGAAGGGAGATATACTGGCCACTGGATAAGCAGTTTTCTGTTCCCTGAGTGACCAGAACAGGGGCTGCTCCAAGCTAATGAGAACACCTGACTTCAATTAACCTGCTAAGAGTTAGGTGAGGCTGTTAAGCACCTGACTTTAATTAAAGCCCCTCTGATGCTATAAAAGAGGTCACTCCAGTCAGGCCAAAGGGGAGCCAGGGAGCCAGAGGAGAGGAAGTGAGTGTGAGGAGCTGGGAGTACAAGCATTATCAGACATCAGGAGGAAGGTCCGGGGTGAGGACAAAGAAGGTGTTGGGAGGAGGCCATGGGGAAGTAGCCCAGGGAGTTGTAGCTGTTGTACAACTGTACCAGGAGGCACTCTAGGCAGCTGCAGTCTACAGGGCTTTGGGCTGGACCTCGGAGTAGAGGTCGGGCCCGGGTTCCCCCTAAACCTCCCAACTCCTGATCAGACACAGGAGGAATTATCTGGACTGTGGGTTCTACCAGAGGGGAAGATCTCTAGGCTGTTCCCTGACCCACAGGGTAAATCTGTGAGGCGAGCAAATCCACCAATAAGTGCAGGACCCACCAAGGTAGAGGAGGAACTTTGGTGAATTCATATCATTCTGAAATTAAAATACACTGGTTTGGTTAGGTTAGTGAAAAAAGCACTAGTTCTAATATGTACTATTTCGGTATTGAAAAATTTTCAGTACAAACCAAGCTATTCGCTGCGAGGGATGGAACTGCTTTTGACCAGACACTATTGCGGGGATATCTGTCTCAATGTTTGTGATCTTAAGACGAAGATGGGGCTCCACGTCAATAAGACAATTTTTTTTTTGTTTTGATTCCAGCTAGCGTAGAGAATCCAGTCTCGCACAAATACAAAGTTGGAAAAGGCAGAAGATACTTGACAGCTTTTTCCAATAGAACTGAATATTCAGAGCTAACCCCCAACCAAAATATTGAGAGTGTATTTTGCTCAAATTTTGTTTTGAGGAAGCTATCTGAAGTGAGCTCCAAGAGCTGCTGTTCTTCTGAAGCAGAGAGATTATTTGGCAATGTTTGAACATTGATGATAAAAGGGTTCATTATCCATTCAAAAGTGCCGTCCAGTTCAGGGAAGTACTTACGAAGTTCTTTCTGCAAGCTTTCCAAATGCTGCTTCATGATTTGCAACACATCGCTATCAAGTTGGTTAGTTGAGTTTATTACTAAGTCATGAAGAGATGGAAAAGAATCCAGTTCAAGACGACTAAGACATTTATGCCACAGTTTCATTTTGCGACCATGGTGCTCACTTTGTCTTGAACATGGAATATGGATATGTTTCCCTTTCAAGGGTAGATTGAGGTTGTTTAAATGAGCAAAGATATCTGCTATATATAGTAGTTTGTATAGCCATTTCCAGTCGTGTATACAGTCTCGCAGGTTAAAGGTTTCATCTAAAAAAACTTGCAGTTCTTCTCGCAGCTCAAAGAGGCGATTCAGAACTTTTCCACACGAAAGCCAACACACTTCAGTGTGAAATAGGAGTTGTGTGTAATCAGTGCCCATCTCATCACAAAGCTGAGAAAACAGTTGGGTGTTCAGAGGGCGGCCTTTCACAGAATTGATTGCTCTACAGCCAAAATGCTTCTGAAATAAATGTAGTCAAACTTTACTAATTCTGGGTCACTGAGAACGAAAATGGTGCTTAAAATTGTTGATTGACTCTAGTATAGTTGTTGGGCTCCAGACTGCAGCAGTGGAATCTCCTGGCAGGTGATGTTAGGGTTTCTATGTTCCATGACTGTCAAAAGGTTCTTGTCCCATTCTTCTTCATGGAAGGTGATCTTGTAGCCTGCAACAACATCGATGGTGTGATGGCAGCCCTCAACATCGTTCACGATCCAGATGAGTGGAGACTGTTCATTGATTCATCGAAGACGAGTCTTAAAGCTGTTTTGCTGCATAATGGCAATGTTTTGCCATCAATTCCAGTTGGTCATGCTGTTCATATGAAGGAAACCTATGACAATATGAAACAACTTTTGAGGTGCATAAACTATGACCAACATCAGTGGCAGCTTTGTGGCGATTTGAAGGTTGTTGCTCTCTTGCTTGGTCTGCAGATTGGATGCCCAGTACTGGCTTGTGTTTTTCTGCTGAGACTGGGATAGTCTATGCAACGAGGTTCCTCATCTACATCAGAAGATTGGCCATCCAGATAGTCATTGGAGCCTGGATGGAAAAGGATTCAGCATCCACCACTTGTGATCAAGGAAATTTTGGTTACCACCCTTACACATCAAGCCTGGGACTGTATGAAGAACTTTGTAAGGCCATTGACAAACACAGCAGCTTTTCAATGCTCCGTTGGAAATTTCCAGGTTAGTGAGCTAAGATAAGGAGCAGAGGATCCTTGTGGCATCTTATAGACTAACAGACGTTTTTGGTCATTAGTCTTGCGTGGGTGAATACCCACTTCATCAGATTGATTGAAGTGTTTTGTTGGTTCCTCGGATTCGTGAACCTTCTTCGAGATTGATGCATCTTGACGCACTGCACTGCGTGGCAAGGAACCTGGCATGAAAAGCCTTCCAGTTGGGCAATAAATTTTCTCAGAAACAACAAGGCAGACAACTACAGGTTGATTGGTGGGACCTCCTCAAGGCATCACAAAAGCCTTGGTTTACTACATGTCACTAAGATACCATTTTTCTTGCACTCTCATCTAGATTTTTCCCACGAAACTGCGGATGCATGTGGGAGCGAGGCACTGGCGAGCGATTTTCACCAGGACGTACTTGCAAAATTGCAGATACGCTATCAGGGCAAATGGAGGCCACCTCAGTGCTTGCAGACTCATTGCTGGACATTGACAAGAGATGCTCATTTATATGAATTACAGAGACAAGCCACGAAGCGCCGAGTAGACAACTGAATGGCTAAACTATGTACATATAGTTTTTTGCCTTTTTGTTCCCTAATAAATCTTTATTTAATATAACCTTTTGCTTATTTTTTAAAGTGTTACCAACAGGACAGGTGAAATATTATCATGTAAAGCAACCATAAACACATGAAAAGACCTAGGTTTACAATTTGTGATTAAAACTCTACTATCTACACAATATACGTTGACATAAAATGTAAAAACTTAAATATCTTAGAAACAGTAGCAAATCAGTTGTTTTAATCATCATATTTGAATTCAGCACATCAAAATACATAATAAATACCACATTTTATCTCTGAAGCAGACGACTTCTCAAAAATTGTAGACCAGTGTTATTTTCACATCTTCATCCAATACTTGATTTAGATCTGCCTGCATGTTTTGGGTGGTGAGTGCTTCCCTGTGAATGCAACAATGAGTCGATTTTGCTTCTGGCGCAACAGCTTAAATACGTGCAACAACTCCTTTCTTCAAACCAGTAATGTCTCTGGCACCATCCGTGCTTATTCCAACACAATGAGTCCAATCCATGTAATTGTTTTTGATAGTCATCAATAACTTTAAAAATAGCTTCTCCAATTGTATGTGTTGGCATAGGTTGGCAGAACAAAATATCATTGTGGACTTCATTATTCAGCTCGTATTTGATAAACAACAAAAGATTAGCTAAATTCACAATATCAGTGGATTCATCCGCTTACAGTGCATAGTAGCAACTTCTTTGTACTCTTGACAATAATTGCTGCTTTCTGTTTTCGGCCATATCTGTGATTCTACGATTAACAGTATTATTTAAGAGGGGGACACAATCAATAGCTTTGCTAGCCTTGTCGCCAATCATCACTTGCACCATTACTTTGGCTGCAGGTTTTACTAATGTCTCGCCAATCACTTCAGCAGCTCTGGACTTTGCAATTAAGTACACCACTATATGAAGCTTCCAAAGCTTTCATATCTTCATCTCCCGTCACATTAAGAACTGTTTTCTGGGACTTTTGGAGATCTTTGCATCTATTTTCGAAGAAT
Source organism: Chelonoidis abingdonii (assembly GCF_003597395.2). NCBI lineage: Eukaryota > Metazoa > Chordata > Testudines > Testudinidae > Chelonoidis > Chelonoidis abingdonii. The sequence continues at coordinate 321,778,112 of NC_133769.1, forward strand.
TCTACAGGTTTTCCCTCATATTCTTTGTTTGCTATCAAAATGGCGTTTTACGTCGGATGGTTTCATACTTTCATTTGTAAGAGTCTCGTAACAAATCATGCATAGTGGAACAGGCATATTCATGGGCTTTTTCATATTCTTTGCAGCTGATACGTTCAATAAACTTACAGATGGTTCATATGGTTCACTAATTTTGTCATCACGAAGTAGCCATATCACTGCATTTTTCAGCATAATTATCGCTAACATTCGTATTTCCTTCATAATTTTCTTTTGTACATTTCAAACTTCCCGTTTTTAGCCAGCGATCCATTGTAAATGGGTTTAACAAAAACAAAGAAATTTTGTATATTAATACACACCAAGTATGTACTTGCTACGATCTTTAATTACTACGAGTAGTTATTCACTTTTATCTTTTATCCATCAGTGTGACTTCTGTGCATGCCACAAAGGCAAGTGTATTGCTCGAGCTGCAGTAACGCGCACACATGGTTTGTGTCCGTTCTGCTGTGCTATTAGATGTTACTTAACACGTTATCACATTAGTTACAATGTAAACCTGTGTGTTTCTACTGTCCAACTGTACACCATTCTTATATATTAAATTTTAGTGAATTGTTTTCTGCTGCTAAAAATAAAAAAAGATGATAAAGTTAAATAAAAAAATTCTGCCATGTACCCCTTGAAACCCTTTCACGTACCATCAGGGGTATGCGTACCACACTATAGAAAACACTGGCTTAGAGGAAAAAGACTCTACTTTAGAAATGTACACATGGGAGAACAGAATCAACCAGTGAGGATGCAGATAGAGCAGTTTCTGCTGGAGTGATTGCAAAACTCACCAAAACATCATGAAACAAACTTTTAGCTCTGAACAGTCTAAAAAAAACCCTTCATCTATTAAGACTGTAATATATTGCTTTCTCTGAGTTGAGCATTATCATCTAGTTATGTTGGAAAGTATTAGAACCTCTTAAACTAGCCCACAAAGATTTATGAGTATGACCAGCTATAGTATTGCTTGAAAGATTTCAAACTATCCATGGAGAAACAGTCTGTATATTCTGGGACATTAACTCTGCTAATGTCCTGCTGAAAAAGATTTTTAAAGCTAGTCAATCTAGCTCCCCTGAGCTCTCTGACAGAGAGGACTTAGAAGTTTATATCTCAGTAGTCACCCCACTCAAGAAATGTTCCTGATTTTAATTTGCCCATTAACCAGGCACTTTATCCCCACTGAACCGTGGGCAGACTTACAGCCAATCTGTGTCTCTTCTTTTTTGGTTGTCTGTTGTTGAATCTAGATAGAAGTATGGTAGTGACAAACACTTGGAGAATTTTTATGGGCCATAGTGAGAAGACTTAATGATAAGTTACTTATCTTTTTGTTCTGGGAGAGGATCTTTGTTAATCTAACCAATTAGTTGTGCAAGTGCCAATGGGAATTTGATTTATCTTCATTCCAGCGTGGTATGTTCTTTTTTTCTTTGCATAATAAATTAACCTCCCCCCAAGCCCCTTTATACTAAACGTCAAATTCGTCACATTGATAAGCACATTGTAAATATGCAGATTGATAGATAAAATGCATCAAAAAGCATTTCAGCTTAAGTTTAACTTTTTCCTTTCACCTCAAAAACAGTTGGTGCTAGAAATCTCTAAATTGAATGGACCTGGCAAAAGTATGTTTTAAAGTAAACTATGCTGAATGGACATTCCCCTATTAACTTTTCTATATGATGTTTTCTGTATGGTACTTCTAAAGTTGACTTTTTCTGTAAACTAGTGGCTTTCAAACTAGTATTCTGCAGATAAAGGTTTTCCCTCTTTATGTACTATATAAGGGATGAAGTTCATAAGCTTACAATGCAGGAGCAAGAGATGGGAGACTGTTCAGAATGCCTGTTAGAGGGCATATGCGAGAGATGTGCCAAGAAAATCCATGCTCAACAGATTGCAACTTTCTAATCTGTGGTATGTGTGGAGCCAAAAGAACATAGGGGATGCCTGGTATTTTGGTAATCTAGGAAGGTGTCAAAATTAATGTTCAAAACATTCACTTCCTTTATATTTTCTTATAATATTATATGTAATATTAATTCTCTATCATTAGTATATATTTGACTAACACAATTCATTACCTGCTCTCTAACAATTGAGTAGTTCATAAACAAGTGCTTCCTTTGCCATTAGCACAGGCAGGCAGCAGCAGATTCACATGGTTATGATGGATGCCGGAACTATTTTTATAGTGGGGGTGCTGAGAGCCAGTGAACCAAACTGTAGATCTTGTATATAATGGAAGCCATATCATGCTGGGGGCGGGGTGGGGGGCTTCCACATCCCTAGTTCCAGCACATATGGACAAGAGTCAAAATGAGAGGATTTAGGTTTCTTAAATCCCTCAAAATAGCATCTTCCGTCACATACATGTTGGGCCTCATACTCTTCTTTCTTTGACCTCGGCTCTAAGTCTTCTGTAAAAGCATACCTTCTTCAACACATTGGACATGACCGCACCATTACAGTCATCTTGTTCTCAATTGATGCAAGACTGCAACTTGCTGGGATCATCTAAGTATCTCCTCATTTGTGCCAAAATTAAAGCTGCATGTGTTAAGAACAGGCCATATCTTATGACACTGAAAACTGTTAAGTTCTTCTTCAAGTACTATCCCTACCAGTGCTCTACTGTAGGTGTATCTGTGCTCCTGTGCCTCAGATAGGAGATTTTAGGTATCAGCATCTGTTTGACCCACACATGCTCTTTCCCTGTCTCATGCCTTGCCTTGAGGCGATCTAGTGTTGTGCAGGCAAATGGTCCTCAGTTCCTTCTCAACCACCCTTGACCTGAAATGGAGCATTAGCAGAGTCTGAGAGACAATTAATTTTAAACTTTATTTTAGGTTATAGAGTAGCTAGTAGACTTTACATTATCTAGATCTGTTTCCACTTCTGTAGCCTTCACCAAAAATGTTCCCATCACAGAAATATACAGAGCAACAACTTGGGCATCTGGTCATACTTTTGAGGAAAAATATGCAATCACCTATGATTCAGCATCAGATGCTATGTTTGGATCCATGGTATTATCATCAGTACCTGATTTGACTCCGAAGCTGCACCCCTCCATCAGTGTACTGCTGTAGAGTAACTTACAGTTGAGCACCCATGGACACTGCTACCTAAAATTTCTGATCTGAGGTGCAGAGGTGCGGATACACCTACAGTGAAGCACCCATAGGGGGACACATCTCAAAGAACCACAGTTATTGTATAACATGAGTAACGTTGTCTTTCCTCTCCTCAGATGTTTCTGATGGCCTGTTTCTGCACCACATAACAGAGCTGTGATCACTACTGTGCTGAATGCTCTCAAGTCCAAGGATAAAAGATTTTTGCTTGTGTGGTGTATGCAAGTCTAATACACATCTGTCACATAATACGAAGGGGAAATATAGGAAAGAGAAGCACATAGACAGTCTTCTTTCTTTCATGAAGAATTAAGTGAGACATGAGGCATTCTCTTGTTAAATGCAAAACGTAAAATTTAATAGAATTTCCCATGTTACGTCCAACTATTTCCAGCTAAATATCATCATCTTCTATGTTGGTTAGTGCAGCCTCTGTAAGAGACCCTTCAAAATATGAGAGGCATAGTCAAATCTACGGAAACAGTGTTGGAGTGACTTGGATAAAATATGTCGAGCAAGTAACATTCAGAGTGGCTGGTGACCAAAACAGAGTTTGTGGAAATACTGATTAGAGCTGGTCAAACTTTCTTTGACACCTTTTTCTGTTAAAAAATGCTGTTTTATTTTAAACGCATCTGTGTAACATTTTTATCAGTTTAAAAGAAAAGAGCATTGGGAGGGGTTCACAGATCCAGGAATGTCAAGAGAGAGAGAGACATCCTCAGATTCCAACCACCCACTCCCACCCCAGAATAACTAATAATTTGGTGATTAGGGCACTCACCTGGGTTACTGGAGACGTGCTCTGCTTGATTTGGAGTAGGGACTTGAACCTGGGTCTTCCATGTCTAATATGTGTCCTAACCACCAGGCTACAGAGTCAGCAGCAAATGACTAACTAAAGCAAAACAAAGAAAGCATAGGAAATATTACTGATATGGAGGTTGTTAATTGAGACAAAACTGGGAAGTTTTTATTTGTGATCACTGAGGAACTGATGCACAATTTAGGATTGAGGCAGGTATATCCTTGAGCACTGCAGTAGCATATGTCAGATGATTCTTTCACAAGGATGGCAGCTGGAGGTCAGAAATGTGAAATCTGTTCTGTCACAGTAAGATTATGATTGTTATTGTAAATGATTTCTGGTTTTCTTGATATTGAGCAAAGGAAGAGAACCAAAACAGGTATTGTGTGTGAGCAGGGTAAGATCATTGATACCTTTCAGAAATATATAGTGCATATCTGGGCATTTGGGTGTGCGTTAGTTACAAAGAGATGTGTTGCAAGATCAAGTAATAAAGATATGTGTGGTCTCAGCAGAATGACAATCTGAGAGTGACACAATTCACAAACATAATATTTTGAATTTAAAAGATCCTATATAAATTATATTTTAATAAAATATGACTGTCTGACATTGTTTCACTAATTTGAAAATGAACAAGCAAAGACTTTGAAGATTGAGCAAAATAAGAATCTGTGGTGATTGTGGATAAATATTTGGCTGTGTGTGTTCTCCCTGTGTGCTGTCCTAGCTCTGCGCAGACAGTTGGCGCAGCAGACCTCAAGCAAACCGCCCAATGACCACAAGATCTGTTAAGGTACGAAGGCACCCAGCCAGGTTTATTGTCAATGAAGCACGATAATAGCACCTGGCAGACTCTATGAGGGTACTAAGACATGTATGCCTGTGACAACGTATGCAGCTCAGTCAGTGGCAGGAATTTCCGCTGCCCCCTAAGCTGGCCAAAGATACTCCCTCTGAAATAAATCTTAATACCCTGATATAAACACGTTACATACTGTCCTCTTGACTTTCTCTTTTAGGAGGGTCAGTGTGTTTCTGTTATTATTGGGAGGTGTTTTTGTACTATCCTGGATATCAGAATGGTCTGGTACCACTTGGTATCAGGATGTATTTGCGTGAATACTCGGGAACTTATCACTTCTTAGGAATGTGTATTTCTGCAATATCAGCCCTGTTCTTGCCAGATTCTGTGAGCAAGTCCTGCCTCATACCAGGCCTCTGATACAAGGGCTTATGTCTTAGGCTCTCTTCCTACTACATTGATATGTGCAATTTGTTATCTAAGATTCACAAAGATCTTGCTGTTAGATACGATGTACTTCTGGAATAATGCATAGATTTTACCATCCAAACAGCATTCTCTTGTTGACTGAATCTACTTATAATTTTGGATTTGAAAGGGTTTGGAAGTCTTATTGTTGTTTGTTGACTTGAAATGCACCATAGCTTTCACTCATCCTGTCTATTGTATGAAGTTGTTGCCTTGTAAATGAGTCCTTATCCCAGTTTGGACAACGAAGGAGGATTTCTTCCTTTGAGAGAGAGCTTGGCTTTTGATTGGACTTCATGTATGAAGGAGGAACTGCAATCAAGGCATGCTTCTAAGCAGAAGATAATGTTTTAAAGCATTTAAAGAAAGTTTGGTACATAGCTGATTTACGTAGTATTCAGACTTGTTTTTCTAGTAAGATGAAATTGGGTGTCTTAAATGTGAGCTTGCATTTGTAGATGATTTGATTGCTGCACGTGATAAAACTATAGGTCTTTTTGTCCCAAGTATACACCAGTGTGTTCATTTGAGTCAGGAAGGGTTGGAATGGTGGATGCTAAGTAAGGACTAAAAGGGAACTAAGTGCAACCATAGCAATTGCTTATCAGAAAGCATTTTAAACAAGCTGAAATCTCTCTGATAGTCCCCATTTATCCTATTTCTTTCTGGTGATTAGGGATAACTGCCCCTTTGAAAAATGTCATCATTTCAAGCAAGAACTGCCACTGATTCACTACTGCAGTCTACAGCACTGCTTCCTAGAGAAGATGATGCCATCCCCATTCTACTGCAGTCCAGTACAACTTCACTTCTGGAAAGAGAAGATTACAGAGCAGTGATGTTTAACTGACAGCAAAATCTTATTAGCTGCATTAGGAGTTAGTAACGTGGAACAAATTATTTCTAGCCTTTAAAGCTAAAATTGTACTCCATTACGGGTAATGATCTATTGATTGCCCTGCAGGCATTGCTAATGTGACTAAGGTCTTTTGCAATAGTAAAAGGTACCAGCCTAAGGCTTACAATAAAGTGGCTTGCCAACAACTATAGATATCATTGATCCACCTCATTGCTTTATCTATATTATACTGCTGTTGCTGAAAACAAATAATGTGTCTTTAATTACTACATGCTATTTTTTGTGAGCTTTGGCAACAGGAAAAAAGATGGGGTACCAATGTAAACATTTCTGGTTTCCCATTATTTACATGATTATGAAGTCACTGACACCATACCGCAATCTTAGGAACTCTGTATCTCTCATCTTGTCTGTAAATACAAAGAAATGCACATTGGAAAACATAATCCCAACTATACATATTAAATGATGGGGCCTAAATTAGCTGTTACCATTCAAGAAAGAGATCTTGGAGTCATTGTGGATAGTTCTCTGAAAACATCTACTCAATATGCAGCCACAGTCAAAAAAGTGAACAGAATGTTGGGAATCATTAAGAAATGGATAGCTAAAACAGAAAATATATTGCTTCTATATAAATCCATGGTGCGCCCACATCTTGAATACGGCGTACTGTGATGGGGCAAGGCCAGATGGCTACAGTAAAGTACTGAGAAACAGGTATGTTAGCCCCAGGCTAAACAAATCCCTAGGACCATGGTAACCAAATGGCAGTTGCTCCAGGTTAGTCAAGGCACTTGGAGCCAATTAAGACCTTTCTAGAAGGCAGTGGAGATAGCTACTTTAATTAGAACACCTGCAGCCAATCAGGGCAGGCTAATCAGGGCACCTGGGTTTAAAAAGGAGCTCACCCCAGTCAGGCAGGGAGGAGCCAGAGGCAGAGGAGAGGGAGTAGGAGTTGGAGCAAGGCTGAAGTGAGAGAGTGTTTACTGCTGGAGATTAGAGACAAGCATTATCCAGACATCAGAGGAAGATCTGTTGAGGATAAAGAAGTGTTTGGAGGACGCATTGGAGTAGCCCAGGAGTTGTAGCTGTTCATGCACTGTGGACCAGGAATACTATAACAGCATGCAATGCAACAGGCCTGGCCTGGAACCCCAAGTCGAGAGCTGGTTAGGACCATTCCCCCAACCTCCCAACTTCCTGATCAGACACAGGAGAGTTCGACCCAGACTGTGGGGAAGTATCACCGAGTGAGTAAACATCTCCCACAGAACCCCAGACCACCCCAAGATAGGGAGTAACATTTGTAACAGTACAGTTGTGTGCTTCCCTATTAAAAGAAAATATTGGAATTGGAAAAGGGTTCATGAAAAGTGGCAAGAAAATTAGGCCAATATGGAATGGCTGCCATATGGGAGAGATTAATGAAACTGGGGGCTTTCAGTTCTGGAAAGAGACGATTATGTGGAGGATATGAAGAAGCTATAGAATCATGACTTGTGTGGAGGAAAATAAATAAGGGAGAGTGTTATTTACCCCTTCTCCTAGCCACAAGAACTAGGGTCACCATGAATATGAATGCAAAATTTACTGGGCTCAGTGTAGATCTATTAAATCAACAATAGCTCTAGGAAAATTCATTGCTCAACATGAATACAACAGCACCATGGCCCTATACAACACACCGTGGCTGGAGGCCTGTGTAGTAGACGAGAGATATATTAGCGCTAGCTAAACTAAGCACCTAGATGAAACAGATCGAAATAAACGTACTAAAAGAAGACTAATAGCCTGTTCTGTGCATGGAGAATGAGATTGTTACTAATTAATACCACATCGTGCGTTTTAGTTATGTGCCGGCTGACATCCACAAACAATTTGTAGCAGTGCGTCTAAGACTCTCACGTTTCAAATCTGCAATGGCGAGTCAACTTGTACTCATCAAGTTTGATAAGTGGGTCATAAATAGCATGTCCCTCAATCTCGAGACGTTGTAAAAAGTGCACATTTTGCCTGCTCCATGTAGTTGGATGTGAGGAATTGAGAGAATAAATTTCTCCTTCTCACTTCTAGCCCTTACCCCCCCTATGTGTACAGGTGCTGAGGACCTTAATAAAATAATAAGTTATCACTCCTCCTTGAGGTATAACAAATGTTACACTACCTATATAGATAAATGCTACCCTTCTCAACGAGTCTTCTGTGTCCTCATTCTCTCCCAGGAGAAAAATCTTACCTTTAATACCCCAAGTTTATTCTTCTATTTTACTAGCACTCTCTTATTAAGAATTGCTTAGCAGGTGTTGCTCATATTGCTTTTTCTACAGTGTGATAGTTTTCATCGGTTAACTCAGTTTTGGTTGCTCGGTGATTCGGGGTAGAACTGTTTTCATCAAATCATGGATCCACTATAGTCATTCTTATCACGAAAATATTGTGAAAAAGAAAGGGTTGGTAGAGAAAACATTCTGTGGAGCCACTAAGGTTATCGTCCATAGCTGAAATGGATCTGTGCCAGTGCCAAGAAGCTAGTAGCGTGAACAGGCACTAGAGTCTACTTCTCGTGGTCTCTGGTTTCGCCTTGACGAGCGAGACATCTGCGTGGCGTAGTATTATAGAGCTTATATCCCAGAAGTAAAAGATGTGTTAGCAATATTTTTATAACTTGCGCTCGAGGCTTGTGTATACTTGTCGATATTTTGAATCCCTACACAAATCAAGTCTAGGCTAATAATCGAAGTCCACCTCATAAGCGGAACGTTTTACTGATATCCCTTGTTCTTCTCAGTCTCTAGGGGTTTCCGCATTCGTCTTTCTCTCTAGCTTCCATGCCCTTCTTATCTGTATTAGCATCTTGTGGTATTGTTGTGTGGTCCAATTGTGTCTGGCATTGAATGGTAGTCGTCAGAATGCCTCATGCCTCTCAGCATTGTGGGGTCAGAGAGGTCTCCTTGGTCTCTACTGCCTGCGCATCATTTTGCTACAACGTTTGTCCCTTATTGAACTGTCTTTGCAGTTCATGACTGATTTATACTTCTAGACCGTATCCGCGATGAGTATTAGGTCCAGTTGACATTTCTTGTATGTGTCTGTGAGCGTCCCTGTTCCTCCAAAGATAGCTACTTTGGCAATCCTCCGCGTCCTGCGCATGGGGCCTGTTACTCACTCCGCCAACCTCTTTTCAATCCGTCTTCTCCTCTCTCTATGGCTCCGTATATCTATAATCCATCTTTCTGAATAGACAACCTAGCCATGCTCCCAAGCTAGAACCAGGACCACAGGAACCTCCTAGTCCAAGCCCGCGCTAGTACTCGACTAGCTTAGCACTCTGTTTCACTCGTTTCGCCAGTCGCATTGACTCGTCTAACTGGTTAGTTACTGCTCTAGCGAAATGGCTTTTTCGCGACCTCGGTCTCATGGCAGCCCAATTTCTTATATCGCTAGCCTTCTACACATCTAGCAGGCGTGATTATGTTCCTAGTA